>NW_025791658.1:10372948-10723871 GCF_921293095.1 Ischnura elegans | reverse complement strand
GGGCTCATGGGGAAGCAATAATTAGATTCGCGATGTATTTAGTTTCACGCTCAACAGCGCGATGTCATTTCAACGGTTCCTGTATTCATTTTTGCAACTCATTGAGACGAAATAATAACCTAACTGTATATTGCTCTAGTCGGATTTTCAAAACAAGCCGAAAGACAATTGCGTAAAATCAAGATTAGCGACCTCTTAGGGGCTGGGGTTATGCTGCGCAAAATCGAAAAACTGCGTAAAATCAAGAAAAGATGTAAAATTGAAGTTTCACCATTGCAATTCCCTATGCTTTCCGGCCGGACTTGAGTGCCGCTGCGTAAAAACGAGACGTGATGTAAAATCGAAGTGCGTAAAATCGAAGTTTTACTGTACATAACTTTTTTAGAGCAAACCTTACATTTGACATTCTCCTTCCCATATGGTGTCTAACAATATATCCACCATTGATTTCATACAGTTAAATTGTCATATACAATACAATCAAATTCATACAATTAAATATCCTCCAGTTATTGGAACCAGTTATTTGGAACCAGTTATTGTCTTTCCTCTCCGATTTCTTTGGAAACTGAAGGGCACTCAAATTAATTAATTACTGCAACCAGTTTCAGTTACATAGTATCATCATCGGGCTAATGTAATCGAAAAATTGTCGCAGTAATTAATTAATTTGGTAACCTGTTATTGTCTTTCCTTTTCTGATACGTCATGAAGGAGTTCCATCATGTTTTACCCGACACGGTTGAATTCCAAAGAAATCCCTTGTTACTAACTGTGCCAGCAATCAGAGGTCTTACAGAGGTGTGTGATTTTGTTCTCCTGCAGTGACGAGCGGTGGGGGTGGGGGGGGTGTTGGGAGTGGGGAAGGGGGGGTCGAGGGGCAAGGGGCCCTCTTGGACCAGAACCACGATGCCGTGGCCTTGGGAGACGTCATGGGCAACGCTTCGGAGGTGCAGCAGGAGCGACCCATGCAAAGCGTGAATGCCATGAAAGCAAAACGAGGCCCGGGGAGACCGCGTTGGGACGACTCCAAGATGATCCCGCCCTCTGTCAAGGTACGTTCCTCCTCCACGATTCACCAAGAGGGTGCTCTCCTATTATAGTAGATTCCGTTTAATGGGTCAACCGGTTACTTGGGGCAGCCACTTAATTGGGGAAGATCTTGAAGAACACGACCCAATATAGGAATATTCCAGAGTATTCTCCGCTTAGTTAGGACAGCATGGCGCTTTATTGGGCCATGAGTCGGCGACATTGACTTGATACTCGCAACGACATTTAATGTTTTCATTTTCAGAATACTATTTTTTTAATTTTCCCCCTTTGATTTACTCTTATTTTTCACAAATGTTCCTATTCCTGCCCTATTTTGAAAGCTCTTGTTGTTATACTATCTGCAAGAGGATAGGACTTTTCTTTAATAGGACTTATTAAAAGACATTCATTCATCGTCACCCAAACCTCTGAAAAATATTATTCACTAAATTGTAGTAATTCTTAAAAATTTTTATAAATTATCCAAACTCGCTGATATATTAATCAAATTAATATTTAAATAAACTCAAGTTGCATTATAAACTTTCTTTAGTCTTCTTTCCCTATTGGAAATTTCTTATAAGAAAATTTCTTATAAGAAATTGGACATATTTCTTATTAGAAAATTTCTTATAAGAATTTTTCTTATAAGAGATTTCCTTATAAGAATTTTTCTATAAGAAAATTTCTTATCAGAAATTGGGCATATTTCTTATAAGAAAATTTCTTATAGGAATTTTTCTTATAAGAAAATTTCTTCTAACTATCAGTTACAAAATGTTATTTATAACAAATTTTCTGATGGAAATATTTATTGTAAATATCATATCAACATGCTTAAAACACTTGCGCAAACTTCTATAAAAGCTACATAAGATTTACATCCCTACTGAGAGTACAAAGTTAGCATTTTACCTAATTCAATCCAAATGTAGACGCCTATATCTTATACAGCAAACCTAATGATTTCCCATGAACCAAATGTAGATGTCTGTCATTGGTGTACATCAAAAAGGACATTGAAGCTCTGTAAAGTTCACCTGGCTGGCCAGACAAGGCGAGATACCATAGAGGTCTTTCAGGGCATGGGTTCTGTATAGGGTTAATGTCCCCACATGCTAAAAGAAACTAAAATCAATGAAACCAACGATAGCCTACAATGATGGACTGATAATTGAATACGACTTTGGCAATCACTATGCAATGAAAGATACAGGAATTGCAATATGGAATATGATTTAACCTGGAAAATTGAAGAAGCAAATGAAATAAAATTCAAGTTCCACTGGGGATAGGTACTTCAAGAAATTATATGGGAAGGAAGAGTAAAATTTGATAAATAAAATGCATATGAGCAATGTTTATTTAAGATACCAGAGAGAATGAGACCTCTACATGCAGATTTGGATAGATAATGAAAGAAATAAGCAAAGCAAAATGGAATTTGATGCCATTTTGGAGGAAAGGATACGTAGAATATGGCTAACAATAAGTGCAAGATTTAGGGAAATTAATAGGAATAACAGAAACACTGATTGAGAATAATAGTTGATGTATTTTCCATAAAATAATAACTGTGCAGATGTTGGCATATTCATACAAATTCATTCTCATTCTCATCAGAGACGACTAAATCACTCACTTTGTCCATTAAAACACTGTTTTATTTAAAATTTCCTCTTATGATAGGTATGCCACAATCTGAAAAATATACATGTCTATCTAAATAAATGATGAAAAGTTTAAAATTCAACGAAACTATCTGTTTAAGTTAACATAATTTTAGGAATGCCAGTTATTTAATACTTACCAAATGAGGTCAATGCCTTGTTTTGGTTAGAAGCACACGACTTATTTTATTAAACTGCTATCACAAAGACATAGTGAATGATTAACATATAAAAGCAGTCCCTAGCAACCTAACAACCAAACAAATTTTGGTTGTTAGGTTGCTAGGGAACCATGTGAACAGTATCCTGCAACGTATGCAGTCGTAGTATACATCGTGGTTATTCATGGCCCATATCGAACTTCCATCGGTTAAGTAATCTGTAGACTCGAAACAGACAGATCTTTTAAGTCTACAATTTTTCATGTGCCCTCAGCGATATATATACTAACAAGTAGCATTAAAGAAGCCTCTGCTTCTTGGAACCATTTATGTCAAATACCATGCTGAAAAAACCAGGAAATTAACAGAACATTACTTAAAAAAGAGTTATACATAATTTCCAAAAATTAACTTATGTAGAATTCCTTAAATAATTATCAATTGCCAACATAAGTTATGGTGACACGCCTGCTGGATAAAAACCTAAAAGGTCCCTATTGGAAATTTCTTATAAGAAAATTTCCTATCAGAAATTGGGCATTTTTCTTATAAGAAAATTTCTTATAAGAATTCTTCTTATAAGAAAATTTCTTATAAGAATTTTTCTATAAGAAAATTTCTTATCAGAAATTGGGCATTTTTCTTATAAGAAAATTTCTTATCAAAAGTATCAATTACAAAATGTTATTTATTAGAAATTTTCTCATGGAAATATTTATTATAATTATCATATCATCATGCTTAAAACACTTGTGCAAACTTCTATAAAAAGCTACATGAGATTTACATCCCTCCTGAGAGTACAAAGTTAGCATTATACCTAATTTTTTCCAAATGAAGGTGCCTATATCTGGTACACGGCAAACCTAATGATTTCCCATGTACCAAATGTAATGTCTATCTTTAGTGTGCATCAAGCAAGGACATTCAAGTTCTGTAAAGTCCACCTGACTGGCCAGACAATGCGAGATACCATAGAGGTCCTTCAGGTCATGGGTTCTGCATAGGGTTAACGCCCCCCACATTTTAAAACTAAAAAACTAAAAGCAATGAAACCAACGATATCCTGGAATGATGGACTGATAATAGAATATGGCTTTGGCAATCACTACGCAATGAAATATAAAGGAATTGCAATATGGAATGATTTAACCTGGAAAATTGAAGAAGCAAATGAAATAAAATTCAAGTTCGACTTGGGATACTTCAAGAAATTATTTGGGAAGGAAAAGGAAAAATTGATAAATCGAATACAGAGGAGAAATTTTTATTTAAGATACCAGAGAGAATGACCTCTACATGCAGATTTGGATAGATAATGAAAGAAATAAATAAAGTAAAATGGAATTTGATGCCATTTGGAGAAAAGGATAGGTAGAATATGGCTAACAATTAGTGCAAGATTTAGGGAAATTAATAGGAATCCCAGAAACACTGATTGAGAATAATAGTTGATGTATTTTCCATAAAATAATAATTGTGCAGATGTTATTTAGGTTTACTCATACAAATTCATTCTCTCCAGAGACGACTAAATCACTCACTTTGTCCATTGAAACACTGTTTTCATTAAAACTTCCACTTATATTAGATATGTCACAATCTGAAAAATATACAAGTCTATCTAAATTAACGATGAAAAGTTTAAAATTCCATGAAACTGTTTGTTTAAGGTGACATGATTTTAGGAATGCCAGTTTTGTAAGACTTACCAAATGAGGTCAATGCCTTATTTTTGTTAGAAGCACACGACTTATTTTATTAAACTGCTATCACAAAGACATAGTGAATGATTAACATATAAAAGCAATCCTTAGCAACCTAACAACCAAACAAGTTTTGGTTGTTAGGTTGCTAGGGAACCATGTGAACAGTATCCTGCAACGTATGCAATCGTAGTATACATCGTGGTTATTCATGGCCCATATCGAACTTCCATCGGTCAAGTAATCTGTAGACTCGAAACAGAGAGATCTTATAAGTCTACAATTTTTCATGTGCCCTCAGCTATATATACTAACAAGTCGCATTAAAGAAGCCTCCGCTTCTTGGAACCATTTATGTCAAATATCATGCTGAAAAAAAACAGGAAATTAGCAGAACATTACTTAAAAAAGTGTTATACATAATTTCAAAAAAATATTTTATGTAGAATTCCTTAAATAATTATCAATTGCCAACATAAGTTATGGTGACACGCCTGCTGGATAAAAACCTAAAAGGTATGCGACCCGCGCAGCATTATTGTAGAATTCTATAAGAAATGCAGATTTCTTATAAGAATTTTTGTAAGACTTATAGAATCCTATAAGAATTTCTATAAGACTTATAGAATCCTATAAGAAATCTGTAAGACTTATAGAATCCTATAAGAATTCTGTAAGACTTATAGAATCCTATAAGTCTTACAGAATTCTTATAAGAATTTCTGTAAGACTTATAAGAAATTTTCAATAGGGGTATGTGACCCGCACAGCATTATTGTAGAATATAAGAAATGCAGATTTCTTATAAGAATTTTTGTAAGACATATAGAATCCTATAAGAATTTCTATAAGACTTATAGAATCCTATAAGAAATCTGTAAGACTTATAGAATCCTATAAGAATTCTGTAAGACTTATAAAATCCTATAAGTCTTACAGAATCTTATAGGAATTTCTGTAAGACTTATAAGAAATTTCCAATAGGGTTCTACCATATCAAAATTTGTTTATGCCCATATACTGGATGCTTTGCCTAATTGGGGCAAAGAGCACAAGTCCTGATATGCCCCAATTAACCGGAATATTCTGTATTTTTTTATTGCCTAAAAAAAGATTATAACTCCTGGAGAACGTATTTCACTCTTTTCAATTTTTAAATGACGATATCAAATTTTTTGCCATTAAATGAAAAGTGAAAATTTTCAAGCGCAGAAAACAGTGACGGCTAAGAGTAAATGCTGGGAAAAGCCCGTGTTACGTCATTCTCATTGCTGCTGCTGCCGCGTGAGGTGACCTTGGGGCGAGGATATGTGCATCGCTACGATGCAGGCTGCTAGCTGGTAGCACTTATCGTAATGGTGTTTGAACCGTTGCAATAGCCTCACACCAAGGTGGCCTCACCCGGCGACAGGGATGCCACTCCACGTGGTGTCACAGGAACACAGTTTCTGTACGAGTAGATAGTGGAGTTTTCCATCGTCTGAGATTACCAATGCATGCATAAGGCACATAGCTCAGGGAAACATCTCTTAACAATCACCTATTAAAATTGCCAAAGGTAGGAAAGTTTCCTTCGTTTGATAGGGTATTAATAATCCTTATTTAAGCCAAGAGCTACCTGCTAGCAGCCTGCATTGTAGCGGTGCTTATAGCCTCGTATCTAAGTGGCCTCATATGGTGGCAGCCCGAACCAGACTGACGTCACACGGGCTTTTCCGAGTATTCCTACTTAGCCGTCGCATTTTCGTGCGCTTTAAAATTATCACTTTTCATTTCATATGTCTGAATATAGTCCCCCCTTTTTTTCCAAAAATGCCCGTGGTAAAAGTGAAGGGGGGGACTATATTCAAACGCATTTTTTTTTAACTTCTCCTGAAACTGAAGCCTCGAAATTTGTGGGGACTAAATTCAGAGAAATACGGTAATTGCGAAAAATTGATATAGGTAGTCATTTAAAAATGTAAAGCATGAAATGCATACTCCAGGAGTAATAATCTTTCGAATTAGGCATTTAGAAAAAATACGAAACCACCCTATTGTAGGCACCGGCTGGAAAGGGTTGAGCAATCTTAATTGATGGTCTGCGCACGTAAATGAGGAAATACATATTGTTTCATTTTTAAATTATCATAATCATTAAAAATAAAAGTGAAAGTTTGGATCATCCATATTTTCAAATTATTAGTACCCCCCTTTGCCCATAAATTACCTAGTGTTGAACTAGAGAAATAGATTGGGAAATTATTTTGCTGAGCTCAAGGCCGTAATACTTGGTGAATGATCATGCTGAATGATCATTCGAATGAAATCATTCGCCCTGAATAATGGAGAAATTGGCGAATGTACAGTCATGTGCATGATCATTCAGTGAACAATAGAATATGTTCTAATTTGCTCACATGATCCTGTGAATGATCCCGTGATCATTCAGCATGATCGTTCATCTACATCTACATAATACCCTGCGAGCCACCTCAAGGGTGTTTGGCAGGGGGTGATCAATCACCAGCATGCGGCATGCATTTGGACTCCCACAAGCACAACACACCGTCCAAAAAATGTGACGTATACTAAAAAATTATACAACTATATGCAGTTAGAAATAATAATAAAATTGAGAAACATGCATTAAGTTTTACATAGGTTTTTGACTACACTACAAGTTATGCAATGTACAGGCATCCCCCGAGTTACGTATGCCTCGACTTACGTAAATCCGTACTTACGTATGTGATAACCGTATTTCGAGTGATTACGTTAATTTTCGAATGCGAGCAAGATGAAGTAGATATTCGCTCGTATATCCAATGGTAGAAGAAATATCGAATGGTTATCAAGTTTTTTACGTGATAAACAAAACAAAGTGACCCATTTTTATCATTCCTCGAAGGAATTTTCATTAATTTCTGTAGAAAAATCGCTAATAAACCCCAGGTCACCAATCAGCGTGAAAATTTGTTTGCAGTTCTAGCGAAGGAAGTGGTTGCGTTCACTCAAGAACTCCGACTTTCAACTATTTAAAAATTGTATCCTTAAGTTTGGACATTTCCATCTGTGGAATTAAAAGAAAATAAAGTTCGAGCAGAAATGTTTATAGGGGAAAGTAATTGGTTAGTACCCACGTAAAGGCACTGAAATTTTGAGTATTGGCAAAGAACGCCGCAAAAAAGTGAAGAAAAAGTTAACACGCGATATTAATTGCGTACATGTTGGCGACTGGGTTTTCGTGTTGTATTTCGCTTAGATTTTATTTAGCTGCATTTTCTCGTTCTCTCATATTGTGTGCCAATATTAATGAATACTGCGTTATTGAAAGCTGTTCCCCAATAACTTATTTGCAAGTTAATGACGGAGTTGGCTGAAACCTCACTTTTAATTACCTTCGTGCATTGGAAATATTCTTCGATGTTTCCAGCGAAGTAAATATTCAAATGATGATATTTTCACGTCATTTCATTGAGATCTGAGAATATGGAAGTATGTTTGCTTACGTGAAAGATTGACTGTTTGTGCGTGTGAATGTATCTAAGAATATAGTGATTTACTGGTATTTTTTGTGCGTTATTTGCTCATAATCCTCGACACCTCTCCTACGTCTATTAACTGTGAAAATGAAACCACTAGATTCATCAATCAAAGTAATACATATATTAAAGGCAGAAGATATAATGATTAAAGGTAAGAAGACAATGCAAACTATGGGCCCTTAGATCGCAGTGTAACGTAATGAATCAATTTAATTATTCATTTTAGTAATGTAGCGTTGAGATACCGTACTTTTCCGAATCCACGCGATCGGTCAATCGGGCAATGCTCGAGATGCAACTCTCAGACTATTAATGTTTCTTTATTTTTTTATCTAATAACGTAAGAATACGCGGAAGAGTTCATGATTATCGCAGTGAATTGAATGAAACTTCACCGAGAATTTGCCGCGCATTTCTCCGCTGAGAATTCGCCTCATTGAAATCTCTGAAGCACCAACGCAGAATGTTTGACTTACGTAAATTTCGACTTATGCAGAGTCTGCCGGAACGCATCCCTTACGTAACTCGGGGGATGCCTGTATTTATGAGTTCCATCGCTGCTGTTATTATCTCGCATTGATCGTGGAAAAAAATGACATTCTGTACCTGTCTGTTCTACAATCTATCTCTCTTATTTTATTTATATGATCTGATCTTCCGTAGTTTTTTCCAACATTTTTTAAAAACTTAATATACTACGGGAACGACAAAGTGCTGGATATGGTTGGCGAGGAGAGGCAGCTTTTAGATGAGATACGCAGGAGACAGAAGGTTTGGATGGAGTTAGCGCTTAGCGGTGAAGGGATGTCGGAAATGGTGTTGGAGGGTAGAATGTTGGGGAAACGAGGGAGGGGAAGGAAAAGAATAGGATTTTTAGACAGATTGAAAGAGAGTAGGCCTTACAGTGAATTAAAGAAGGCAGTGCTGGAAGGAAAGGGAGGCTCCCAGATCACCTCTTTAGTACTCCATGGAAACCTACCTTAATCGGTAGAATACTATAATAATAATATACAACGCCGTTGTAAGTTTTCCAGATTTGGAACACACAACAGAAACGTTTCCAAATTCATTCTACATTTTCTTCACACTTTCACACACTCGCGGACCAAAATCACCTACAGGTTCCTGCATGCACAAAAAAACTTTAGGAAGTAGCTTTCCTGAAGCAGTAATGGCGTACTGTGCTGTATATGAGTGTGTCATTTTTCTCACACTCCCAAGAGCCACTTTTAATTTTTGTCAAGTTGCTTTTTGATTCCTTGTAAGTGCTATTTCCATGTCAATTAGTTTTAAGTCATCCCATTCCATCCCCACTAACGTCCCTTTTTCCCGAGTGATGTATCTCATATTTTGTGTGCTTCATGTTATTTTCTCATGCTTTTGAGAATAAATGTTTATTTGTTTAATGCAACCCACGAGTGTTTTGCAACCCAGGTGTGTGTTTTCCTCCGAATCCAGCCCCAAATCCCCAATTGTTTCGTCGTTTCGTGCCCTGACCTACTCGTTCCTACGTCGTCCGCGACTCGAGATATTTCTTGCTCTAAATTGGTGGAACGCGATCCCGTCCGCCACAATACCCATCTGTCGATCATTTCCAGCTTGTCGTGTTTCGTTCCCCCTGATTTTATATCTTTCTCCCATATGGCTAGCATTCCCTTATGTTTTAAATGCACCGAACCTAGAGTTTGAAGGGTGGCAAGGCTCCATTTAGGATGTTCCTTAGCCATATTCACAACTTTCTCTTTAACATCTAATGGGATGTGCTGGTGAGTCGACCTTTTGGGGCTGGGTTCATACTCGCTGTGGTCCGTCGGCGATGAGTCATCACTGGACCTTTCTTCGCCTAAAATTCCTGTTACATCATCCGGCACTGGGAGATTGTCCGATTCACTGGACCACTAAACAGCGCCTCTACTTCTTCAAACTTGAAATCATTCAAAATATCCAAAAAACTCCCAACAACTTCATCACCATTTAGTTTGGAGCATCGCGTGACAGAAGCGTTTTTAGGGCCGTTAATAGCCTGCATCCCACGCAAAGTGTCTGTAACGTGATAAAATATTTGCATTCAATAATAAATACTATTAAAAATAATGGACAAAGAATAGGGTTTGCTACAAATAGCATTATTTACGTCATTAAAATATGCCTACCTTCAAAATGACGAACAGCTCCCGTTAAATCATCTTTGCTAAATGCATGTTTTGACGTTGAATAACAATCGTCTACAGCACTGCCACTAGAAGGCCCAGGGATTGGATCTGGTTCCATTGTATACACAGGTAAAATGCTTATTTCGCACGGTATACTAATTTATGAGGCCCTTATTCCAAACTTCTGCCTTCCGATGTCCACTGATGAAGGTTTAGGCTCAAACTAATGCCAAAGATAGGAAAATACGAACAATACCCTTTCAAAAAAGAATACGTAAATTGAATAATTCAATCAAAAAATTAAGACGGAACTTCGACCGACAGTTTGGATTAGCACGTGTTAAAATAAAATTCGTCCTATAGTTTATGCAAACAGAGACGGCGCACAGTGACGAAACACCAAAATCGTGGTCAAAAGTAAAAAAATAAACATTAAAATTTATGTTTTTTCTATATAGGGCTTGGTAGTTAAATAGTTTTTCCACTTTAATGCGTATGCTAGGAGTCTGTAAGTACTCACCTACGTTTTTTAATTAATGTTCAAATGAAAGGTTCCCGGTTCCTTATGCCACGGCAGGGGACCGTTCCACGATAGCGGTGTTTAAAAGTATGTAGTGCAGCTAATTTGATACCAATTTTAAATATCAAAAATGATTTATCTCCCCTGATACCAGTGTATTTTAGTATATATTGTTTAATAATGACAGAAAGCAATCCATATAAGTTATTATTGATCAAAAATAAGGAATTATATTGAATTTTCAAATGAAAAATCGACAAAAAAAACATCAAAAAGTTACTCTGAACTGCTTTGCATGAAAATAATATCTGTGCCATCTTATTGCTGAAGACCTTAGATATAGACTACAATAATAAAATTTTGCTTATAGCTGCTCATGGGTTTCTTAATGAAAATAATAAGTAGAAGTCATTAAATTAGCGGTGGTTAGTCTTTTCGAGGATCGCTGATTCTTAATTTATATTTTTGAAAATAAAATGAAATATGTAATAACAATAACCAGAACGTTAAGTAAAGCCACATGGTAACCAGTGGGGATATTTGAGTTGTTTAGAAAAGTCCAACATGATGTAAGCAAGACGCTTTTCTGGTGAGTGCATAGCCTGATACTACTTCATTGCGGATTATTGGTACTTCAAACATGCCTGCAAAGTGAGATGCAGTTTTGATACAATACTACGCATTTTTTTAATATTGTAGGTATAACATACGGCCTTACACGTAAGGAAATATTTGAATTGAGTCAGCCACTTTGGAAGGAGGCATCTTCAGCTGTATATGTAGCTGTGGAGGAGGCAATTTGTAGCAAATTCGGCTGCATTTTTACGCTGTCTGAGGGAGATAGAGCACGGTTAAGATCGTTAATATCAGATATGAAAAGCAGATGGAATAAAGCCAACCGTTTTGTGGAGTGATTTAACGGTATGTACAAGGACTGGTTCACAACTACCATCTACTTCGAAGATATTCACCAGAAATTCGAATGCGCTCCAGGAAAAGATGGCCAGCCAACGGCGGACTTTTCGGCAGCTAGTGATCACACAAAAAGGAAACGCACTGAACAGATGCGTTCTGAATCCACACCCGAAGAGTTGGCGTATGCAGCACAAATGTCTCTCCGTGCTCAAGGAAAAACTGACGCAGCAGTGGTTGTTATGAATGCAGCCCTAGGGTCGCCAACAAAAGCACGGAAATACCGCTCGTGGCTTGAGGAGAGCCACGAAGAACCTTCAACTCCTGAGCGTGCTCTTGCCTGGTTAGTGCAAACACACCAGACAAAAAGTTCGTACCAGGCATTACGAAACTGGTCGATTATGCAAAACAGTAGAATGGTACCTCCTTATAAGTTAGTTGCAGATGCTAAAACAGAATGTTACCCGAAAAATATATTGTGCCGCGACTGGATTGAGGAAACCGGGTTCCAGGCCCTTCTTGATCACACCACAAGGCGCATCTTGTTACTCCAACAATAAGTAATTCACGCCTTACCAGAGCAAGTAGTTGGCGACCTTCAGCATATTGTGAAGTGGGGTTGCGATGGAAGTTCTGGGCAGAAGAACTACAAACAAAAAATGATGGATAGTGATGGCGTGGAAAAAGACGATTCCAACTTGTTTTTGACGTCACTGGTCCCAATACAGCTTACATCGTCTGACAGGGATTGCTGTATGGAAAAACCCGCGGCCGTCTTCACCTCGGTTTTGCCGTCCTTTAAAAGTTGAGTTCGTAAAAGAGACGAAAGAGCACACAATTGGAGCTATCCATGATGTGGAACAGCAGGCATGTATTCTCGTCCCATTAACAACAGAAATCGATGGAAAAATTGTGGAGGTGAAGTACAAGCTGGGATTAACCATGATTGATGGTAAGGTTGCAAACGCAATAACAAATACATCATCAACCTAGAGGTGCTACCTGTGTGGAGCCACAACTACGGTGTTGAACAACATCGATGATATTTTGCAGCTGCCAATAAATGAGGACTACTGTCAGCTAGGTCTATCCACTCTTCACGCATGGATAAGAATTTTTGAGTGTTGTCTGCATGTGCCATACAGGTTGGACGTTAAAGTATGGCAAGTTCGCAATCCCCTGCAGAAATCCATCGTTGAAAAGCGTAAGACTCTTGTGCTGAATGGTTTACGAGAACAGCTAAATTTGATCGTGGATCGGCCGAAACAAGTCTATGGCAGCACAAATGACGGCAATACTGCTCGCTGCTTCTTTCAAAATGCAAATCTATCGGCTGCTATCACTGGCCTGGACATAAAGTTACTTGATAGGTTCTACAATATTTTACAAGTACTCGCTTGCGAGTATCAAATTGATTTGGATATTTTCGAGGAATATTCCCTGAGGACCGCTAGAATGTTTGTAGATGTATACCCACGGTATAATATGCCCACAGCGGTGCAAAAAAATTTACTGTATGGAAAACAAATAATAGCCACTGCTTTGGGCAGATGTCATAGGAAGCCCAGGAAGCAACAAATAAATATTTGAAGCGCTTCCGCCTAGAAAATTCATGTAAATGAGCCCTGACGATGAATGATATGTTTCACCGGCTAATGGTTTACTCGGACCCGGTCATTTCATCCCAAAAAGACCTTGTTCCTAAAATGATGAAGCCTCTTAGTGATGAAGTGAGGCAAATGCTTGTTGTTCCCGATATCTCAGAACGCCAATTCACTTCAGATAATGAAGATTCAGAAGAAGAATGAGCTGTGTGCGAGCACATATGTTTATCTGCTTCCTTAATATACAATTATTATTTTTATTTGTTGTTAAATTTGCATATTGTTGATTTTTTAATTTGTTATTATAATTAATAAATCCATATAATATGATATTTCCTGGAGTATAGGTCATTTAAACAAAAGTTAATAATAATAATAATAATAATTTTATTGGTCCCAGGACTTTACATTGTAAAATATAGGACATGTCATACACAAAAATAAATACATACACAATCAAAGTCAGAATCAGACACTTCTGTGGTAGGCAGATTCCTCTAGAAACTGAGTTGTGCTATAATAGCCTTTGTTGACTAGAAAGAGTTTAAGATTAGATTTGAAAATTGCCCTTGTAGAAGCTTTTTTTATGGTTGACGGCAGAGCATTATAAACCTTGATAGCCATGTGAAAAGGGCTCTTATTGTACATTGCAGTGGCGTGGCAGTACATATGTACATCTCCACTATGGCGAGTGGAGTGTCCGTGCACTTGAGCATTGGTAGTGAGATCTTTTATATTATCTTTGACATGCATACACAAGTGGTATATATACATAGATGGTAACGTTAGGAGTTTTAATTCTCTGAAATAGGGTTTGCAAGATTTCCACGGGGGTATCTTTGCTATATACCTTATACTTTTTCTTTGTGTTGCGAAAACTCTACGAAATCCAGGCGACGATCCCCAGAAAATAATTCCATAGGACAAATGGGATTCAAAATAACCATAATATACCATTTTTAGAACGTTTAAATCAACAATATCTACCAGATTTCTCAGAACATATCCACTTTTAGCCAGGGTTGAGCATAGGGTATTGGTATGGGTCTCCCAATTTAGGGAATCATCAATAGCTAGACCTAGAAACTTGGTGCTATTTACCCTCTCTATGGGCTGACCATTTCAGAATACCTCTAACTGAGGCACTTCCCTCTTTTTTTTAAATTGAATGTAATTCGTTCTCTTAACATTTACAGAAAGTTTATTAAGGTTGAACCACTTTTCTAGGAGTAGTAGTGAACTCTCCAGCTTCGTTTGCAGCAGCTTAGGATCCCTGTGGCTCATTGCTAGAGATGTATCATCAGCATATAACACTATATCATTGTTTTTAATAAACCTCGGCAAATCATTGATGTATAGTAAGAATAAGAGGGGCCCCAAAATACTGCCCTGTGGTACCCCTACATTTATTATTTCAATGGGAGATAAGTAGTTTGTAACAATGTTGTTGATGTCTGTACCCTCAACCTCTACCATCTGTTGCCTATCCTCTAGATATGATTGCAACCATTTATGAACGATTCCCCTGATCCCATAGTGCTCACATTTAATGAGAAGGATTTTGTGATCTACTGTGTCAAATGCACGAGAAAGGTCATTGAATATACCCACCGAGAATTCATTCCTGTCCCATGAGGTCATGATTTTTTTCAGAAAGCATGCAATCGCATCATTGGTGCTTCTCCCCTTTTGGAATCCAAACTGTTCCATGTTTAATAATTTGGATTGGATGACAAAGTTCATAATCCTGTCTCTCATCATTAGCTCAAAAATTTTAGATATATTAGTCAGCAAGGATACTGGCCGGTAATTTCCTATATTGTCCACATCACCTTTTTTGTGGATCAGTTTTATTTTAGCTATTTTTAAATAGTTTGGAAACTCATCCTTATTAAAGGACTCATTTATTATGAAAGCTAAGGGCTTAATTATAGCTTTAGAGCATTTTTTTAGGATGAAGGAAGGAATATCGTCTATCCCAACTGATGGTTTGTCTTTCAGGCTATTTATGCACTTCAATACCTCATTTTCTGTTACCGGAAAAAGGACCATACCCAAGGAGGAAGAAAAGTCAAAATGACATCACTTTGACCTCAAAATGACCCACAAAAAGTCACTATTCAGTCAGGACTGTAAAGGTGACTTTTTGCGGGTCATTCTGATGTCAAAGTGACATCATTTTGACTTTGAATTCATTTGTACAAGTTTTCACTAAAAGTGAGAATCTATAAAAAAAATTGTCAAATATTCTCTACGATACTCACTCTCCCCGCATTCCAACCTGAAGGTTGGTTTGGAAAGGTGAGGGTAGAGCTCACCCCTGACACTTAATCACACAACCGCGCATGCGAATAGCACACCTTAAGGAAGGGGGCCAGTTCCTTTCCCTGGGCTAGTTCTACAGATATCATTATTAATTTTGGGGAGCCCAAAGTTTCACCCCAGGTTTGAACTCCTGGGACCCATCTGCCAATAATCAGTGGCTACATCCAATAGGTCACTCAGTGGCATAGCCAGGTTTTAGGCCTAAATTTAAAAGGCGGCGCCCCTTAAAATTCTCCCCTCCTTCCCTTCCCCTATTGGTACCCCAAGACGTGACTGCGCCACTTGCCCTGGGCGATATATATCGTGAAATATCGCGATAATTAATTATATCGGTAATTATCGATAAATAATTGTCCGATAAATAGGGCCCAATAAAAGTATCGGGACCGATAGAATATTGGAACCGATAAAATATCACGATATATCGTCCAATAAAAATATCGGGTGCGATAAATTAACTGAGCCATTAAAAATATCGGAATGGTTAAAAATAGTCTTCCGATAAAATACTACGGAACTACTATTATAAAGTAGAAATATCCTTTCGATATAATATAAAGATATATCATCCGATAACAAATATTGGGCCTGATAAAAATCGCCATTTGATAAAATACTACGCTAGATAATCCGATAAAAAAATCGCCACTGCTAAACTATCACGAAATATCATCCAATAAACCTTGCTGCTCGAATAAAATATCACGATTTATTGTCTCATAAAAGCCACAGCCGCGATAAAACATCGTGATTTATCACCCGATCGCGTCGTCGCGCGCGAAAAATTATCATGTTTTGGCATCGGGAAATTAGTTTGGGAAAATTTTTATGGCTAGAATATGCATAGGGTTGGCCTTCGTTTATGCTAGACCATAAATCGGTGCGTTAAAAACTCACTAATGTATGGTACATCGCGATATTAAATAGGAGGTATTTTTTCATCGAATTATATAACGTGATATATTTTATCTGAAGGCAAATTTTTATCGGGCTGGAGATTTCTTTATGAAATGATACATCGTGGTATTTTATCGGTAGGCGATTTTTATGGGCTCTGATGTTTGTATCGGATGATATATACGTATATATCATCCGATACAAACATATATCGTGATATTTCATTGGATATTGGATGACATTCATCGTGATTTTTTTGTTCTCGATTATTTTATCGATTTTCGTCCGAGATTTAATGACGTTTTATGATAATTGTTCCTTAAAAATGGTCTATTACTCGCTTTTACCGCAAGAAAGTCCCAGGCAACGAACGTATTTCGCCAAAATATTTCGAAGGAAATCCGTGACGCGCCATTTCTAAACTAGAATGCGCCGCGGTTTTTTTAAATAATTCATCGTCGCTGATTGCTACATTTGCGTAAGAAATAATTAAGCTTCTCCTCGTTTTCAATAATATTATCGGTGAGAGCTCGTACGTGCGTCACTACGGGAATAATAGCCAATAATAAATATCTGTCTTCATTTGAAATCAACAATGGAGCATTTGTTTCACTGTAATGTGCCATTTCTCGGATTATTTACGCTGGTTTTTACAAACGAGACAAGAGATTGCAACCATACAGGAGAGGAAAAGGAAATGAAAATTTGCTTTATATTGCTCCAGAAGATGAGATGTTTGAAGCAATTAATATGCCAAAACTTCTCTGGATGACGAGAAGGATTTAAACAACTTTGAAGAGCTCTTATAAACCTCATCTCTCTTCAAATCATTTGTGAGTAAATTGACTGTTATCCGCTCTACATCATCCATCAAGTTAACCCTTTTTTTCCCTTCTTGTGCCATTTGTTAAAGTTAAAATTTATTTCGGTTTCCTTTCTCACAGGTTTAACATCTTAGACAAATTGCAGTTGATTATACTGATTTCAGCCCATGTGACCAGAAATATGTGTACAAATGAATTTGCTTGCTGCATCAATTGGGATGGAGAGCTTGGAAAAATTATGTTCAACAAACCCTACATCAATAAGGCTATTTGCAGTTAGTATCAATTTTTTTATTTAATGTATCATCAAAATTAGAAACTTTCAGCTTCTTGATGTTATTTTTTTCCTTTGTTTGCAGTCCCACGATGGAAGAATTTCCCTCAGGGTAAAGTACCTAATTAAGAAGAAGGCAAAGATTCAGCGGTGGTTCAACAAAATTGCTTAAGCAACTAGAGGCAACTGAAGGGAAAGGAAATGCTACAGAATCAACTGTAATGGCCAATGTAGATGATTTTTCTCGATTTCTATTTGAAGAGGGAGAAAAGGAACATTAAAAGGAAAATTAAAAACAAATCCTGAGGAATTTCTTCTTGTAAAATCTATCTGTTTTTTGTTGCAATAAATCCTAATAAAGGTTGAGTTTCATATCTGAAGTGTTTAATTTATCCCTAAATGACAATCTAAATACAGAAATTATAGTATGAATCGTTATTAGAAGAACAAATAGGTTTGGTCACAAATAGTCAAAGTGAGTTCAAAATGAGGTCAAAATGATAGGTAGTCATTTAAGGTCATATTGACATCATCATGAGTCAAGAAAGATGTCATTTCACGGGACCATTTTGAGGTCACCGTGACTACCAAGCCATGACTTGAAAATGAAATCAAGATGATGTCATAATGACTTTTCATTCCTCCTTGGGTAGAGGAGCACATGTGTTGACAGTGCCCCGTACTGAATCTGTCACTACTTATTATTGAGCTATGTAATTGTAGGGGTACAGTTGCAAGGTACAAGCCAAGCAAGGTACAAGGTTAGCAGCCAAAGTTTCGATTTATTTTCTTAAATCATCTTCAGGGCTATGTTAGAAAAAGTGTCAAACAATAAAAAATACAGAGAATAAGACGATACACAATATTTATACACAAAGAAGGAAATATGTATATATAAACATATATATAAGAACAGAATGTAATATACAAAAATTTTTGACATATTACATTATATCAATATTTCTACGATCCATAAACTATAAAAATATTTATATTTGTGATAGTTAATAACTTCTATTAATGCCATGTTGCCAAACGGAGCTGTGCGGGGCCAGTGCCGGTTACCAGGAAGCAAAGTCACGCGCGCAAGACCTGGCAACGCAGCTTTCATTTGTTCCGTCGTTTTTTTTTTAAGTGGCCATGGATAATGATCTAAACTATATGAAAATCATGTATATTCCGATTTCCCAATAATCCGGTTTGGCTGAAAAATATTGGTTTTTCTCCGAGCATGTCTAAAAATAGGGACGAAAGAAGTTTTTTAACAATTGATTGAAGCATACAGATAACACAAATGCTTGTGCAACGTAAAATCATCGAAATATAGTGGCGTTTCTAGCGGGACATTATAAAACTATGGTAGTGACTATTGGTGTAGATATTGATACGTGTAATAGAGCACGTGATGCCCAATATTTTTAAAAATATTGCGCGCCGATTTATCTGCCAATAAAATAGAAATTGTCATACGGGCTTAATTATTGGTAATATCCTGTGAGCCACCTCAAGGGTGTTTGGCACGAGAACGGATTAAAAAAAATAATGTTAAAATTCTGTGTGATAAGATCCTAAAAGACGACAGGAAAGGTTTATAGTAAAGCAAATCATTTCGGAACAGAGTACTAGGTATATCCATAAAGTCAGATCCTGATTAAATTTCTAAAGGGGAGAATGATGCCTCTGTAGCTTAACTGACTAAATCACGGCAAATTGGGGGATCCTGGTTCGAATCCTGGTCAAGGCGAATGATTTTTTTCCCTGTGGATTTTTCGCACAATTAGTGAATTGCAAGTGACTACCCAAGGAGGAAGAAAAGTCAAAATGACATCACTTTGACCTCAAAATGACCCACAAAAAGTCATTATTCAGTCAGGACTGTAAAGGTGACTTTTTGCGGGTCATTCTGATGTCAAAGTGACATCATTTTGACTTTGAATTCATTTGTACAAGTTTTCACTAAAAGTGAGAATCTATAAAAAAATTGTCAAATATTCTCTACGATACTCACTCTCCCCGCATTCCAACCTGAAGGTTGGTTTGGAAAGGTGAGGGTAGAGCTCACCCCTGACACTTAATCACAAAACCGCGCATGCGAATATCACATCTAAAGGAGGGGGGCCAGTTCCTTTCCCTGGGCTAGTTCTACAGATAATTATTAATTTTGGGGAGCCCAAAGTTTCACCCCAGGTTTGAACTCCTGGGACCCATCTGCCAATAGTCAGTGGCTACATCCAATAGGTCACTCAGTGGCATAGCCAGGTTTTAGGCCTAAATTTAAAAGGCGCCCCTTAATTAAAATTTTCCCCTCCCTCCCTTCCCCTATTGGTACCCCAAGACGTGACTGCCTTGGGCGATATATATCGTGAAATATCGCGATAATTAATTATATCGGGAATACTAATTTGAGTTTTGTACATTATCGATAAATAATTGTTCGATAAATAGGGCCCAATAAAAGTATCGGGACCGATAGAATACTGGAACCGATAAAATATCACGATATATCGTCCAATAAAAATATCGGGTGCGATAAATTAACTGAGCCATTAAAAATATCGGAATCGTTAAAAATAGTCTTCCGATAAAATACTATGGAACTACTATTATAAGGTAGAAATACCCTTTCGATATAATATAAAGATATATCATCCGATAAGAAATATTGGGCCTGATAAAAATCGCCATTTGATAAAATACTACGCTAGATAATCCGATAAAAAAATCGCCACTGCTAAAATATCACGAAATATCGTCCAATAAAACTTGCTGCTCGAATAAAATATCACGATTTATTGTCTCATAAAAGCCGCAGCCGCGATAAAACATCGTGATTTATCACCCGATCGCGTCGTCGCGCGCGATAAATTATCATGTTTTGGCATCGGGAAATTAGTTTGGGAAAATGATTATGGCTAGAATATGCATAGGGTTGGCCTTCGTTTATGCTAGACCATAAATCGTTGCGTTAAAAACTCACAAATATATGGTACATCGCGATATTAAATAGGAGGTATTTTTTCATCGAATTATATAATGTGATATATTTTATCTGAAGGCAAATTTTTATCGGGCTGGAGATTTTTTTATGAAATGATACATCGTGGTATTTTATCGGTAGGCGATTTTTATGGGCTCCGATGTTTCTATCGGATGATATATATCGTGATATTTTAATGGATATTGGATGATATTCATCGTGATTTTTTTGTTCTCGATATTTTTATCGATTTTCGTCCGAGATTAAATGACGTTTTATGATAATTGTTCCTTAAAAATGGTCTATTACTCGCTTTTACCGCAAGAAAGTCCCCGGGAACGAACCTATTTCGCCAAAATATTTCGAAGGAAATCCGTGACGCGCCATTTCTAAACTAGAATGCGCCGCGGTTTTTTTTAAATAACTCATCGTCGCTGATTGCTACATTTGCGTAAGAAATAATTAAGCTTCTCCTCGTTTTCAATAATATTATCGGTGAGAGCTCGTACGTGCGTCACTAAGGGAATAATAGCCAATAATAAATATCGGTCTTCATTTGAAATCAACAATGGAGCGTTTGTTTAACTCATGGAGAATACATTATTAGTCATGGTTTCACTGTAATGTGCCATTTCTCGGATTATTTACGCTTGTTTTTACAAACGATAAAAGAGATTGCAACCATACAAGAGAGGAAAAGGAAATGAAGATTTGCTTATATTGCTCCAGAAGATGAGATGTTTGAAGCAGCTAACATGCCAAAACTTCTCTGGATGACGAGAAGGATTTAAAAAACTTTGAAGAGCTCCTAAAAACCTCATCTCTCTTCAAATCATTTGTGAGTAAATTGACTGTTATCCGCTCTACATCATCCATCAAATTAACCCTTCTATTTTCCCCTCTTGTGCCATATGTTAAAGTTAAAATTTATTTTGGTTTCCTTTCTCACAGGTTTAACATCTTAGACAAATTGCAGTTGATCATACTGATGGAGTTTTCAGCCCATGAGGCCATAAATATGTGTACGAATGAATTTGCTCGCTGCATCAATTGGGATGGAGAGCTTGGAAAAATTATGTTCAACAAACCCTACATCAATAAGGCTATTTGCAGTTAGTATCAATTTTTCTATTTAATGTATCATCAAAATTAGAAACTTTCAGCTTCTTGATGTTATTTTTTCCTTTGTTTGCAGTCCCACGATGGAAGAATTTCCCTCAGGGTAAAGTAATTAAGAAGAAGGCAAAGATTCAGCGGTGGTTCAACAAAATTGCTTAAGCAACTAGAGGCAACTGAAGGGAAAGGAAATGCTACAGAATCAACTGTAATGGCCAATGTAGATGATTTTTCTTGATTTCTATTTGAAGAGGGAGAATAGGAACATTAAAAGGAAAATTAAAAACAAATCCTTAGGAATTTCTTCTTGTAAAACCTATCAGTTTTTTGTTGCAATAAATCCTAATAAAGGTTGAGTTTCATATCTGAAGTGTTTAATTTATCCCTAAATGACAATCTAAATACAGAAATTATAGTATGAATTGTTATTAGAAGAACAAATAGGTTTGGTCACAAATAGTCAAAGTGAGTTCAAAATGAGGTCAAAATGATAGGTAGTCATTTAAGGTCATATTGACATCATCATGAGTCAAGAAAGATGTCATTTCACGGGACCATTTTGAGGTCACCGTGACTACCAAGCCATGACTTGAAAATGACATCAAGATGATGTCATAATGACTTTTCATTCCTCCTTGGGTACCTTAAAGATATCACCTCTGTAAAATTCTTATCCTTACCTTGTATAAGTCCCTCAGCTTACTAATAACTAATCGCTTAAGAAACTATAAAGATATCACCCTGGCTAGTCCCGGTGTACTCAAATTAAAAAAAAATAGCAAACAGTCTCGTAGTCGTTAAGTGCTAAGCCTCTGCCTTCCAATTTTTTTTCTATTTTGGGGGTTACCCACAAAACATTTATGTATGACACCGCTGTCCCTGGGGCACCTATCCTCTGACGTTCCACGCTTCAACGCAGTTATATTTCATTAAGTAAGTCAATGACCAACGATTAATTTGAATATTCAGCATTATTCAAGCGATATACATCGATGACTAAGTTCTGACAACTCGTATCGTAACATTTGGTTGGTTTTGACACAGGTATCCTAACCAAAGTGTAATAACATTACAAATTGAAATTCAAGCAAAAAAACAACTCTCTGTTGGCCTTTCAGGACCTTGGCCTTGGCAGGAGATGGCCTTGGTTGGACTTTCTCATTTCATTATTCAGGTAGAGTGGGAACCGTGTGCGTGCACTGTGGCGTAAATAGGGTGGTTTCTATTATTTTTTTCTTGCCTAAATCGAAAGATTATTACTCCTGGAGTACGTATTTCACGCTGTTAGATTTTTAAATGACGATATCTATTTTTCGCGATTAAATGAAAAGTGAAAATTTTCAAGCCAGCGAAAACGCGACGCATAAGTATGAATGCCGGGAAATCTATCCGTGCGACGTATTTCTGGTCCCCACTGCCGCCCTGTGAGGTGACCTTGAGGCGAGGCTTAGCGCTGATATGACGCAGGTTGCTAGCGGGTAGCTGAGTGCCCTGCTGGCTGGTAGCGCTTGGCTTAAATAAGGATTATTCATAGCTTATCAAATGAAGAAAACTTTCCGACCTTAGCCAGTTTTAATAAGTGATTATTAAGACATGTTTCCCTGAGCTCTGCGCCTCATGCATGCATTGGTAACCTCAGACGATGTATAACTCCTATCTTCTCCTATAGAAACTGTCCCTGTCCCTGAAAGAAAGGTCCCTGTGACGTCAAGTGGAGGGGCATCGCATGGGCGCCAATCTGGCCCTTTTCAAATGAGGATAAAAATGGACCAATGCCATTCATCTAAACCGGTATTTCTAAAATCAAATAATTTGCACATTATGAATACACTAACGGTGGGTAACGGATTGCAATCGATGCCTTTCTCTTTCTTTGATGAAGGAAACTACCCTATTATCGGGAGGATATACTAAATATTCCTCACCATACTGAAGCATTTTCGGGTGAAACACAAGTCAGTACGCTATCAGAAAGTAAAATTTGGGGGAAATGTGCGTGGGGAAAATTTGAAATCAGTCGATGGCAGGGGGGTAGCCAGGAATTTTGTTAAGGGGGGTCGAAAACCAGGGGGAAAATAAAAAAATGGGATACAAAGGAGAGGGTAATAAACTAATTTTAACACCATTAGTAATAGAAAAAAATCATTTTCCAAAGATTCATTTTTCAATTTTTGAAATTTGTGATTTTTATATATTTTTTTTCCTTCTATGAAGGAAAGTGATTGTGTTTTTATATTTTGAGGGGGTCCTCTCACTGCACTACCAGTCAGTGGTTCATCTTAAGATTTTTCCTATTTTCATTTCAAAATCCAAGCGTAACAGTTTAGGCCCTTAGTATGTAAAGATGTTTTTAAAGAACAACTTGAAAGCCCATAAAATAATTTTTAATTTATAGTGATGGGTCGATTCCAAAATTTTATCGATTCCGATCCCGATTCCGATTCTGACATTTCGATTCCGATTCTACCGATACCGATTCCATCGATTTGCATTTTTAATTCCATAAAAATCATATTAGCGCAACACCACCTGGATAAATTAAAAAAATTTTGAGGATTAACGAGATCGCGTGTGGTTTTGAAAAAATGGTCATGTTTGGGCCACTGTATCATCACTAAAGCGTCGTATTTAGGTAAAATGGCATTGAAGTATATATCTGGTAATGACTTATGAGTACTAACGCTAAGTTTCAAGTCTCTATCTCCAAAAAGGTGATTTTGGACTTTATTCCAGCATTTTCGGATTTCGGACCGGTGTGCGCCGGGTCGGTAGGCTGGCATAAAGATATTCGGCGCCCAAATCGACAACTATAGTGTGTTCGGCAAGGTGATACTACCAAGCCAAGGCATTGGAATGACTTATCGGATTTAAAAACAGTATTATTACATGAGTTTCATGATAGCGCTTCCTGTCGGCAGATTACTGAACCTACTACCCTCGAAAGCCATGTAACCGTAACTTACTCGACTCGACATTTGCAATGCTACTCGAAATACTCGAGTCGAGTACCAACTACTCGACTCTACTCGAACTTTCGAAAACTCGCAAATCCCTAGAAGATAATGTGTTTTGTTGTTACGATAACGCGGCGCGAAAATTCAAATGACTGTTGGAAACGCAGTCATATTTAAATTTGTGGTTTGAAATACTACTGGAATCGGAATAGATTTTTCACATTGGCAAGTACTCATTTTCGATTCCGATTCTGGGCCGAGAATCGAGGAATCGAACCGACCCATCACTATTAATTTATAAAAATATTAAAATGTGTATGACGATCTGAAAAGCATTCCATTTATAATATGTACCCAGAATAACAATAATAATAATTTTTATTGTTCCAAGAGATCCCATATGTTCCCGTGACATTGGAAGTTGTCAAAATAAAGTAAATAATTAAAGGATTATTATTATAGTATTCTACCGATAAAGGTAGGTTTCCATGGATGCTAAAGAGGTGATCTGGGAGCCTCCCTTTCCTTCCAGCACTGCCTTCTTTAATTCACAGTAAGGCCTACTCTCTTTCAACCTATCTAAAAATCCTATTCTTCTCCTTCCCCTCCCTCGTTTCCCTAACATTCTACCCTCTAGCACCATTTTCAACATCCCCTCACCACTAAGCACTAACTCCATCCATACCTTCTGTCTCCTCCGTATCTCATCTAAAAGCTGCCTCTCCTCGCCAACCATATCCAGCACTTGGTCGTTCCTTTTCCTCTCCGTCCATTTCACCCTCTCCATTCTTCTCCATACCCACATCTCGAATGCCTCCAATCTTCTCTCGTCTTCTTTCCTCAGTGTCCACGTTTCCGCACCGTAGAGAGCTACACTCCAAACCAAACTCTTCACTAACCTTTTCTTTAAACTCTTACACAACGATCCTCTCAGAAGCTCCTTCCTGCTCATGAACGCCTCCTTCGCTAATGCTATTCTCTTCCTGATGTCCTTACTACTGTATCCGTTTTCCTCTAACGTACTGCCTAAATAATTGAATTGCTCAACCTGCTCAAGTTTTTCACCACCCACCTTTATCTTGAGTCTCACATTCCTCGCTAGTGATGCTTTACAAAACCGCATTACCTTAGTTTTCTTGTGATTAATCCTCATCCCAAACTCCTCGCAACGTTCGTATAACGCATCCACTAGGGCCTGAAGCCCCCTTGCTGACTGACTGATCAACGCCTGGTCATCCGCGAATCTCACTGATTTGAACATCATTCCTCCCACTTTTATCCCAGCTTCTAACTCATCCCACGCTGCCCTTACCATCTCTTCAGCATACACGTTAGAGAGCAGTGGCGATAGAGGACAGCCTTGCCTCACACCTCGGCCAATGCTTGCCCACCCAGATTCTCCGTCCGCTATCCTCACTTGCGCAGTCTGGGCCATATACAGGTTACAAATCAGTCGTCTATCCCTCCAGTCTACACCTATTCTCTTGAGAATATCCATTAACTTTACCCAGTTCACCCTATCAAACGCTTTTTCAAAATCTACGAAACACACATATACGTCCTGCTCATATTCTAGATTCCTCTCCACGAGGGCCCTCATTATTGCTATTGCATCACGAGTTGACTTCCCTTTTCTGAAACCAAATTGATCTTCGCCCAAATACTCGTTTGCCCTCGCCTCCATTCGTCTGTTCAATATCCTCAGCACTACTTTAGCCGCATGGGATATTAGGCTGATAGTCCTATAATCTCCGCATTCCACAGCTTTCTTCTTTTTCGGAAGCGGAATTAAAACCGTCTTCACGAAATCCTCCGGCCAACAACCCTCCTCATAGATCTTGCGCACTAGTTCGAAAAACCTTTTCTTACCTTCCTTCCCTAGATTCTTCAGAGGCTCACACGGGATGTTTTCCACGCCTACTGCTTTCCTAGCCTTCATATCACGGAGTGATCTCTCTATTTCTGAATCTAATATCTCCGGCCCAAGATTATCCTCCTCCACTGCACTTTCCTCCTCAAGAGTCAATCTCTCTGGTCTGTTCGTTCCTTCATACAGGTCCTCCACGTATTCCTTCCACCTACCCTGTACCTCTTCTCGCTCGGTTAGCATCCTCCCACCTTTAGCCTTAATTTTAGACATGGCTTGTCCTCTTTTGCCGACCAATATCGACTTAACTTTGGCGTACTTCTCCATCCTTCTGGAACTTTTCCATTTCCTCGCACTGTCTTTTCCACCAAGCCTCCCTTGCCCTCTTAGTTTCACGTCGTAATCGATTATTCAATTCCTTATACATTCTTTTGCCCTGTTCTGTGTCCACGTTCTTCCACTTCCTCCTCTCCTCCATTTCATTTACCATTGCCTCCGTTATCCACGGCTTCTTTATCCTTCTACTGTCAACGTAACCAATTGACTTCTCCGCTGCTTTGACTATTCCCGTTTTAATATTATCCCATCTTTCCTCAACATTCTTAGAACTTTCAATCTCCCGTATACTAATGTCCACTAGTTCCTGATATTCTCTCCTCATACTCCCCTTCAGGGCTTCTACGTTCCATTTCTTCGCCTTTCTAACTTTCATAAGTCTTTTGAATCTTACGTTGCATTTCATGAGCACTAGATTGTGGTCCGAATCCGCATCCGCTGCAGGGAAGCTGCGCGAGTTTTTCACACTGTTCCTAAACCTCTGTCTTACCATAATGTAGTCTATCTGATATCTCCCCGCATCCCCTGGACTTTTCCACGTGTACCTTCGCCCTTTATGATGATTGAACCACGTGTTTGTGATGAATAATTTGTTTCTCCTACAAAATTCTGCTGCTTTCTCTCCCCTGTCGTTCCGTATTCCTAGACCAAAATCTCCTATTTCGTTTCCATCCCTCCCTTCCCCGACTGAGGCGTTCCAGTCCCCCATCACTACCAGATTTTTCTTACCCGGTGTGTCTCTAATTATTTCCTCGAGCTGTTCATACACCTCGTCTACTTCTTCCTCCCTATGATTGCTAGTGGGCATGTAAACCTGGACCACCACAAGGTTGGTGGGCCGCGCCTCAATTTCTACCACCAGAATCCTATCGCTTACCTGGTCTATACCTACCACACGCTTACCCATCTTCCCGTTTAATACTAAAGCTACCCCTCGCTGGCTGTCTTCCCCTCCACTATGTATAACCCTATACCCATCACTCCAATAGTCCCACCCATCCCTCCACCTCACCTCGCATAATCCTAAGATATCTATCCTCCCTTTATCCATTTCCCTTTTGATATTTTCTAACTTTCCCGCCCTCATCATAATCCTCACATTCCACGTCCCCACATTTATAGCAGACATCTTCTTCTCCATCATCTTGGTCTTCTTTTCTTCTTTCTTCATTGCTGCTGCCACTGATGTTGATGATGATAATTCTCTGCAAGGATTTCACATGTTGGCGACCCCGAGGACCTTGCCAACCTCGCTGCCGTGCCCGACACCCGCCCTTTGCGGACGGGTCCCGGGCGATGAGATTCCGAGGCTCATTTGGTTGTACTCCATGTGTTCAGGGAAGAGTTAGTTGGTAGGGTTTCCCACTTCCATTCCAACAGTGTTTTTTACGTGACACCATCACGCGGACTACCTTTCGTCTGGCTCCTACCCTTCGACCTATCTGGCATGGGTGGCCCTACCGGGAATAATTTAGAATTAATCCCGCCTGTGCTGCTCTAGGGGTCATAGGAGCGGGCAAGCCTTTCCACCGCGACAAGGTTGTAGCCCAAGGGAAAGGACTAGGAATTAAAGGATAGTTACAAATAAATGAAGTGATATAATATTTACAATTCTTACAGTTTAAAGGAAAAAGTTACAATTTTTGTGGTTGATGGGCTAAGATTACTCAGAGCCCAACATAAAATCCTTCAGGCTATAGTAGCTGTTTTCCATTAAATATTTCTTAAAAGCATTCTTGAATGGTGTAGGTGGAAGACATTTGATATCATACGGTAGTTTGTTGTATAATTTTGATAGGGAGAAAAGGGGTCCTTTTTGGCAGAAAGTGCTAGGGTAGTGTTTGAGGTGAATGTCATTGGTGGTTCTGGTAGCGTGATTATGGAGAGAACTATTTTTTGGAAAGTAATCAAGGTTTTTCTTAACAAAAGAGGCATAGTTGAGTATGTACAGTGATAGGAATGTTAGTATTTTCTGATCATTGTGAAGAGGTATATTAAATTGTGTATGAAAATCTAAAATCATTCCATTGATTGTATGTACCCAGAATAAACTTGACTAATGACTTGGTTTAATTGCAGGAATTTGAAAATGCATTTGGATTCGAAAATATCAAAATTGAAACATCTGGCTCCAAAAATCCTGGATCCGTCTTGAACTTGGCATTCATCCATTATTCCAGCAAGTGCAAGATGATTTCTCCTGCCAATCCTGTTAAGGTGAGTAAATCATGATTACCTTCTTAATTACTAGTATGTTAAGAGCCATGTAAAGTCCGTGCTGGATTTATCTCCACTTAAAATTTGATTCACGTGATGGAAACTGATATTTTCAGTTCACTTTCCACAAATATTACTTTTAAATACTGTAATTTTAAAATGTGTGTATATACCTAGATTTGGGTCCCTAATTAAACCTCTCCAAAGTGGAAATTGCCCTGAATGATGCCTTCTTAATATCCTGTGTATTTTGAAATTCCCTGCTTTTAGCTATGGCTTCTGATTTCGATTTAAAATGTGACAGAGTGCAGGCAGTTATTTAACATTTTCAATAATTCTTGATTTAAATTGTTGATATTAAACATTAATACTGCCTATGTCCATCGACCAGATCGCTTTAAGCTTTAAAGGCATCAAAATGAGAGTGAATAGAAATGTTGACTGCTTTCCACTCACCATTATCCCTTTCGAAATGGTGGAGTTTTTGCCTCAGCATGACTGCTGCACTGAGCCCCAAGAGACTCTCCCGTCCCCTCCGTACGGAGAATTTTTGCAGGGCATTCGTTAAGAAGGGTCTCGCTGTCGATCGCGCTCTTTCAGCACCAACCTTTTCGACCCTTCGTAGCTGGGACTCGGCATTATCACGGACTCAGAGGGTAGTTGGGCTCTCTCCTTTCAAGGTTTATAACCTTACCACCCAGGTATCATTTTGATGTCGGTCCAACGTCGATACGACGGCGACATAGGTCGTCTACACGTCGATCCGACGTCGGGAACCGAAGTCGGTCCATCGTCGAAATGATAACGTTTAGCCAGGCTACAGCCGACACGCAAAGCGACGTCGGACCTACATCGAACTGACTTCGGTTCGACGTCAAACCGACTTCAGCACGACAAAAAACCAACTTTGTCCCCGACATCAAACTGTTGTCGGCCCCGACGTCAAACTGACATTGGCTCGACATCAAACAGACTTCAGCCTGACACCAAACAGACTTCGGTCCGACATCAAAACGCTGTCAGCCTGACATTGGACCTTAAAGTGGCCCGACATGAAATCAACTTATGTCCGAAATAGACTCGAAATGAAGGCGACACAGGCCCAGCACTAGAAACAGTATCGAGGAGACATACCCCAATCTATTATTGTATGTGACATATTTATCTGAAAATAAGTCACCATTAGCTTAGGATTGAAATGACCTCGGTGCTTTTGTAGAAATAATAAAAGAAACTAGAAAGCAACATACAATCATTTCAATAATTCAGTTATGCAAAAGAAATTTGGAGCACCCTGAATTACTAGAAGCATTATCATATGTATGGAATTAGATGAAATCAAATTATTTCAACTAACTAGAAGCATAAAAGGATACAGAGTACGCAAGACGATAAATCAAGATGGAAGTTATCTCTATCTGAAATTGATATCCAAACAGATATCAGAGCCTCATATACCGTATATGTCTGAATAGGGCCCCCTTTTTTTTCAAAAAATGGCCGTGATAAAAGTTAAGGGGGGGGCTATATTCAAACCCATTTTTTTAATTTTTTTCCTAAAACTCAAGCCTCAATATTAGGAGGGGACTGTATTCAGAGGGGGACTATATTCGGAGGAATACGGTACTCATCAGAGTCCAAGTAACTACCCAGGTAGCAATCCAGTATCAGCTCGGCATAGGCTTAAGCCAACAACAAATTTCAAAATCCAAGTAACCATGCCCTCTTTTTCATTACCTTAAGTTAAAACCTTAAAATAGAATTATATCAATACTAAGGAAAATAATTAAGTTATAAGTAAAATAATACCATTTATTAAAATTGACATTTTACAAATTAAATATGCAACTTTCAACAAAAGGAAATTGTCATCAGTCATCAATTGAAATCAACACACAAAGAATACAATAATACATACAAACAATTGTTGATATGTTACAGATATCTACAGATACAGAGACAGACTGAAACATCTTTACAGGCTAAATGTAAATAACTTTTTGAAACATTGAGATATTCAGAACTCAGCTTGTGTACACATTAATTCAAAGGAAGAACAAATACGTCGACAAAACCTTTTTGTCAAGGAAATGGAGGTCAGATTAGTGCTTTGGCTGGACAAAAATGTAACTCCACTTATTTGCGCTCACGTTTCAAACCTTAAATAGCCCAGAAGTTGCGGCAATTAAATAATGGATATTCATTAGGTCACTACCCAGTGAGAAATGGGTGGTGGAATCCACGTGGAACCCACGTGGAGAATTAACGTGGATACCACGTGTTTTTGGTCGTGGAATCAACGTGGAACCCACGTGGAAATTTGGTGGAAAAATTAAAACAGCAGTAGGTGCTGTCCTAAAACCATTAAAACCTCAACCACTCTATATCTAAACCTTCTATATATGTGTCTACGATTTTTCATGTGCTCTCATGGCTGCCTTTCCACGAATTATATAAAAATAGAATGTGCGATACATTTTCACATAACTAGCGTGGTTTCAGGATGATAAATGACACAATGTCACCAGAGAGTTAAGTTCCACAAATTAGAAATTCTGTTTAACATTTTATGCTAATCACCACAAATCCACTTGAAATCAACGTGGATTCCACGTGGGTCCAACCACTCAATAGCCACCACCACCAAATATCCACCACTCAACGTGGATTCCACGTGGGTTCCACGTGGATTCCACCACGCATTTCTCACTGGGTAAGGGCCAAAAATCGATAAGAAAAATTATTTTTTCGTAGGAGGGTAAGTTAAATAGTAATATAAGGAAAAAGAATTCTTCATTTAAATCAGGGCCGATATTTGAATTAATGATACGAATATAGAAAGGCACCTACATTTTAAACACTAATTAGGCTAAATCCTGAGTCTGAGAATAGTGTAGAGAAAGTACTTTCTAAGGGAGATATTTATCATTTAAATTTACAAAATTAATGCTGTGCTGAAACACCAGGCAGCCATATTTTCAGAGCTGTGACGTCATTTCGTACAGTGTTTTCAGGCATGCCAGTTTATGCCAAAGATTAGAATACATACAAAAATGCTGAGTTTGGAATGAATGCATGGATTGACTCATGAATTATATTCAACATCTGCACATCCCATCATCTTCATCTTTTCATTTGTTTATTTCTCGGTACAGTGACGACAAGAAGTCCTTATCAACTTTTCTAACTCGACCTACCTACTAGTACCTCGTAGTCGCTCTTCCATTCTCACGTTTTTTTGCTAACGTTTTCAGATTTATATTGAAATAAACATTAATAGTGACCCTTAACAGTGGTGATCCTAGTAATGCCATGACTTCATTTGTGAAAACAAAGTCACTAACTAGCAGTATCCATGTCTCAAACATACGTATTTATCATATAAGTATAAAAAATAATATAAATTTTAAAAGAATATGCAAATTAAATTAAAATTCTAAGGTGAAAATGTACGTACGTGGAGCCTAAGCTAGGCAATTACTAAACCATCCATCAAATTCTTCATTAAATAGTAATATGAATTGGTGGATCGTCGTAATAACAACACAGTAAAAACTTGTATCTTGAAAACCTATAAAAGTATGCTATGAAGATATGCAGATAGGAAGAACCAACTTAAGAATTGTGCTAACAAATACTACAAGAAGCATATTAATACCGAATATTTCTTTCTAATTTAACGCATTCCTACAGGAATATTCCCAGCATAGTTCAGGAATATTCCCGGGATATTCTAATAGGAATTTACCTGGGATATTTCAGGAATTTTCTTAGCGTAGTCCAGGAATATTCCCAGGATAGTCCACGAATATTCCCACCCAAGTAGCAATTGAATTCCATACAATATCTATAATATCCAACTGTAATATCCAATTTTCATCCAACAATATCGCTAAGATATTCACATAATATCCGAAGTTGCCGCCAAATGCCATCTATTCACGATTCCAGCCAAGGGAGACACCACCTGACGGAGAACGCTCGAAACAGAGGAACGATGGTCATGACGCGTTAGTGCTATGTATGAGGAATAGCGTACATGAGACCTTTACACTGTTTTATTGACTAGTTACGGGGTGATACCTACTTTTTGGTTTCAAAGCAATTATTACCCTTACTTGAGGTTAAATATTCTTTAATTCTACGACCCTGTAATACCTGCAGCACAAGTGGAATTGTTTCAAAGCGAGGCGATGACTGTTGTTCCCGCACGTAGGTAGGAGCAGAAAGCTCTTGCTTAGGATGATTTTAATGGAGATACGTTGGTTTTACATGTTATAGCTATTAATATATGGTTATTTCAATTGAAAATCGTTCATGTGTCAGGTTACGCAGAAAAAAGTAGAAAATTAGCTTATATCCAATGCATCAAAGTATCCGATATCCGTGATCGCGGTTTTCGACATTTTCAATATTACATACTCAATATTTACATTGCCATTATTATGAATGGGATGGTATTTGCCCGTGTTACTCTGATAAATGTGTTTTTTTCTTCTGCGCACGATGTGCTATTGAACAATTTACCTAAAGTTGCTGAGTATAGTAACTCAAGATTGACGTTAAGTTTCAATAGCAAGGAGGATGAACCTACTGTACCATTGAACGAACGATTTTTAACAGCGTCCCACGATGTAAATTAGTAATATATGCATTATGGTATATATTATTAGCTTATTTTGATTGATTCCAGGTGTCAATTCAGTAGTCAATTCGAAATCATACATAGTCACAGAAAATACTGCTTTCAGACAAGAAATGGACGACTTTCACCTATCCAAGGCAATGCCAAGTTTCATTTCGACTTTGAAATGTAATAGTGGGCAAAGAAACTTAGTCCCCAAATTCCTTTCCCCGTAGACAGTTACAATAACTCATTCAACGGATTATTATTTACAGTGGAACCTCGTTAAAGCGAGTACGGGCTATAGCGACACCCCCGTCTGTCGTTCGATAAATGTAATGATTGACGAAACAACGCTTTGCATGATTTTTATTCAGTGCGGCGCTTATAAATTGTTTGAATAGTTAGTCGTTATTTGAGTAAGGAAATTTAGTGATGCAAAAAAACATCGCCTTTCGTCTGGATTTACGCTTACGTTTATCGGATAGATGTTTATCTGTCGCCGCACCACTCCTGTTCCTGTATATCTGTTCGCAACAGGTATATTGGCTATTATTTGCTCCACCTCTGGTAAAGCGACAATTCGCTATAGCGAGTGTTTATTCGTGCACCGTGGGGTGTCGTTATATCGAGGTTGCACTGTAACTGTGACACCCAATTTAAATTCAAAACCCAGCCAATTTCATGTGATGCTCTGTCAAATAACCATAAACTGGTGTTAATAAGATTGCTATAAGTAATATTGTTTCTACAGAAGACTACAAAGATAATGTTGCAATTCCTTTCTGAGGTAACCGAACGATCAAAACTAATATTATTAAGACAAGTACAACATATCATACTATGACATAATTCATGTAAAAATATCAGGTCATTCAGTTTCCTTCTAACCAGTGGCGGCGCGTGTGTATACGCATGTTAGCAAGTGCACACCCAAAGATGAATGAATTGTAAAAGAGAACTATTCATTTGCAACGAGAAGGATAAAAATCCTGTCTCCACATGCAAGAAACATGAATCTCCGACGCTACAGCTATCTCCTTTTCGAATTCACCGCTCTACAAGTGTGCGATCCCGTGGCATCGCGCCGGGAGCATTTTTGGTCTATGCGATCGCTTGAGGGTGCTCGGGCGGGACGAAGTATGCGGGGGGGTATGCACAGTTCAAATGGGTGATGGGAGCAGACTCAAAACGATGCGAGTGTGCACGCGCATATTTTTGGTGAGTGACTCGCAGGTAGTGTAGTGGTGTAGCCGCCACCTACACTACCTGCCCCCAGGATCCTATAGTCCGTCTACAGAGTCATCTGTATGGCTGTTTTATACACTACTTCCTCTTAGGGTGTTAAGGCCGTTTTACACGGAATTGCGCAGGCTAGAGCTGCATTAATTTCTAAAATGGCGTGGAATTGCGCGAATGCATGAACGAAATTAGAACAGGGGCTATTTTGCCGTCTCGCATCCATGCATTCTCGCATGTGTTCTAGCAATTCACTGCTTTACACGACGCAATTTTGATTGCGCCTTCACACGTACGTCAGACTGTGCAATTCCGTGTGCCGTGTAAAACGGCCTTAATGAAAGGAGAATGAATTTCACATACCGTCACTTGTAAAGGTGTGTTTAGAATAATTATTTTCATGCATGCTAACATTATTTCTGTTCATGCAATTTTAAGGGTAGAATATACCAGTGATATGTTTTGCTTGCTATGTATACCATTACGATGAAATATGATGCTCATGGATTAGTATTAACATAATATAATTAAATCATCCTATATCTGCTGTAATGCACACCCTAGATAAATTACAACCAGCCGCCACTGCTTCTAACCATCAGCGGTTGGACATCCAAAATATGCATTGTTTCTCTGCATGGGGTATGTTTAGTATTGAATCCACCATATTAGTTTAAAATTTGCTTTGTACCCTTTCAGTTGTTTCATTTACACTTCATAATAAGGATGCCACATAACTCTGTTAAATTCGAGAATAGGGCATACGAGTTCTGAATGCAATACTTTGAGCAAATGAATGTGTTTTTGTTACTCAAAGCAGACGATTTATAAAACCTAACATACATACGAGCCTTTTGCAAATTACCTATTAATTACACCAACTTGTATATTTTCATCTGAGGAATTATTTAAAAAATTATTTAATATAGCTAAATTAGTAGTAGTAGACATTATTTATCTGAAATCTTGCTGTTCAGTAACTCGTATGTACATACTTCAACATGGGGATAAAGAATGAAGAACTATCGTCTCCATCCCACACAGCACAAAGTGAATAATATGCACATAATATTCAAATATTATGCGAATATTATGCCACCACAATGGTATAAAACGCGCATATTATGTACATAATATGTGCATATAAATGGTATAATGTCCTCATAAATTGCGGTATTATGCGCATAATATGGGGAATATATGCAGTGATGGAATGGCATAATATTTGCATATATACGGAATATATGCACCTTTTATGTATATAAAAGGTGCATATAAATGGTATAATGTCCTCATATATTCCGTATATATGCAAACATTATGCCATTCCATCAGTGCATATATTCCGCATATTATGCGCATAATATCGCAATTTATGAGGACATTATGCCATTTATATGCACATATTATGTACATAATATGCACAAGTTATACCATTGATGTGGCTATATATATGCACATATTATACCCATATATGCCATTTATATGCACCTTTTATGTACATATTATGCACAATTTATACCATGGATGTGGCCTAAAATATATGCGCATATTATGCCCATATATACCATTTATATGCTCCTTTTATGTACATATTATGCACGATTTATACCATTGATGTGGCTATATATATGCACATATTATACCCATATATATATGCACCTTTTATGTACATATTATGCACAATTTATACCATGGATGTGGCCTAAAAAATATATGCGCATATTATACCATTTATATGCTCCTTTTAGGCACGATTTATACCATTGATGTGGCTAAATATACGCACATATTATACCCATATATACCATTAGTATGCACCTTTAGGTACATGTTATGCACATTTTATACCATATCTACGAACCTTTTATGCATATTTTATACCGTTGATGCGTGATAACATGCAGTTGCATAATATTCGAAAATTACAAGAATAAAAATTGATTTCTGGAAACGAGGAGAAATTTAATGAATCATTCATGTAGACACAGCATAGGTACATTGCACTAAAACAAGGCACAATCCTTCATCGTTGTATCACAAATATACAAATATTCAGTTAGGAGTCCTATATCATCGCAAATTTGGTTTAAATATCATGTGAATGACATCTAATGACAAACATTCGCCCTTCCATAATCGTTACTCATGAAATTGCGATTAGAAAGTACAAAGTATGTCACACGAATTCACAATCACAACACTCGCGATGATTCCTTCCATGACATCCGCATGGTTGAACATCTACGGTCTTTTCTTAGCGAATGTATTAAAAATGGTCCAAAATGTGATTCCAAGCCACAAAGAGGTCTTCTAATCGTATAATTATCTCTGTGTTAGTCATAGAGTTGTGGCGAGCAATCACGCAAACGATGTAAGCAAGCCGTTCTTGAAAATGCACTCCGAAACAATAAAGATAATATTGTCATTAATAATCACAAACTAAAATAATTATATGCATATATGATCAAGTACGTGATATCTTCAGGGCGAAAGTGCAGCTCACAACCTGGTTCAGTACTTAAGTGCCAAAACTTCGTCTTTCCTTGGAATAGCCTCCCTTCACTTTTCAAGCTGGGACTCTGACTGAAAAAGTACCGTCATAAGATATACATTTAGGTAATTAAAAAAATTAATTAAAGTACTGGGAATAACACTCAAAATTAGGAGCTGATAATTTCAGATTTGCTTTCTACCCTATGACAAACGACAACGACTCACGTACGTGTACTTACTTTGATTTTAAATAAAGTCCTGTTCTTCATACCATGAAGCTTATTATTCCTTATCGTATATGCGTTACCAGAATAGTACTGTGACATAAATTAGTTCCGTAAACCCATCTTTTCCTCTTTAATATTAGATTTTTCAATAGACGTTCAATTCTCCCAACTACGGCAATATGGCTACGGCAACAACTAACAACAATGAACAACAACACAACGGCCATGGACAACGGCAATATGGCTACCAAGCTGCGTACCTCGCCAGACCGGAATATGCCGGTGTGTAAAATAAAAAAATAATAATAATTGTGGAGTATTCTGCGAACGATACGAAATTGTTAGTGATATATTAAAACATAAGTTTTCACATTTTTTGATACAGAGGATGTATGATCATCGATTTTTACGGATGCAATCACAGTTTACGGCGGCATAATATTTAAATATAATGTGCATATTATTCGCATATTATGTGCATAATCGACGGAATATTATTTGCATATTATGCCTATCCATTTATGCAACTTTTATACTGAATAGGATTTTTGAGTTTGCTGGGTGGCCGTTAATTAATGATTCTTATAAGAATCATAATTAATGATAAAATGTTACTAACAACGAAATAATATACATACAATGTCAATATTATTAATAGTTTACGGCGGCATAATATTTAAATATAATGTGCATATTATTCGCATATTATGTGCATAATCGACGGAATATTATTTGCATATTATGCCTATCCATTTATGCAACTTTTATACTGAATAGGATTTTTGAGTTTGCTGGGTGGCTGTTGATTTATGATTCTTATATGAATCATAATTAACGATGGGATGTTACTAACAATGTAATAATATACATATTATGTCAATATTATAGTAATAGTTTACGGCGGCATAATATTTAAATATTATGTGCATATTATTCGCATAATATGTGCATAATCGACGGAATATTATTTGCATATTATACCTATCCATTTATGCAACTTTTATACGGTATAAATTTTGAGTGTGCTGTGTGGGATGATTTTACCAAGAACAGGGAATCAACAGTAAAGATCCTTAAGTCGTCCTTAAATTTCTAAATCATACCAAACAATTTCATTTCCCAATGGTAAATCACATGGCATAACTATTTAGTTAATTTCTTATCTGAAAATATGATAATAATATAGGTGAACACAGCAATCCACATCAGTAAAGCAGACGGCTGTAGCACCCAAATATAACACGAAAACTGTCTGAAATGGATTATGGTTCCATGTATTGAAGCGGCAGATTGTGTACGAAATAATATTAAGTTCTTTTGTAGTGTATTCCATAGAAATGGCTAGGAAGTAACGCGATACGAGTCGGATAGATGCAAGTCGAGAATCAAACCTAACTCGTAATGATCAGTTACATTATAAACACCTTTAGTTACATCGTCAAGCAGTTTTCCTCAGTTCTAGATCTTTTTACGGACGAAAGAAGCCGATAAATACACCGTACGAAGGTTTTAAAAGAATATTTCTATCTTATTAGCTCTTGATATTATGGTTTATGTTCTTTCCGTACGCTAAAGCTTTATGATTGTTTTGATTTTACCATCACTCTGGCGGCCATATTGGAAATTGACGTCACTGACACCCTATTGAAAATTTCTTATAAGTCTTACAGAAATTCTTATAAGAATTCTGTAAGACTTATAGGATTCTATAAGGCTTATAGGATTCTATAAGTCTTACATATTTCTTATAGGATTCTATAAGTCTTATAGAAATTCTTATAGGATTCTATAAGTCTTACAAAAATTCTTATAAGAAATCTGCATTTCTTATAGAATTCTACAATAATGCTGCGCGGGTCGCATACCTTTTAGGTTTTTATCCAGTGTCACCATAACTTATGTTGGCAATTGATAATTATTTAAGGAATTTTACAAAAGATAATTTTTTGAAATTATGTATAACTCTTTTTTAAATAATGTTCTGCTAATTTCCTAGTTTTTTTTCAGCATGGTATTTGACATAAATGGTTCCAAGAAGCAGAGGCTTCTTTAATGCGACTTGTTAGTATATATATCGCTGAGGGCACATGAAAAATTGTAGACTTAAAAGATCTGTCTGTTTCGAATCTACAGATTACTTGGCCGATGGAAGTTCGATATGGGCCATGAATAACCACGATGTATACTGCGATTGCATACGTTGCAGGATACTTTTCACATGGTTCCCTAGCAACCTGACAACCAAAACTTGTTTGGTTGTTAGGTTGCTAGGGATTGCTTTTATATGTTAATCATTCACTATGTCTTTGTGATCGCAGTTTAATAAAATAAGTCGTGTGCTTCTAACCAAAACAAGGCATTGACCTCATTTGGTAAGTATTAAAAAACTGGTATTCCTAAAATTTTGTTACCTTAAACAGATAGTTTCGTTGAATTTTAAACTTTTCATCATCAATTTAGATAGACATGTATATTTTTCAGATTGTGGCATATCTAACATAAGAGGAAGTTTTAATGAAAACAGTGTTTTAATGGACAAAGTGAGTGATTTAGTCGTCTCTGAAGAGAATGAGAATGAATTTGTATGAGTATGCCAACATCTGCACAGTTATTATTTTATGAAAAATACATCAACTATTATTCTCAATCAGTGTTTCTGTGATTCCTATTAATTTCCCTAAATCTTGCACTTATGGTTAGCCATATTCTACGTATCCTTTTCTCCAAAATGGCATCAAATTCCATTTTGCTTTGTTTATTTCTTTCATTATCTATCCAAATCTGCATGTAGAGGTCTCATCTCTCTGGTTTCTCAAATAAACATTGCTCATATGCATTTGATTTATCAAATTTTACTTTTCCTTCCCGTATAATTTCTTGAAGTACCTATCCCCAGTCGAACTTGAATTTTATTTCATTTGCTTCTTCAATTTTCCAGGTTAAATCATATTCCATATTGCAATTCCTGTATCTTTCATTGCGTAATGATTGCCAAAGTTGTATTCAATTATCAGTCCATCATTCTAGGCTATCGTTGGTTTCATTGATTTTAGTTTCTTTTAGCATGTAGGGACATTAACCCTATACAGAACCCATGCCCTGAAAGACCTCTATGGTATCTCGCCGTGTCTGGCCAGCCAGGTGAACTTTACAGAGCTTCAATGTCCTTTTTGATGTACACTGATGATAGACATCTACATTTGGTTCATGGAAAATCATTAGGTTTGCTGTATAAGATATAGGCGTCTACATTTGGATTGAATTAGGTATAATGCTAACTTTGTACTCTCAGTAGGGATGTAAATCTTATGTAGCTTTTTATAGAAGTTTGCGCAAGTGTTTTAAGCATGTTGATATAATATTTATAATAAATATTTCCATCAGAAAATTTGTTATAAATAACATTTTGTAACTGATAGTTAGAAGAAATTTTTTTATAAGAAAAATTCTTATAAGAAATTTTCTTATAAGAAATATGCCCAATTTCTGATAAGAAATTTTCTTATAGAAAAATTCTTATAAGAAATTTTCTTATAAGAAATATGCCCAATTTCTGATAAGAAATTTTCTTACAGAAAAATTCTTATAAGAAAATTTTTATAAGAAATTTTCTTGTAAGAAATATGTCCAATTTCTGATAAGAAATTTTCTTATAAGAAATTTCCAATAGGGCAGCAGCGCCGCCATCGGTCATTTGAGTCTCGAATATAATATCCAACTTGGATATTACCTAATATCCAATTTTCATCAAATAATATTGTAAGAGTATCCACAAAATATCAAAATTAGCAAAACAAAAACTAAAAACTGTTCTGGTGGCAGTATGTATTTAGTGTAATCATGAAAGTACTAGTGCATCCGTTGTGTCATTTAGTGTGAGTGACAGCTTCAGCATTTAGTAGCATTTACATGCATTTTAAAACATCCTGTCTAGGCAGTAGAGAGCGTTCATCAACATAATGTAACATGCTGGTGTGTTTTGCATTGTTCTGGCACACTGTGGGAACACTTACCAGTTAGTTTGAGACTTCCTGCTGACAATTAATTGGATAAAGAAAAAAATCAGTAAGATTTAGGTCTAACAGGGTCTACGGAGAAAATGGAAAATGCATAGTGTGCTGTTATGACTAAACAATTACATTTAACTAAATATAACACATATTTTTCCCAATGTACCACAGAATCTCAGAAATATATAAGAAATTGAAGTCATTACACACAACAAAGGGGCCAGGCCCAGATGGTATTCCACCTCTTGTGCTTAATTACTGTCAAGAGGTTTTAGCGGATCCAGAAATATTTAATCAGTCTATCCATCCAATGTAAAAAAACCAATCTTATCGCATGAGTAAATTCATTAAGCATAGTAAGTTAAAAGTCAGTTCAAGAAGTAGTCAGAATTTCGATGTTAAATATAACCAGCCAAATACTTCAAAGTGTTGATAAATAATGATACCGTTAGAAATGCCTTTATTCGATTTAAACAAATAATAAAGGCCAATAGGATGAATATAATTTTTTGCCTGATCATCCTTCCTTAAGGTCACAAGAATCCATGAAGAACCAGCTCACTTTTCTTCGTATTTCTTCATAACTGGCATTAGGAAAATTCTTCCTTGCTACACCTGTGAACAATAGATAAACACTTTATTAAAATCTATTAGTGATACATCTAATTTGTCTAATTAAAGTTAGTAATTTTGTTAAAAAGTAACCTCTATTCATGGGATTCTCCCTAAAGCTATATAAATACCAACATTCAACAAAGGAAATTTCGAAAAAATTCCTCATCAGTTCTAAGTTAATGGATAACTTTGAAAAAAACCTTGAAAGTTCGAAGTACTAAATTGATTTGAGATTTTAATTCTTAATAAATTAAATCCAATTTGTATAAAACTAAAGACTGAAATACCCTCTGATCTTCAACAAATATGATTACATTTTGAAGGAAGCAAAACTAATATCACTCAACAGCGAATTAAAAAAAAATGTAAATGACTTTAAATGACTCAATCAATAGTAAAGCCGAGAAGTTTTTCTTCACAATACTCTCACACTACGGTGATTAAATGCGTCAAGCACAAAAATATATTTAAGTTTAAGCAAACGCAATGTTTTTCAATCCACGGAAGATGGATTGACTGAGTTCAGTCTCAGAAAGTGTGAGAAGGTTGAAAATATTAAGAATATGCTTCATTTAAAATGAAAAATGTTGCAATGGCAACACTTTTACTTACCCATATTCTGATGAAGGAAGCAATTAAGTAGAACTTCAGCGGTTGATAAAGTTTCGTTGGAGAAGTTTCGCCAACAGCTAACAAAACACTACCAAGTTACGTGATAAAGAAGATGATTCTACGTGCTGGTGAAACAAGTAAAAGAAAAAATTAAGATCTGATAAACTTCGGCAGGATCAATTTTGCAAACGGCGAACACAACACAGTTAACGTAACATTATTCTTGTCTTCGTTGTACGTGAAAGTGGTAATGGACCATAATGGACACATGTGTGTATCGAAGGAAATCGACTATTGGTGGAATCGACGATCGATGGGATCGATGGTATCCACAATCGATAGGCCGAAATCACGGGCGGGAGTCTAAATCTTGGCATTCAAAAAATTAAGTATCGCCTTATGACTTGAGGATTAAAACCCACTGATACATATATCTTTTTTTTTTGTTTCATCGCCTCAGTTAATTATAAATCACGAGTTAAATCACATTTCGAAGTTAAATCACATTTTTCTTCATGAAACGAGGAAAATCTTTTCATGGCAGGATTTTTTAAGATTTGATTGATTTTTGAATTAATCTGCATTTCATTTTAACCCAGGCGGACGGCGTTCTTGGGCATTCCGAACATAAATGATAAAACATATATAATAAACTTTGCTCAATCCTATATGTTAATTGAACTAATGTTTCGGAATAGCTCTTTTAGTACGTATAGGTACTTGAAGAAAACTTTGGAGTAATGTGAATTACAAGTTTTAGAGAGATATGACAATTTATATTTGTTTTGTGTTCTTATTTGTTACATCTGCACTCACATTGCTACTCGCCACGAGCCTTAAGGGGGGGGGGGAAGGGTGGGATGGCCACCCCTCCCCAGGCAACAGCGGTACAGGAACATTTAAAAAAAATGACATGCCTAGAAATACATTTTACATCATTTTGGCACTACAGATTTTACTTTAAGTAGATGCAGTGGTTATATTTCAGAACAAGATAAAATTTATAAATAAATTAATTATTTCTCTGAGCTTTGGGGGGAATATATCCCCTCATCCCCCACACAGTCACGCCACTGAATACTTTTTCACCAAGGTTTTACCTCGACGTCGTCCCTAGGTCAGTCCAACATCGCCTTAAGTCGGCTGCAGTACGCTGTGAAGCGATGTCGGTCCTACTTCGATCTGATGTCGTATATGTCGGCCGACATATACGACACAAAAACGATGTCGAACCGAAGTCGGGCCGACAAAAGATGCTACTGGGGCAGTGGCATTGGTTCTCAGTCAATCATGCTTAAATAATTGGATTGCCAACTCGTAAGGAATTACAGAGCCAAACAGCTCAAATCTACTCACGATGGTAGCAAGCTGAGAATTTGTGAAGGCGACGTTTCTACAACTAACTCAAATTTAATTCTAACGAACCACTGAAAATCATATTTCTAAACTCAAAGAATTATGATGGAAACAATCACAGAACTGTCATCATGCAAAATTCCAATATTCTGAGATAAATAAACTAAAAAAAGTGCCAGTTTTTCTCTGTTTTTTCAAGTACTCGGAAAAACCACAGGGGTGAGAATCACGACAACTCAGGTTCTCATCCTCTCACCATCCCAGACAACACACAAAAAAATCAGATCTACCTGACTTAATGCAGAGTTGGACCCCTCTGGCGATTGGACTCAAGACCAACAACGTGAGATTTTTCTCGATTCGATTTGACAAAAAAGCCACGGAGAAAGAAATATTTTTATTTCACTAATATTTTAACTGCACAGTTAAAATGGGAACAAATGAGCGATTCACTTACGTTTTAAATGCTTCAAAAAAGCAAAAATTTCAGTAACACAAGTTTATAAATTTCATCATTGGGGAGGCGGGGGTAATGAGAACATGGGTTACAATGGGAACTATGGTTGCCATGGAGCCGTTATTATAACAAAACATATATATTACCGATTAGGTACTACCCTGAAAAGATCGGAGAGGTACGGTCAGTAGCAAAGGAGAAAATGAGTCCTATCGATATAATTTCATATCGATATATTTTCATAAGAAATGGTTACCCATCAAAATTATTTGCATGTGTGCATAGAGCTATTCTATTTTACCAATATATTAAAATTTATATCCCCGTAACTATGTAAATAAGTCAAAAAAAGGGATCTATCTAATGCACACTTGGATCGATAATTACTTTGGCTCTAATCATTCGATCCGCTTGATTTAACTGTTGTCGGATAAAACACATTAGCAGCTTTTATATATCTGACTTTCATATTCATACCTTCATTAACAAAAAAGTTATTAGCAATTAAAGCGTAACTAAGGAGATAAGTATCGATATAACTCGCACATGAATCGATCGAGCAGAATGGCCATCATGTCAAAGGTTGACCTTTTTGATAAAAGTAGTACCCTGAAAATTTCATTCCTCTCGCTTGAACGGTTGCTAAGATATTCAAGATCATAAGTTTCACAAAATCATGGGGACAATGATTTTTCGAGTGCAGGATATTTTTCGGAATATAATAATGAATTAACCAAGAGGTTTACGGGGAAAACAGGCTGAAACGTTAGGGTTCGAAGAACCCTGTACGGTTTTCCCAGGAGATTCCAAATTTTCATATGGCACTTGTCTCAACGCTGTTATCCGAGTTTGAAAATTTGCCTATCACGACAATGTAAAATCGAAATCGTTTATTCCTCGGAATTGTTTCGACATATGAAAATTCCAAGGTAGCTAAAAAATCAACCGAAAAATCCTGCACCTTATATTTCAAGGAATTTGTCGTACGATTATTGCAAGTTGGCCAAAAGAATTCCTAAAGGTTTCCCATATGAAAATCATTGAGAGCGTTCAAACAGTAATAAAAAATATTAAATATCAATTCGTCGCTATATCAACCACACCCAAAAATTGACCGAAAAATCTAGTCTATATCCATTGAATATCATGTTCCTCGGACGTTTAAAAGTACAAAATTAAAGCGAAAAAGTTTTAGTTGCATAAGGCTCCCATGTTAATTCAAGTTGATATATGTATCTCAAAAACTAATCGACTCCTTCAAGTTTTCAGATTTTTCCTCCCGATGAATTTTTTTTAACTTCTACGTCCAATAAGCCAAATATCCACTCCTATCAGTTAGGGCTGCAAATTTGTATCAATGAGTCAGTCAGTGAGTGAAATTGCCATTTTATATTAGCCTTATTAGGAGTTGAGACTTATCACTCATGTCTTCCTTGCCTACAAATATTTCCTTGCCTACAAATATTTTCTTGCACTTGGGACAGGAAAATCTTTCTATCAGTCTTCTTACCAAGCACCCTGAGAAGTATATGTCGGAGCAATCCTCGAGGGTGATCACATCCGTTCCGATATCAGAGTTGATGTCAACATGCTCCTCGGAGGAGTTTGTTGAATTGTCTTCTTCACCTGCTTCCATATCGGTAGGCAAAGTTGAAGAGCATGGCTCCATGGATCTAATCCATTCCTCATTCTGTATGTCCAGCATGTAGCTATCATCCACGTCGTAGCCTGAAGGTCTAGGAGGTTTCAGCAAACTTCTTTCACTGAAACTTGCCTGTAGCTCGTTCTGAATCCCTTTACTGTGGGATTGCAATTAAATCCCCCTTCTGCCTCTTCACAGAGAAAAAGTTTTCCAAGGCGTCTTGGTTTAGTTTTGCTGTCGCAACTCCCTCTTCTCTGGATTCTAAAAGTGCCATAATGGACCTAATCGACAATAGAAAGCCGTCGAAACACGGAGATCGACTTACGCCTACTTTTGTTCTCCCACTCATTTATCGAATACCCTTCATGCAGCAGTTTTTTGGTTTTAATATTGCTATCACAAAGGCGGACATTTAATTTACAGTTGAGCAAATCAAAAAATTTGTTTATCATCTCAATGAAGTCCACAGTAGAGGTAGCTGGTGATAGTGTCAGCTCTCCTGTGGATTGCCGCACGGATTGTGGCGGCGACGGACAAACTGAATATTTGAGTAGCCAGCTTCACTGACATCTTCTGAAAGGCATTTGGCCACAAATGAGCCGGCGTTAATTCTCACATTGCTCTTATGGTTGAGCTCGAAGTGTCCCTCTTATAGACATTGCGGATATTCTCGAATTAAATTATTTTTCCATCCGCTACAAGGTCACTAGTTTGTAAGTTATTTCTTAAAGATTTGACAAGATGAGGCACATCAAATATGAAATAAATTTTTCTATTTTTTACCTCGAAATAAGGTTTTTAAACGAGAGGACCATGTCTTTTAGGGATTTTCTGTTTGAGCTTCCCTGATCACAAATAAAACTTTGTCGACTTAACCCAACATCCAAAACCTCAAACTGCCATCGTGTAAGTATTTTGAGCTATCCATTCATTGAAGGCTACAATATATATTTGATGTTATGTACCTTAGATATTTATTGACTTTTTGCAAAGAGTGTAATGAGCCAAATTTAATTGTTTGTCTTAGATAACAAATTATTCAATACAACATTGATTTTCAATGTTAGTACAGTATTTGTTCCCAGTGTGCAACATAAATTTCAAAGTTCTAGCTGCAAATGTCCTGTTGACAAGCCCCTACGGAGATGTGGCTGACATGTAATCTATAAATAATTTTCCCGAGGTCAAGCCCTCAATTTCCTTCATTGTTAGGGACTTTTATCCCTACAATTGTAAACAAGTAAAAAAACTTCCAAAAGAGGAAAAACATTTTGCAGGAATGTGTGTGGTCGTTTACTAAAGAATTTGCCTGAAAATACACTATTTTCAGCGTGTATAAAAACATCTGTTCGCGAGAGAATGTTTGAGTTAATCAAATGGATTTAGATAGTGAACTATTTTGTGTGATTCTTTTCGCATGTTTTTGTGCGCCAACTTTTACGTTTTATATGCTCTTCATTCCTGAAATAAGAAACTCCGAATGAAAGATTCCTACTTTCGTAAATTTGTCTCCACTTTTGCGTCAACTTATCAGCGGATAATTATTAAATGCCTCATTCAATGGAGCCCAATAAGTTTCACAAAGTGGCTTATCTCTTCCGACAAAATATTATAGACATTATAATCTTTCAAATTTGCCTTTGTGCCAGTACCATATTGCGGAAGGCTGCAGAACTACGTCAAAGGACTCATTGAGTCTCACATTGCTGAATATAAAATCTTCTGAACGTCCATTCGATATTCTTGCATATCTCCTCTCAAAATTTCATCAATATCCCTGGAGGTCGAGTGGATACTTTTCTAATACTGAAGTTTTCTCACTGATAGCTCATTCGTTTAGTTTATCAATATAGAACAAAATTCCTTAAAGGAATATGACCCAGAATGGAGAAGCATTCAGAATTTAAGAATCTGTTCTTTTGGACTGATGGATAATATTTTTGCAGAAGCGATGATTAATTTAAGGTTTGTCGTGTTTGTTACACCCAACGTTGGAGGATTGAAAACACACGCGGTACTTTACACAGATTTATTTAACACAATCCAACGATACAACCGCGGCCATACGGCCGTACACCTTGCACCGGATATCCGGGAACCCACACAATGCCACCTTGTCCCCTACACTTAAAATTACCAAAAACAAGTGACACACAAAAATCATACATCACATTCCTCCCCTGCTAGGTTTCAAAAACCCTCCCTTCAACCTCACAGGTTAAGGCGTACAGGTGCCTTGCTTTGCCGAGAGGAGCGACGAGGCTCACTGAAGGTGGTATCCAGAGGTTGGTCTTGGAGGATGCTTTCAGGACTGGTAGCTGGGGACAGGACAGGAATCAGTGGGTACAGGCATGCTGGCAGGGTAGAGTTATGGGTCTCCAATGAGGAATGTGGAGGTTGAGATGGTGAGTCCACCCTGTATCTAGCTGGTGCTCCTGGAGATGGAAAATCCAAGGTGTTATTATAGTTAGAAGTGACATAGGGTAATGACAAGGATTTAATTTGGTTCATGTGGACTAGCCGAGTTTCACCTCCAATGTTCACTTTGTACATCACTTGGCTAACTCTTCTCTGAATAATCCCCCGAACCGGTTCACTTTTTGGTTTTATTCTCACCAGTACCACTTCCCCCTCCTTATACTCTGGATACTCATGATTATGAATAAGGGGAAGGGGGGACCGAGGTTTGATTAATGAGAGGAGGGTGCGGGGTTTGAATTTCAACATTAAGTCCGATGGGCTTAACCCACCAGAGGAAAGGGGGGTGGTACGGTAAGAAAACAAAATTTTATTAAGAACCCCTTGAATGTTTTTGCTGTCTGCCGTACTAGAGCTCAGTTCCTTTTTTTAGGGTTTTCTTAATGGTCTGAACTGCCCTTTCTGCAAGGCCATTTGATTGAGGGTGGTAGGCAGGTGACTTTAGGACCTCAATGCCTTTTGACTTACAAAATTCAATAAAATGTTTGGAATCAAAGGGTGGGCCATTATCAGACATTAATTGCAAAGGGAAACCAAAAGTACAAAACAAATTATTTAAATGCTCACACACTTTTTGCGAATTTGTCCCATATGGCATATAAAAGGCTTCAATCCACTTAGTACAGCTATCAATCACAATAAGGAACATTTTCTGCTGTATTACAAAAAAATCTACATGTAACCTACACCAAACATCAGCCATAGGCCAGGCTACATTTGCCGAACAATCTGGTCTAAAATTTGAAACCTGGCACTGTTCACAGTTTCGGACCATATCTTCAATATCCCTATTCATGTTTGGCCACCAACACACTGAGCGAGCTAAAGCTTTCATTCTCACAATACCAGGATGGGAATCGTGCAATAATCTCAAAATTGACTCCAGCAGGGATTTAGGAATAATTACCCTGGTGCCCATAAGAAGACAGCCATTTTCCAAAGAAATTTCAAACCTTCGTCGGAAAAAGGGAGCAATAGCATGATCCTCAACAAAATGTGGCCAACCTTGCTTAGTTAATTCCATAACCTTACTTAGAACTACATCTGAGGCAGTTTCTTCAGCAACTTCACTGTAGGTCAATGGAAAATTAATGGGGAGCACACTGAGTACATTTTCAACACAGTCTTCTGAGGAAATTGGAAGCCTAGAAAGTGCATCTGCAGGACACATTAAGGCAGACTTACGATACTCTATTTTATATTTATAAGCAGCTAGAACAATTGACCACCTTTGAAGTCTTGCAGCTGCAACAGTCGGTATTCCCTTATCAGGAGCAAGGATATGGCGAAGGGGTTGATGATCACTGATGAGTGTGAACTTCTGGCCATACAGATACTTGTGGAACCTTTTAACTGCAAAGATCAGAGCTAATGCTTCCCTGTCCAACTGAGAATAGTTTTGTTGTGCAGCCGAAAGGGTACTTGATGCAAACAGCACAGGTTTTTCCACACCCTCAATTATGTGGCTTAGGACTGCCCCTACCCCATAAGAAGACGCATCAGCTGAAACCAGGATGGGGAACTTGGGGTTATAATGCACCAATAAGGAATGTCCTAAAAGTAATTTTTTGCTATCTTCAAAGGCTCGGTTGCACTCCTCAGTCCATTCCCAAGAAGCATTTTTCTTAGTCATATTATACAAAGGTTTTATGACACTTGAGAGGTTAGGCAATAATCTATGGTAGAAGTTTAACATCCCTACATAAGACCTCAGCTGAGTGACATCTTTGGGAGGTTCAGCCTTCACAATGGCATCCATTTTATATGCCATTGGTCGAACACCCTCCGCATTGATAGTATGACCCAGATAGTCAACAGATTTAGAGAACCACTTACATTTGGCAATGTTCACTTTTACATTATATTCATTCAGTCTCTTTAATACCATTTCCACTCTGTTTTTGCAATCTTGAAAATCCCTTCCAGAGATCAAAAGGTCATCCAAATAACACACTACCATTGGTAATCCCTTGAGAATCTCCTGCATTACTGACTGGAATATTCCAGGTGCACTAGAAACGCCAAAAGGTAGGCGGGTAAATTGAAATAATCCCTGGTCAGTATTTATAGTGAGGTACTTCTGGGACACCAAGCCCACTCCGAGTTGCAAGTATGCATTTTGGAGATCTAGAGTGACAAAGACAGTTCCTCCAGCTAATGAAGCAAAGACCTCCTCCAATTTTGGCAATGGGTAAAAATCAGTGACCAGGACTTTATTTAGTGTTACCTTAAAATCCACACAAATTCGTACCCCCCCACCTTGTTTTGGTACACACAATATAGGGGAAGCCCACTCAGAATGGCAAACGGGTTTTAATATCCCACCCTGCACCATTTCTTCCAGCTGCCTCTGAACCTCAGCTTTTAATGCAAATGGAACTGAGTAAGCTCGGTGAAATATCGGAGTAGCCCCCTCCTTCACTACCAGATTTGCCTTAAAAAGCTTAATGCTATCAGATTTCTTACTATTAAAAACACCAGGGAACCTGTAAACATACTTTGAAACCATTTCTTCGACATTTAGAATTGACTCACACACCCTTACTTGGGGATCAGGTTTAGATTCAAATTGAAAAATGGACATGCCCTTCATTTCCATACTCAATTGTTTTACATCATTTACACTGCCCAGGAACACCTTCCTCCAACCTGGAAATAAGGCATCCAGCCATGGTCGACCCAACAGTGGTTTTATTTTTCCCTTGGACGAGACAACAATCAATTCTAAAGGATGACCTTTACTTTTCCCACTCTCTGGAAGGGATGCATTTACACTTATTTTCCCATGGACACAAAGTTGATCTCCGGTTACAGACTTAAGGGCTAGGGAACATTTGTTAAGAAAAATACCACTCAAGAAACTCTTGTAAGTGTCTTTAGAAATTAGGGACACACTAGCTCCACTATCAACTTCAAAAGCTAGACGTATTCCATTTACAAGTATATTAATTATCACAGGAGCGCTACCTGACACCGAACTAACTGTGGGCACATTAGAACAAGTTACCATTTCTCTTGGAAGAACAATTGAATTACTTAGAGGAACGTACTCTGACCTCGATTCAGTAGATTGATGGGGCTGATCATCTTGCCATTCGTCCAAATACACCTCGCGGACATTGCCACTCCGGCACATTTTAGAGGAATGCCCCCTTCGATGACACCTGAAGCACTCCCACTCACGGGCCGGGCACAAATCCTCGCGATGGAAACGGCCGCACCGCTGACAAGAACCGCCTCTCTGAGGTCCATTGCTCGGCCGGGTGCTCCACTGCCGTGACCCCCGATGCGCAGGAGCGGATTCTCTCCCCCATGGAGCCGTCTCTTGCTGCGGTCGCTGGCGATGGTCTGGGGCGGTGACTCTACGGCGAACAGCATCCACTTCGGCTTGCGGTTTTGCCGATTCCAAGGCGGAACTCCTTTGGGCTAACTCCACATCCGCGGCAATCGTGCACGCCTGCTCAAACGTTAGCTGGCTCTCTAGCAGAAGCCTCTGCCTCACCACAGTCGACTCCAGGCCGCACACAAGCCTATCCCTTAGCGCATCATTAAGAAAGTCACCAAATTCACAGAATTCGGCCAGTTTCTTCAAGGCAATTATGAATTCCTTAACACTTTCTCCCACCTGCTGCGAACGGGAATAAAATTTGTAACGCTCCGAAATTGTCAGACGCTTTGGGGAAAAGTGCGACTTTAGCGTAGACAAAACCCAAGTAACATTTTTGGTTGGCCCTCTGTTGGCAGATGGTGGGACACAGTGGTTGGCCCATGGTATGATTTGGCCACCTCGCCAACCGTATCCCAACCAACGATTCCCCAACGATGGGCCAACAGAGCATTACAGTCGGGCCTTCGTATTCCCAACCAGAGGCCAACCCCTCTCCAACGATACACCGTTGGCCCTTTTAAATTCTGCCATCCGTTTCCCAACAAAAGCTATATTTTACTGGCATTTCTCATTTTTATAGAATGAGAGTTAAATTAATTAACCTTCTCACTTGATACGATACCGGTAGATAGAATCTTTACCTTTAACTCCCTATAAAACAACAATGAAATTAAATACATTAACAATCAATTTTATAGGACAAAGTAAGGTTACAGTGGTTAAAAGTGGAATACAAAAAATCAATATCAGTTTAGAAGGTCCCCAACTTTTATTTTCACAAGTTAGGACAATTTTTATTAGGACAAAATTAGGAAAATTTCAACAGCACCTTTCCATATTACAATATGGCACACACAAAAACTGTCCATCTTCTTTGTAGGGCAACAAAACACACTTAGATAAAATCTGGGTGGACTGCAATTTGCATCCAGGTACTAATTTATTTACTACAAATATACCAATGGTACCACTTCTAAGAGGTAATTCAAAGACATCCTCCTTAATTTCAAACATGTCACACTGCAAGGTGTACACCCCTGAGTTATTTGATTCAATTGCCTTCACAATTCCTATTCTCTGGTCTTCGGTAACGAAATTTTTAAGTTTAGTCCATTTTACTTAATTGGATTAATAAGTGCAAGGTTTAGGGATATTAATAGGAAACACAGAAACACTGATTAAGTATAATAGTTGATGTATTTTCCATAAAATAATAATTGTGCAGATGTTATTTAGGTTTACTCATACAAATTCAATGTCATTCTCTTCAGAGAGGACTAAATCACTCTCTTTGTCCATTGAAACACTGTTTTCATTAAAACTTCCACTTATACTAGATATGCCACAATCTGAAAAAAATTTACATATCGACTATCTATATTAATGATGAAAAGTTTCAAATTCCACGAAACTATCTGTTTAAGGTGACATGATTTTAGGAATGCCAGTTTTGTAAGACTTACCAAATGAGGTCAATGCCTTATTTTTGTTAGAAGCACTCGACTTATTTTATTTAACTGCTATCACAAAGACATAGTGAATGATTAACATATATAAGCAATCCCTAGCAACCTAACAACCAAACAAGTTTTGGTTGTTAGGTTGCTAGGGAACCATGTGAACCGTATCCTGCAACGTATGCAATCGTAGTATACATCGTGCTTATTCACGGCCCATATCGAACTTCCATCGGTTAAGTTAGACTCGAAACAGACAGATCTTATAAGTCTAAAATTTTTCATGTGCCCTCCGGGATATATATGTACTAACAAGTCGCATTAAAGAAGCCTCCGCTTCTTGGAACCATTTATGTAAAATACCATGCTGAAAACACCATAAAATTAGCAGAACATTACTTAAAAAAGAGTTATACATAATTTCCAAAAATTAACTTATGCAGAATTCCTTAAATAATTATCAGTTGCCAGCATAAGTTATGGTGACGCCTGCTGGATAAAAACCCGAAAGGTATGCAACCCGCACAACATTCTTATAGAATTCTGAGAAATGCAGAGTTCTTATAAGAATTTCTGTAAGACTTATAGAATCCTATAAGAATTTGTGTAAGACTTATAGAATCCTGTAAGTCTTACAGAATTCTTATAAGAATTTCTGTAAGACTTATAAGAATTTTCCAATAGGGCCTAGCCTTAATTCTTAGCTGCGCCCCTGCCGGCGGCTATATTGTTATTTTGAAATTTAATCCAAGTAGACTGTATATTCTAGTGAAAGAAAAAATTTATACGGCTCCCTTAGAAAGTCAATTATGGAAATTTTTTCATAAAAACTTGGGAAAAACTGCGAAATGTCATTATATTGCAGTAAATTTATCATCCCAGATAGCACAAAGTAAGTGAGTTAACGGTTTCTTATGGTTTTCTTACGGAAAAAATTGATAAGCAGCTTATCGTAAGCTAAGGGACTTATATAAGGCAAGGGTAAGACGTTAGGGGCGTTTAGGTAAGGAATGCCGTCAAATATCCTCAGGCAATGTAAGTCACTTCTGTTGGAGCGCCAAAGGCGGCTGAACAGCGTACTACACATGCTACGCGGCTCATCTTGACATGAATTTAAAGGCTATTGGGGAAATTTAGCGAGTTTTTAGAAGGGCTGAACAACTGATAACAGATTTTCCCGTAAATAGAAAAAAATTAATAACTGCAAGCAACCGGCTAGTGAAGATATAAAGCATAGTACAAGTACTCTATCCATGCGGCGGAAAGAAAAAAAATAACGTCAGGATGGATCCGAACGTGCGACCCTCGGAACCGAAGAATAATTCGCTAACCACTACACCACGGCAATTGTTGAGAGTGGGTGGCGTAGTTACTAATTAAATATCCAATTATGTAAAAAAAAACTTGTTTGGCATGTGCATGAAAAACTGAATTTATTCAAGGTCCATACATTTTAACCCAGATAACACAAAACATGTAATACACCTGTAATACAGCTGTATTACATGCATTATACATTGTGTATAGCTGATGTATACATCTGTAATACAGCTGTATTACACGTGTAAAAGTAGCTCAAAAGTCCTGCCATACAGCTGTAATACATATGTATTACAGCTGTATTTTTCTGGAAAATACAGCTGTAATACACGTGTATTACAGCTGTATATGTACATATACAGCTAATATACATGTGTATTACAGCTGTATATGTACATATACACATGTATTACAGCTGTATATGTACATATACACGTGTATTACAGCTGTACATGTACATATACACATGTATGTAGCTGTATATCCGATGTATGGATACATCTAAATTATGTTTCTTGCTCAATAGTATTCATTAGCTGACCTCATTATCTTAAACATGCTGATTCCTCTAATATTAGCTGCTCTGGGAATTAATAGAAGAATTTTCTCTGACTTATAAATGCAGTCAATGGAAAAATTACTAATCTGACTAAACCTTACTTATGCTCTGTATTTCTAATTTCACTTGATCACACATCATCTTACCATAGCTACTCTAAGTAGCAGCTGTACTAGTTCAAATGCAGAGGCCCTCAATCTTCCTTGATAAAACGTGATGGCCCTCAAAACCTGAAGATCGAACATCATTGAGAATATAAAATGGACAGCCAGCAACAAATTTTACAGAGTAGTAAAAAAGGAGGACCATATAAGATACCAGAGAGGAATAAAATGGATTGGAAAAACCCTGAGTGCATGAATAGCAAGATTGAAGGGAAAATGGAACAGTTCTCAATGGAAAACATTTTATGAAGTTCACAGATAAAAGAAAGGGAAGTACATAGGATGAGTTATCAAGCAGTGAGGACTAGCACAGGGAAGAGTGGAGGTTAGGACAATGAAGTAATCAATCCTAGCAATTCCTGACCAATGACAAAGTGAATGTCGTGCTGGGAATCCTGAATTCCATGAGAAAGGAATGCATCCAATAACCATTTGTAATGCAAATTAAGAATATAGTGAAGACAAATTCCTTCATTTAAAATTATCATTTAATGCACAATATGTACATCATTAAATATAACAGGAACTATACAAATTCTTTCATATAAAATTATCATTTAATGTACAATGTACACATTATTAAATATCACACAAATTGTGCATATTCTGTCATTCGAAAAATTTCAATTAATTTAAAGTTCATTATATACTGAAGTAGGTACATCATAAGAGTCTTGGCTTCCGGGCATTCCTCCGCATTGAGTTGTCCATAGGTGACGACAGTTTCTCCAGCCATCCTGCTGGCATCTTCAGGTCAGAAGTAGCAATGCATAAAATTGGGAACCTGCATTCGCAGCAACAACATGCAAGTGATCATGCAAATCAAATTTATTGATGCATACCAATGGTAAACATAACTAATCACTAGAATATAGGATCAATGCAAAATGAAATGGCAGAAAATCCCCCTACAAGGAAGGATAAACACCATAAATGGATTTAGGAGTACAATATCCAAGGTTTATCACAGCATGTCGCTAAGAAATGCCTTAAGAAGTTTTAATTGCACATGAAATCTCCAAAATATCATTAAAACCATAATATTTTCACACAACACCACATCAGGTCTTGAATAAGTTATATCTAACCATTAACAATAAGCTTCCACTCTTCACAATCACTATTTACATGGCATTTATAAAAGCACACTTAAACACATAGGCTTAGTAAAAGGAAATCTATAAGTAAAACAATAAGTCCTAGAAAAATATACACTGACAATAATGTTTTGAAATATAATGATGTACGAAGAAATAATGAAAAACTCCTAGTTTTCCAAAGCCATATTTTTATAATGACTCTGCCTTTTTAGGCATGAATGGCACCGTCCTCTTTGATAATCACTGAAACCATTTTTAAAAAACCTAATTAACTGTAAAATTTCAAATCTTACAATTAGTTACTATGCTCGAATACGTACCACAAGTAATTATTCGGCCAAAGATGTTGACATTTCAAGTACACAGGAGCAGACAGCAGCATCAGCCCTGGGCCACGACAAAATTCCGGTGTTGATGTATTTTTCCGTTTTAACCAGCCGAAGGAATGTAATCCTATTAATACAAAACTGGAATTAAAAAATTCGGAATGAATCAAGGAAAATATTCGTCGTAAAAGCGACTCGTCGAGATTTTCTTTGCATCTTAAAATTTAGCATTCATACTACTTCGAAATATGATAGTCAATCTTCTCATGAACAACACACAAATAAAGCAATGAAAAGCGAAGTTTCATCCATTAATATGTATCGGGATATGCATATTCTAGTCAAAAAACGTAATTGCCTTTATTTGTTGTAAATGACCGAAAGATTACTTCATACCGGCATTGACACAAACAAATATTTTTATTGAATACAAAAGTAGCATCATTAAAAAGTTATTGTTACCCTTTCTGGTACTTAGTAAACACTACGACAATCATCTCAGCAACCTAGACTAAATATTGTATTTTAATCACAAAATTTCACACATTCTATTGATGAATAGAAAACAAAGAAGCATTAAAGCACTCGTCAAGAGCCTTGCCGGATTATCTGCACCGGAATACATTTTTCAAAATTACTACTTGTGCACAGTTCAAACCAAATGATTGAAATACGTGGATCAACACTATTAAAAATTTAAGGTAATTGTATTCAAGGTACCATTATGTGTAGAAAAACTTACCTCACGCAAGCGGGAAGACGTTGTCGGGTGCCACTTGTCCCTGCGGCATATTTGAAGCCATTTCGCTCTTCTCTCAGTATTTTGAGGGAAACTAAAATTTTTAAACACGTCCTTGGTGCTAATGGAGCAATTAGGAGCCGAGCTACAACATATTGTGCCGTATTTCTTCTACAATTAACGGAAAATCTTGCCGAGCAACAGCCGGCCACATTAACTTTCACAACGTAAACAACGAGTGCGGAGAAAAAAAAGAGGACTAATAATATGGCGATTGAGCGCAGGAGGCCATGGCGCAGGATAGTACGTTAAGCATATTAATTAACAACAAAACATTACCATCAGCGTTCATATTTATATATGGGTTCCAAAAAGGGTACCGGCATTATAAATACAATTATAGATCGAAAATAAATCCTATTATGAAATGATTATTACCTGAATATTTGTTCAAGAATATTAGAGGCGATGATGACTTCATACTCGTGTAATTCAGCTGTATTTGTACATATGTAAAAATACACATGTAATACAACTGTAATACAGCTGTATAAATACATATGTATAATTGGTGTATACGTACAGCTGTATTACATATGTACATTATTTCCACATGTAGAAATACACGAAAAATACATGTGTAATACAGCTGTATAGATACATATGTATAACTGGTGTATTCTTACAGCTGTATTACATGTGTATCATTTCCACATGTAAAAATACGCGAGTAATACATGTGTAATACAGCTGTATAGATACATATGTATAACTGGTGTATTCTTACAGCTGTATTACAGAAGTGTGTGTTATCTGGGAACATTTATGAATTTTAAATTATGGTTTGATAACCCGACGACTACAATACGTATTTTAGATGTTCCTTCCGGCATTTTTATATTATTCTACGTTGGTATTCTTGTGAAATTGTGTTTTTCTTACGACCTTCGTTAAGCTATCAGTTCATAAATGTGAATGATTTTCAAATTATGGCGGTATGATGTTATTTCTCCTCATAATATAGAAGCGCCAATAATAAAAACATTGTTTTAATGCATAAAGGCCTTAATTAACACTCTGTAACGATGGGATAATAACAGCATCTACGGAAGTGCTGAAAGTTCGGCATCCATTTTGCCATTACTCTGGATGTTTGTCGCCCTGGCCGTAAGAAACCCATAACAAGCTTACTTGAGAAGCGACTTCCTTATTTCTTCCTTTCACCTTATCTCAATGACTTATAATGTGCTAGCTGGGATTACGTGTAGGAATACCACTAATTTACAAAGTCACGTGAATCTGACGCATTACGATATGATGAGAGATGAGGTAAAGCTTACCATTTGTTTGGCATTAACTTCATTTGATATATCAACTTGGAATATAATTGGATACATCACATAGTCGGTAGCACTGACTGTCAAAGCAATCGATTATGCCATCCCTATTTTTTAATGAATAGATGCTACCGATCCGATAAGCATTTGATACAATAAATCGATTACAATGGAATTTCGCCCATCTGTACGTTGAAGATCTTGTCGGAATTTTGTTTGCAGCGCTCATGTCGGAAATTGAGGAAATGGTATGATGTCCCAACGGTGGCCCAATGATAATCCATTTCGTAGGGCCATCGTTGGGGATTTCCTTTGGGCCAATAGCATAAACCGTTTCGTTGGGCCAACGAACAATATCTGCGTTGGGCCAACAGCGGAATTTGGTAGGCATATCCACCCACAATGAGCCAACCGTGACTACGGTTCCCCAACCGAGGCCCAACGGTCAATGTTACTTGGGAAGCACTTCGAACGGCTGCTCATACGGCTTCTTGGGAAACAGGATGTTTTTTAAGAGCGTGTAGGTGGACGCTCCACAAAAAGTTATAAATAACGGCACTTGCACGCTTGACTGTGATATGCCATTGAGCAAGAAAAATTGCTCAAAACGTTCTGCGTACGAAGAGAAGTCCTCCTTTTCCGGATCAAACGGGTCCATGCGCCCAATAAGCGAATTAGTCACCAACGGCGTCGCCATTTCATAAAAATCACAATTTATAAACTTATCCCAACCGTCGTCGCCAACTGTCGTGTTTGTTACACCCAACGTTGGAGGATTGAAAACACACGCGGTACTTTACACAGATTTATTTAACACAATCCAACGATACAACCGCGGCCATACGGCCGTACACCTTGCACCGGATATCCGGGAACCCACACAATGCCACCTTGTCCCCTACCATAGATCTTTCATATAGGTAGATGGCGCATGACGTCACGCAAGCGTGGTCAACATAAGCGTGGTCGTGTATCACGTGACTCGGGTCAGCGTTATGGTGAATACGCGTAGTGCCTTCGGTTGCGATGAGAGATTCCTGAAAGGAATTTGTGTTTCTTTTCACTGCAAAGTTTGTCCCTGTTAAAATTAAAGCCGTGTTAGCCATGGATATATTTATTACTGAGTAAAGATACGTGTAATGCAATGCATGCGCTATTTAATAAGAAAATAAAAGCATTTACTGTCTGTAAAAAAAAGCAAGATACTCGAGTTTGAGGAGCTCTAGCGTCTAAACGAAGCAATCGATTTCAATGCAATAAAAAGCATACGAAAGCAAATTTAGTTCTACGTTATATTATGTACTTTAAAAATTCTTCGGCTAAGTAGTATTTCCTGTACTTAATTTTTTCTCAAAAAAGTACCCGTTTTTTGCGCGTAAAATCAAGTTGCCCAACTTTGAGCGCTTGGCATTCCCGTAGTTTTCGTTCCTATAACTTGCAATTTTGATATAAAGAAGCAACATCTATTACTAGCAGTTTGCCGAAAACAAATTGTTTATACCACAAAAATTAACGGAGTTGTTGTAAACAACGCAAACCTCTGCTAACTTCGAAACCAGTGAGTCAATTGAAAATTGATTGGTACTGTTGTCTTCCGTAGAATGTTAGTAATGTATATACGTAGATAATACACGTTAAATGTCAGCAGTATATTCAATATCTTTTTATTTTTGTTTTTAGCTCTTGTTGTCGTCTTCTCCCTGCCTGACGAGGATGCCCTAAACAAAGCACCAGAAAAGAGAAAGTCTATCGAAGTCATACGCGCGTACGCGCATAGAAACGTCTAGATAAATAATAAGTGATATTGAAGTTATTATTGATATTTAATATACATTTCATATGTGCTTGCATTACTAACATTCTACGAAAGACAACAGTACCAATCAATTTTCAATTGACTCACTGGTTTCGAAGTTTGCAGAGGTTTGCGTTGTTTACAACAACTCCGTTAATTTTTGTGGTATGAACAATTTGTTTTCGGCAAACTGCTAGCAATAGATGTGGCTTCTTTATATCAAAATTTCAAGTTGTAGGAACGAAAACTACGGGAATGCCAAGCGCTCAAAGTTGGGCAACTTGATTTTACGCGCAAAAAACGGGTACTTTTTTGAGAAAAAATTAAGTACAGGAAATACTACTTAGCCGAAGAATATTTAAAGTACATAATATAACGTAGAACTAAATTCTCTTTCGTATGCTTTTTATTGTATTGAAATCGATTGCTTCGTTTAGACGCTAGAGCTCTTCAAACTCGAGTATTTTGCTTTTTTTTACAGACAGTAGGGTAGCTCAGGCATCCGGCAAGTTACGGAACAAGTATATTTTCCTTGTATTGACGATGGAAGTATTCACAGCTACTACTTCCCTATTTCTACATTTAAGGGACCATATTCTGGAGCAAGATTTTGAATAAAATCAAACAAATAACTTAGCTCGTGAAATAATATTCGAACAACTAATTAATCAATCAAGATTGAGAGCAAGTAAGATTTATTTTCAATCTATTTCCAACTCACTCGGCTACCTGAACAAAATGTATTTCACGGAATCAGTATGGCTTCCAATTCCATGCGTGTAACTGTAAAGACTATTTTTAGGCTACATTATTATACCTATTATTACATTATGCCTATTTGAGTGTGAGCTGAGGCTGGGCCCTCAATCTGTTCTTCAGGTTTCTCTTGTTTTCTATTGCCTTATGCCAACTGGATCTCGTTTAGACTGTATGGTTTATAATTAATATTATGTTATTTCTAAACCCTTTTTTTCTTGTAGATTCTGTTTGATGGATGCTCTCTATCCTCATTTTGGAATTCTATGAAATTGATACATGGGGGAACACGGGGCGGAACGAGGTAAGCGGTTTTTTTTAACGCGAAAAAAGGTGCTGCGCAAGCGGGAATAACTATATCTAGCCCAGATTGGTGTTGCTTATATTTTAAAAACAACAATTTTGACTAGTTATATTTACTCCTGCTTTATTTCGCAATTAAAAATCGCTTACCCCGTTCCGCCCCGCCACCCTGTTGCGCACCGGGTTCCCCTATGTTCTACCAAATATGTGGACATACACACTGTGGTCATTTAAAATGTAAAATTTATAGTCTTCTTTGATGGAGTGAAAATTGAGCTTCACTTTTGTATTCAAACCTTGTTTTCCATTGTCGGCAAAACATCTTTATTATCTGCGATGTTTTCATCACACCTCCAGCGGACGTATATTGTTAAAGGTTTCTTTAATAAACAAGGTTTTATTACTAGTACATGTTGAAGGATATTTAATCATTTTATGCGAACTGAATTACGTACGAGAGATGTTCACGTATAAAATTTCTTAAAATCAATGCTGGCTGCAACACTGCGACTATTGTGGGTACTTTTGTTAATTAACATTCTGAGGAATCTTAAATTATATTTTCATCAATTTGCCCCGAGCAACGAGAGATAATTACCAGATAGGAGGAATAATCAGCTGGTTAAAGCTCTAATGTTCTTCTCTGGCTTTGAAAGTCATGCAACATTGGAAGTGTCTTTCCTTTAACGATGACGTTCTATTAATGGCGTATTATTGAAAAAAAGATAGTACCTATCATTTGTGAAAGATTACTTATTAATGTACTGGATTGGTGGTTGAAATTCATAGCCTATGGTTGTGTATACATTTTTCTCAAACCATGTAATCTACCTTTGTGTTATTGCTAACTTTATTTACGAAAAAAACGGAGCCTTTGGATGCAGGTGTTCCTCTGTAAAGGACACAAACGAAACCAAACATGTGTTCCTGAAGGCTGCTTCAGTTGCGCATAATTGGGGAAACTAATTCAGTTTTACTATAGTTCTTCCTAAAACTGAATTAAAATGAACTCTATTTTGCTATAAGGTTCACATATAATACAGCAAAACGTAAATAAAAATAAATATCAAAATAGACACGTACTTCTTTAGTGCTGTAAGTAAAAGTAACATGTTTTTTACCCGAGCGGGAACGATATTCACAACAGAGAATTCAAACGCCGCCATTAATTTTGACCCGAACCACGTGACTCCGAGAACGAAAGGGGGGCGGTATGTTGGCTACGCGCTCCGGCCGTAAGGGGCTAGGGGAAAGCGCCATCTACTGTATAAAAGATCTATGTCCCCTACACTTAAAATTACCAAAAACAAGTGACACACAAAAATCATACATCACAAGGTTAAATTACCTAAATTTTCAATAATGAAGGATGCTTCATTTTTCACTTATAACCATCAAATTGGGGCCCTGTCCCCCTGAAATTTCTTTCTCTTCAGACCACATTCTTTGAACTGTATGAGACTGTTTTAGCAGTAACTGGAATAGCCAAGCAGAGAGAAGAGGGAAGGATTCGAGGAAGATGCAGCTCGCTAGGTGATAAAACAATCCCTCCTATCCATGCTTCTTTTGTCCCAACAGCTCTCTCCCACACACAGCCCGATCTGACTTCATCTCCCGTCGGACTGAGGTGTCGACTGTCCTGAGTGTCCCCCCGTTAAACAGTTTTTGGAGGGAAAGAGGGGAAGGAGAGGACCCAAGGTCAGCTAACCCATGCGGGAGTACGTCACTGCCCTCTCTTGACAGCAATTCACAACAACACATGTATATCTTTTTCCCCATAAGGGCTGGCCCTCTCTTCTACTCTCTGGCCGTATTTATGATGCATTTATTAAGTTTTTTTATATGCGTTACGATAAAGTTTATACCATACACGCATAGAGGCAGCAATATATAATGCTTTATGTGTAGGAAAAGTGTTTTTGGTGGTAATAGATGTTGCTGTATAGCATTAATATTACTTACGTTGAGACGTATTTCTTGAGAAATTTGCTATCTATTAAGAAGGCATAGCACCAGTTGGAGGCAGCGATCCGATGAATGAAATTTACTTATTTTTGCAAATCCCCATTTCCGCGGAGTATGGGGTGACACTTGGCTCAACTTTAAGTCAACTTTAAAGTTAATTTTTTATCGAGGACCGGATTCAAAGTAGATTCTACATCTACATACTACCCCGCAAGCCACCTAAATTGGCTTGAGGACGGGGAAGTTAGGACACCAGCCATCCATGTATGAAAAGCAAGTGCTCAAACAAAATTATGCCCTGCATTCACTGTAGTCTTTTATTCTCCATGGTTCGGGGGAAAAATGAATTCCCAAATCCATCTTTGTCAAAATATCTCTTTTAATTTATCGCTTGCAGGACCTGGAAATATAGTGGGGCTCTAAGATGATGTGCTCAGTGGTGCTCCTGAAGATGTCTATTGTCAATTGTTTGAGTAATCTAAGCCACACCAGTGCAACTTCCTATGCCCGCCGTACAATTTTGGTGGCAGGTTTTTGAGGCTGCGGAATTTTAACGAACTACGAGCGCTACTTGTCGTCTACCCATGCTTTGTATGTGGCTCGGTAAGTTCACGTGCGTTTAAGCGAGTTATTTGCACTTGAAAAATATTTAATTGAGTTCTTCAGCGTTTTTTTGTAATTCTAAACGCTAAAGTAATTCACTGTGTGGATTTCACGGGTGAGGGAGGAGCTAGTTCGCTTAATTTTCGGCGATATTTGAAATGCCACGAAGCTGTGTCGCACCAGGGTGTACTGAGGGGTATGGCTCTAAAAAGTCTACCTTCTCATTTTTCTCTGCTCCCAAAGATCCTGTTAAGAGGAGTAAATGGCAAGCTGCAATACCAAGGGTAAACTTTGAGTTGAAGGCAGGGCAGGTACTGTGTGAAAGGCATTTCATGCCCCACGACATCGTCAGGAAGAAGCAGTTGAAAGATGGCAATGGCAAAGTCGTCAAGGAGGTAAGTAAAGGCCCAGCTTAAATAAAATAATTTCATTAGTATCAACGAATACATTTAATGGGTTATTTCGCGATTTCATTATAAGTGGAATTTAGATGTTCTAAATTGACTGATGACGCTATTCCTGTGCTATTTCCGGGTTGTCCACTCAACTCTGCTCTCGTGCTTATGTTCCAGCCCCTGTTGGACTCATACACTCAGCCAGTAGCGGTCTTTGCATCAAGGGGCTCAGTCAAGGGAGAAACCCGTAACATGTAATTTTATTGCCTTGTGATTGACTGATGTTTGAATGTTCCCTATTTACAGATTCATCTGTTTATCAGCAATATCTGTTAAGAAAATGACTTCAGTATGTTTTCGGTGCCAAAGTGGTGTTATATTAAGACGGTTCATCTGTGGAGAAAATTATTGGATATAAGTTTTCGTGTGGCAGTGATGTTCTTTGATAGGTGCCAGTAATGACTCAGATTGGAAGATTTTTATGTCGTGAATTGGAAACTTAGCCACAATGAATGTGCAGATAAACTTTTAAGGGACGAGGTCATCGCAATACATACATACTTAACCCTTTTATGGAGTTTACCACTTCCCAGTATTGAGAAGGTCACATTGTTCTTTTTATTTGTTCAATCTATATCTACACATGTTTCAAAGGTATCTCCAAACCTGAATAAATTACTTAAATGCAGAGGGTATTTACTTCTTTTCATTTTGAACCAAACCTTTAATAAGATAGATATAATGAATTTATTTTTAGTATAACTCTCTTCCATTACCTAATTGAGAAATTTGTACTATTCCTCTGTTGTGACAAATATTTAGGTAATGTATCGCGTCATTTACGTAAACATCACCTTACCGTGATGAGAATCCGTTCGCTAATGTCGTAGATAATCTCCAGTATTTATTCCATTGCTTCAAGGCGTACTTTGCAGTTACAAGTTCGTAGCCTAAGGGAGAGACATACCGGCATATAATTCGCAATATTAATGTACAGGAGTGTTAGAATCCCTGCGTAAGCTCATACAGTTTACAATAAAGAATGGTTATTTAATTTAATATAATAAGATTTGGCTTTATATCTCTGGAATCCAACATATTCTCCACAAATCTTTCCTTAATTTACACGGGTTTCAATGCCCTAACGACGTCTGCCAGGGTTAAGGACAGGTGCTGCCATTAGTTCCGACTTTCACCGCGGCCTCAAAAACATGCCACTTTTTTCTCGGGAGTAACAGCGGCTTGATCTAAGCCTAGAGTTCAGCCTCCGAGTCTCTAGCTGCTCCCAGTCTAATTCGCTTAACATCTGGGTAATGTTATCTGTAAGCCCGTAACAGTTTTTGACGAAACACAGAGCCTTCCTTTGTATGTTGTTTAGTTCGCGGGTTATGTCTTTCTGCACCGGATCCCATGCGCTGGCTGCATATTGAAGGTGTGGTTGAACAATTGCGAAATAGCACTTCTCTTTTACTTTCTCATCTGAAAATCTTCCCACAATACGACTGACGAATCCTAACTTCTTCTGGGCTATTTGTAATATTCCTAATAATGTTCCCCATGAGAGTTTCGAAATTATCGTAACTCCCAGGTACTTCACTTTGTTTGATGCCTTCATGTGAATTCCATTCACAGCGTAAACATGGTTAAAATTGGGTGAATTCCGCAAGAAATGTACCGCCGTGCATTTGCTGTGATTAGGGCCTGACTTTGGTTCTTCCTGGCTACAGCCAATACAATTTGTCGAAAAGATTGGCAAACGGTGACTGAATTCGTATTCTCCTTTTCATTCGCAAGCTATTTCACCAGAAAAGCTATTTCCTATTCCTATTAGAAATTTTTTATCCCCATTGGTTTAATTGTTATTCAAATGCTTGGTATACAACCTGTGTGTTGTTTCACTCGTCTTGTCCTCCGTAGTTCAATAGATGGGATTAAAAGTTAGCTTGGAAATGAACCACGAAGCTTTTGTCTGGTAAGCGTATTGTTATCGTGGGAGTGCTGCTAGTCTGATCATGTAAATGTGTTGGGTTGCCTGAGAAAACTTGTTGTTTCAGTTCTTATATGCTCGTGAACGCTTCATTGGAAATAATAAGAAAGAGACTGGCCGGAGTATTGTCATACAAGAATGTGTCCTCTAGTAAATGAATTTGTGGTGTAGTAGATAGCGCGGCTATTTACCAATCTCAATGTTATGAGGTCGATTCGTACCCTAGTAACTTTTCTCTTTCCATGACATGAAAATGGATCGCATACTACTATTGTTTTCATCTTCAGAGGCATGTCACTTGAAGTTGTCAAAATATTTTCTATGCAAAGGAAAATCTATCAGGAGTTGTTCAGCTATTATGAAGACTCACTTAAGGTCAATATTTGACTTCTTATTTATGTCCGGCAGAGCTCTAGACAGCATAGTATGTGTAGTAAGCTGTTATGCAACCTTTGGTGTTTATCCAAAATCAGAAAATTATGTTTTTGTGAGAATATTTGACTATTCCTCAACTATTTTTCCTTAAAATCTTATCCTTGCCTTACGTAAGTGCCTTAGCGTACAAAATCCGGAGGTACTTTGTTATCCTTGATACTTTTTGGATTTGTCGATTGTCATTTCAACTGACTTCTTCTTTGAGGAGTGATTAGTAAGTTATATTGAATAATTTTAAACACATTGAAGCATTTTTTTGCTAAATAGAGGAACAATCGCTGCTATTACTTCATGAGGTTTGCAGGCTTTCCGCCCTGGCGGCTTACCTCTAGAGCTCTGGTCAGTGGAGGTCCTCTCAATGATGGCCAGATTCACTGTATCTAGGCTTCACTGTAGGTTGAGGTCTCACCACTCCATTATATCGACTTCAGTGGACAAGAGTGCGATAATGGTTGGTGGCGTCACGGACGCGGATGATGCCACGAGGAGGCAGCGATGTCACGGTCCGTCATGCTTTCCCTCTCATCTCAACCACTGAGTCACAGCCCATTCATTAATTTTAATGAACGAGTCACAGGGGAACTGATTTCTCATAAGCTTTTCTGAGATCTATGTACACAAGCGGAATTTATGTCATTCGATGCTTCGGTCGCATTCCAATCTTTTCGCTCAGAGGCACACACCATACTTATATTTAACATCTTACTTCATACTGGACCATTGGAAATGCTCAGATGGCCAGACGTACTCCATCAAAGGCTCTCACTCTGCTCTGTGAATAGAAACTACTGTTTTGACCGCCAGGATTGCATTTTGAAGGCTACGAATACATGCCTTAATACGAAATGGCCTTTACTTAATGACTAAGTAGAACAGAGCAATTGACTCTGAGTCACAATGACTCACATGGACCAAATATATAGCTTTCCAGGTTTCTGTTTGTCATTGGCACTTTGCAAAGTTAGTCATTGATGGTGAACATTTCCTTTTTTCATAAGGATAGATACACAACTTTTCTTTTTCATGTTCTACTCTTCTGAATATTCTACCTCCATACTATGTGACTCCAGGAAGTCCAAGCTAATGTGAATTAAAATCACTTCATTGGTGATCGGTGGGAAAGCATCAATCTCGCTCGTATTTTGTCTTTTTTCGTGACGACTTATGTTTTTAAATCATAAGCTATGGTATTGAAAAGTTCACGGTGTCCTGAGTTTAAAATATTAAAATTTTACTTTAAGAGGACGCATACCTTTTCTCTCGCCCGGTAGTCAATTGTCTTCGGTGACGTATTAGCAGTACCTTTAAATCTTATGCTTTATCATCTTGAAATTTTCGGAGTGAATGAAGTTCACTATGAATTGGGAAAGTTAATGTTTGAATAAACAGGAAAAATCAATTTATTCTGACCATGTCCGCACTTTCCCATCACTTCAACCTTATGTTATTGTGAAGATATTACTTCGCATTGAAATGCTCCGATTAATGCTACTTCGGCCTCTTGATTAGCGGCTGGCTATTCGCACCTATCTTGTCTCATACACCTTGACCCGCTCTCCGTGAGCTTATTCGCCTGGGAATTCTTAGCCTGTGTATGTGCGTGTGTGTTTGGGAGAGTGATTGATTGTCAAGGCTTGCCGGTTGAGAGGCTTTTGGTCCCTCCAGTCTTTCGTCCATCTCCGCAAACCAATGCAGCAATATTGGGGTCAGTGTAAATCGGACGACTTTACGGCTGTTGGAGCTTTATACATTGACCCGCTCTCATTGAGCTTATTCTCCTGGCAGTTTTAGCCTGGCTCTCATTGCGTGTGTGTTTGAGAGTGATTGATTGTCGTGGCTTGCCGGTTGAGAGGCTGTGTTTGGTCCCTGTGGTTTCTCGTCCATCTCCGCAAACCAATGCAGCAATATTGGGGTCAGTGTAAATCGGACGACTTTACGGCTGTAGGAGCTTTATACATTGACCCGCTCTCATTGAGCTTATTCTCCTGGCAGTTTTAGCCCGGCTCTCTTTGTGTGTGTGAGTTATTGTCGTGGCTTGTCTGTCGAGAGGCTGTTTGGTCTGTGCGGTCTTAAGTCCATCTCCGCAAACCAATGCAGTATTACCTGGGTAGGTGTTACGCAGACAAGTGCAATAATGTTACGACTGTTGGAGCATTTCATCTTGAAATTCCTATTCAAGGCCGCAGACCTCTAATCCTTGCATTTAAATTGTCAAGATTTGCCTTTATCTTGTATGTAAAAATTTGCATCCAAGAAAATACTGAGGTAAGATTTTTAAACTTGACATATATACAAATATTGATCAGAGTCTATTTCATACATATGGACAATTTCACGATGATGGTGTAGGTTTTACGGAAAACGAGTAATCCGGCGCCAAAGAAGACATGTTGAGCGGAATAATATTTTCAAGTGTGAAATACAGGCAGTATTGGATTAGGTCAACCCTGAAATTAGCTTGAGTTTTAAACCAATTATAAAATCTTGGGAAAAGACGAAGTGGGATTGTTGAGCTTTCTTATTAATGTATCCTGGCTATATTAGACCAGATGTTAACTTAACTTAATCAGAACCTATGCTTTATTTTCTGAATGATAAAAATGTTATTTATAATAATGACTTCCCGTCATTGGTGGAATAACTGAAAGCATGGTAGTCGTTAGGTGGCCTTGCAAAAATTTAGATTTCACTAACTTAATGAAAAATATTTTAAAATAATTGATGGATATATAAGAACCAATCTTTAAGGATTGTCATGGAGGTAGAATTCCCGCAGAGAGGTATTGCATTTTTTTCCATGGCGCCTCAGGAAGTCCGCCCCCAATCCACCCATGCTCTTAACGTGTGCAGCAAACTGAAATGATGGGTGATCTTTGCATCGGACGTGTGTGCTGGCCATCTGAGCAGAGGCGACACTCGGGCTGTCTCCGACTAAAGATGTAACCGCTGAATCAGGCGACATCATCATAGGTTTCTCCTGTGGCTGCTCAAAGCGAGTCAGCAATCGAAGTTTGGGGGAGTGGTGTGATGCGGTTATCAGATCAATGGAACATCCAATTTCTTACTTTCAGGATTTTTGGACCTTCATATCGTAGAGTAAATGCATGCATTTTCATGTCTTATCTTGAATATGGTCTTCACTCGTACTGAACTTCTATATACACCGAACTCCAAACCGGAGAAGCTGCCTCAAGGATTAATGTAATGTGAAAAATAACGAACCACCCTCAAATAATACATAAGAAAATACAAGGAACGTAAATTCATGTTTGAAATACTGGAAAGGACTGTACAACCTCATTACAACATCGTCTTTGCTTAGGTTATTAGCTTTTTAGTATTATTTTTGTAGAAAATAATTCTAACAAAGTGTCCGCATCCATAGAATAACTGACATGCTATAAACCCGAAGGACAATCTATCCAAGCTGTCCACTCCTCTGAGAAGTAAATTGAAATAGCAATCGACGAATCTAAAAAGCAGACATGCCAACTCTCCCGATTTAAGCGGGAGACTCCCGATTTTTCCTTCTTACTCCCGATCGTAAGGACTTATCTCCCGATTTTCAGAGCAGTTTCGGTAATATTCTCGTATTATTTGAAAATCCCGCGCCTTCGATATATCGATGGACGATGTAATCGATAGTCGTTCCAAGCGAAGCGATAGCGTTGTTCTGGCGTTGGTTCACGTTGGTTGTTCACGAAACCATTTTGTATTGTGTGCTCGTTTCCGCTACATCGTGTGTGTATTGTGTAACCAACTGTAGTGCTTGTTGGCTGTGTATCCCGTAGGCCATGACTATTTTTCGACCAAAATGTCGAAGAAATACAACGCAGTGTTTAGAAGCGTGTAGAAGGAAGAGTTTCCGTGTTTAAGTGAGTCGAGGAAGGGACAGACTTATGCATTTTGCAATATATGTAGATGTGACTTTTCAGTGTCTCATGGCGGGAAAAGCGACATTCCTCCCAAGCGAAACTCCCCAGTGCGCATTGTACGTTTTATTTTGTTTTTACCTCATCACCGAGTCAACAATGAGGTTTTCTTCAATGTTATATTTTTCTGCCTCTTTGAATACGCCTCTATAATTCACTGTGTCATCATCTTTATTAATTACCTTGACAGAAATATAAGATAATGGTTAATAAACATGAGGTTTGTTAACATATAATGACTTTCTCACATTTATGTTACCACTTGATTGAAATTTCACTCGCTTGTAATAGGCTTTATTTCTCTCTATCATCATTTATTTGCTCCTTTGACATAAAAAAGATATTTTTGATTAAATATGAGTTTTGCCGCAATGTTATCACTTTATATTACTCTGAAAAGGCGACTGTTATTTCACTCAATCATCAATTTGGCGTTTCTCTCGGCATAGAAATAAGATCTTTTTATTTAAGAATGAAGTTTGCCACAACGGTATCAGTTTCTATCATTTGTAACAGGCAACTATATTTCATTTCATCGTCAGCCATTGATTCCCTTGACGATAAAAGAAGATATTTGTTAATAAGTATGATGTTTACCGCAATATTATCATTTTCTCTCACTTGGAATGCGCAACTTATACATATGTATTTCACCCAATCACTATTTATTTACTTCCTCGCCATTACAATTCTTTTAATTACACCCAGCTCCATATTTTTATAACAATTTCCTAACTTGTTCCTCTAATATGACATTTACATTTGAATCCTACATTCACGTTCCATGGTATGTTATTTTCGTCAGCTACGGTGCCAATGGCATAACCTTCCGTTGATAACATTTAGACGGAACTTACTTAATGACAACTATATTACCAAATCATGAATAAATAGCAATGTACGGAACCAATATTTAAAAAAAGAATCTACGATCTCAAGGATAGTTTCAATAATTCATTGCAGCAACAACAATCTCCATCACATACAAACTTTATTGTGATGTTGTAATATTGTTTCCTTAGATTCTGTAGGTACAGCATTACTACCACACATTATATAAGCATTGTTAACAACTCTTCCAATATCGATTATCTTATCTAGCAATAAGTCGTAATTTCCGCAAATAAAAAGATTGAGAATGACGACAACAAACTGTGCCAATCAGTCTTCACTTGTTTTTACCCTTCTCATTGGTGGAGACACGTTTGATGACTTCCAACTTCGGGTGTATTCGGATTTTGCCTGTTTGGGAAGGAGAGGGAACCGTACCGACTGGATTGATACCGACGACCATACTGAATCGCTGAATTTGCCGTTGTCGGTATGGAAACCGTCGTCGGTACGGAATGATGTACTGTCGGTGGGCTGGGAAGGGAAACCGACCGGTGCGGTACCGACGAAATACAGAATACGGCCTCAGGTGGGATTCAAACCTGCGACCTACGGTTTGGCAGGCGAGGACTTCACCCCACCGCCACCGAGGCCGACGATAAGTAATTACTTATCATTTAGATGGAGAATATATTCTTGAGTGCGGAAAGAGACAATTATTTTTCTTCTAATATCATTATGGAAAATTCTCTGGGAATCAGAGTCGTTATGATTTTGTATTAGTTCTATTGAGTGAGTCCAAATGTTTTTTGAAGATATTTTTAGACCACTGAAAAAAGAATTTCTGTGTACTGGGACTAGCCTCGTTGATAACTATTCACGGGAGTACCCCGCAGTGCACAAATGGTGCAAAAATTCCACGGAGAAAAAATCCCGGGATACCGGTCAAGGCGAATGATTTTTTCCCGATGGATATTTCGCACACTGAAAAAAGGGCCATTCTTTACTTTACATATGATGAATTATTGAGTGGTAGTTTTCTTTTAAAAGTATATGGTTTTATAGCATCCCGTTAGTTACTTAATATTTTTCTTGACTCGTGAGTGAATGCATTCTGAATTTTCAAGAATTTTTTACCCAGGTAGGGGCAGGGAGGCAGCCGCCCCCCTAGAAGCAAAAATCGCAAAAGTCTTGTAGCAAAATCAGCGCCCTAATAGGGTAGTTTCCTTCATCAAAGAAAACGAAAGGCATTGATTGCGATTGGTTACCCACCATTAGTGTATTCATAATATGCAAATTATTTGGTTTTAGAAATACCGGTTTAACAAATGGCAAGGTTCAGTTTTATCCTCATTTGAAGTAGGCCAGATTGGCACCCAAGTTGTCCACCATTAGTGTATTCATAATATAAAAATTATTTGGTTTTAGAAATAACGGTTCGGACGAATGGCAATTGTCAATTTTAACCGCTTTTGAAAAAGGCCAGATTGGCGCCCATGCGATGCCACTCCACGTGGCGTCACAGGGACCTAGTTTTTGTACGAGTAGGTAGGAGTTTTATATCGTCTGAGATTACCAATGCATGCGTGAGGCACATAGCTCTGGGAAACATGTCTAAATAATCACCCATTAAAACTGTCTAAGGTTGGAAATTTTCTTTCGTTTTGTCGTGACGGGACGACACTGCTACCAACTAGTAGGTCTTATGCCTCGATAAGGTCCCGATGGGAGAGCGAATGAAATACCCATTCGGAGTAACTAACACATCTTTTATTGCTCTTGATATTCCGTCCTTAAACTTGACATTCCGTCCTTAAACCACCGCAGCTCCCGCGTCAAAGTCCTAGAACGACGAACTCGTCCAACCCAGGCACTAGCAAACGCACTCACTGTACTGCCAAACTAAAAACTGTCCACGCGGGGCAGAATTTCTGCCCTATATATCTACTTCCCGGGGGTGCGGGTGAGGGGAATGGGGTCGCAGCGGGAAAGGGTAGAGTACCCTAGTGCATGGTCCAAATTCTCGGAAATGCTTCTTGGACCCACGCACTCTTGGGCGGGAAAAGTAGCATCACGCCTCCTTTCCCGCCACGCAGGGTATATTCCGATTCCCACAGTTTGATAAGTAAGGTATTAATAATCCATATCTAAGCCAAGCGCTTCCAGCTAGCAGGGTACTCTGCTACCTGCAAGCATCCTGTGTCGTATCAGCGCTCAAAGCCTCGCCCCAAGGTCACCTCACTTGCGGCAGCGGGAACCAGAACGACGCACAGTGGGCTAGAAACGAAAAAAGCTGGCCAAAACCTCAAAATCGATTTTTTTGAGCTAGGAAGTTGAAACTTCGCATACACATTCTCAAATAAATTGTGCATAACTACCCAGATTATTTTGGTCCTGTGTTTTCACTTTAACAATATATGTGAGGTCAAAGTTGAGCAAATTTAGCGAAAAACGACCACCCTCGATTTTTTCTGAAAATTACCGACTTTATCCTCGTGCAGTGGTTTTATAAATAGTTTTATCGACAAAACTGTTATACCATCTTAATTGACACTTCTTATTCTTTCATTTGAAGGGTTTTTAAAGATTTTGTTTCATCAATAACCATAGATACATAGCAAAATGGCGGAGCCTGTTTTCAACCCATTTTTTTACATAAACGTAGAAAAAAAGTAGACATTGTCACCGGCTTACACTAAGTAACTTATATCATGTCGTTCTTTGAAGCTTCTATATTGTGAATCTAAAGTCAAACCTTGCACCAATTTGCAACCCCGAATTTTAAATCGTTTTTTCGAACGCACGGACGACTCCGGTTCTGGCCGGCGGCGGCGGAGAGTACGGCGACGCGGCAAGCGGGAGGATGCAATACGGTCTCATTCACTTTTACGTGTGGATAACAGATATATTAGTGACAGAAAATAATCACCAGAAAGTAAAATTAATAAATATTGCTACGAATGACTCTCATTATGCGATCGCTGGGCACCGCAAGAGGTGCACTGAAAGGTTTCTTTCTTTGAGTGCATTCCATGGAGAATGGACTTAAATCGCGTGCTTAAAGTGGAGAAACGGACTCTTTTATTAACAAACAAGCTCAATTTCTAGGCAAGAGCCCTCGATGATCCATGGCCTCCTCTTTCTAACCTGCCATACATATTTTAAGGCCTTCTGACAACAGTCGTTTTATAGTATTGTTGTAGTGTACCGATCCCTTCGAACTTGTTTTTGGTTTGAACTCCTGCTAGCTTTAAAAGTTTCGGAAGGCATATTACTCACATCGAATAATGTATTCGTTTTAAGAAATACAGTTCATTTTGAACTATGCCTTATGCTCAATTTAAAGTATTGATTTAAATCTCTTACCTATATATCAACGTCATTATTCTTAATAAACTGCGCTGCTGACAAAATGGTTATTTTTCAGAAATATTTTACCATACAGACATAACATAAACAAAAGCAACACAATTTACACTTTTCCCAATTAATATACTGCAATTAGCACTGTCAGCAATAAAAGGTTACTGTTTTTCATTCACTATCTGACGAGTTTTTATCACTTTCACTGTCTGAGCTAAAGCATTGTTTTCCTTTTTCAAAAACAGATCCATTACATTTTTCGGCAAGGTATGTGTTTCCTCCAGTTTAATTGGCGTAATTTTTGTCATTATCAGTTATTACATCAGGAGTTGTCTTCGGAATAAATCCCTATTTGTGGCCACTCGTGCCATTTTTCTAGTCAACCGTTCACGGAACTTTCTCACGTCCTTATACCGTGCCTATATTGCTTCCCCTGACAGTTGTCGCAATTAAGAATGGACTATGTTGCAATGTCAGCTCCTTGAATGAAGACCTTATGTACGTTTGTTGGCATACCATAATTGTATTTAAAGCGTCAGTGAGAGAGAAAATTAAATTATTTGGAGAGGAAATCTAGAATAATTGTGATGAATTTTGAATACTCGTGCCTGTTTCATGCTTCGCCTAACGAACAGCATTTTTTACCTAAACAAGAAGGCACAAAGGTGCTCACGAGCAATAATTCATGAGACATAGGCCCTCGTTCCCACGTGCAATTATATTTCGCATGTCCTCACTGCTATCAAAGCCGTGTTTGCAAATTAAAGTGCACTTTATATGCGACGCGAAACTAGGATCTGTGGAAATGCACGTTAAGATTCGAGTCGCAGTAAGATGCAGAACCATTTTTAGAAACTTCTTATATAACCTCTGCTACAATAATTTCACTCGGGTAAATGAAATCATATGCTCGCGTCACTCTCTCATCGCTGGTGTTAATATTATATCCCTGGCATTTCAGATTTTCGAACACCCTTGCACCGAAATTTTGTGAGCTGCATGGACACAATTACTTAGTGAGAGGGCCTCTTAATCTGACATAACATAATACTCGGGGTTGCATTTTATCCACTTGGCAAGAGTTCTTCTTGCCTCCGAGGATGGTCACTGTATCTTCCTTTTGCATTCGTTTTCATCCTATTCGTTCTCTCGATACAGCCCTGAAAACATGAATTGACGTCCATCTGCACTGGCTAAACTAGAGCAACATGTAAATTGTGCTGCATAAGGAATAATTATTAATTGATTTTTAATCAAGAATATAAACTAAATAACCTTACTGGATAAAAATAATGAACTCTTCAAGCACCAAGACAGTGCTTGATTTGGGAAAATTCGGCAAAATCAAGTACTGTATTGAGCCATTTTCCATCACGTTTAAGGAATATATTAATTGTTATTGTTAAAAAGTTTATTAGTTAGTAAAAGAGTCCGTTTCCCCACTTTAAGCACGCGATTTAAGTCCATTCTCCATGGAATGCACTCAAAGAAAGAAACCTTTCAGTGCACCTCTTGCGGTGCCCAGCGATCGCATAATGAGAGTCATTCGTAGCAATATTTATTAATTTTACTTTCTGGTGATTATTTTCTGTCACTAATATATCTGTTATCCGCACGTAAAAGTGAATGAGACCGTATTGCATCCTCCCGCTTGCCGCGTCGCCGTACTCTCCGCCGCCGCCGGCCAGAACCGGAGTCGTCCGTGCGTTCGAAAAAACGATTTAAAATTCGGGGTTGCAAATTGGTGCAAGGTTTGACTTTAGATTCACAATATAGAAGCTTCAAAGAACGACATGATATAAGTTACTTAGTGTAAGCCGGTGACAATGTCTACTTTTTTTCTACGTTTATGTAAAAAATGGGTTGAAAACAGGCTCCGCCATTTTGCTATGTATCTATGGTTATTGATGAAACAAAATCTTTAGAAACCCTTCAAATGAAAGAATAAGAAGTGTCAATTAAGATGGTGTAACAGTTTTGTCGATAAAACTATTTATAAAACCACTGCACGAGGATAAAGTCGGTAATTTTCAGAAAAAATCGAGGGTGGTCGTTTTTCGCTAAATTTGCTCAACTTTGACCTCACATATATTGTTAAAGTGAAAACACAGGACCAAAATAATCTGGGTAGTTATGCACAATTTATTTGAGAATGTGTATGCGAAGTTTCAACTTCCTAGCTCAAAAAAATCGATTTTGAGGTTTTGGCCAGCTTTTTTCGATTCTAGCCCACTGTGCGACGTCACATGGAGATTTCCCGGCATTTTAACTTACCCATTGCCTTTTCGCGCGCTTGAAAATTTTATCTTCATTTCATCGCAAAAATAGATATCGTCATTTAAAAATCTAAAAGCGTGAAATACGTACTACAGGAGTAATAATTTTTCGATTTAGGCAATAAAAAAAATAAAAGGAAACCACTCTATTCTCCAAAAGAATAGAAGAGAAAGAAGAGAATTTGACAGCGACGGAATGAATCGGCATACTTAAACTAATGGCTCATGAATATGAATCCTCTGTATGTGATGGTATCATTTATATATGAACCAGGAATGTCCTCCCTCCATTATATTTTTTCCTTTTTTCCTTTTCCGTATTTGGCTAAGAGCGAAGATATTTTCTGCATTGGCTAAAGAATATACATATGTTGGATAGTGCATGTTTGAGAGATAGATTTTAGAATAGACAGATTCAAAATGTCATTTCTTCCACGATCAATAAGAGGTTATAACGGCAGCGATAGAACTCATAAATAGATTGCATTACTTGTGGTGAAGCCAACTAACCTATGTATAACTTAATGCATGTTTCTTAATTTTATTATTATTTCTAACAGCATAAAGTAGTATAATTTGTTAGTATGCGTGACGCTTTGTGGACCGTGTGGTGTGCATGTTGGAGTCCAATTACATGCTGCATGCTGGTGATCGATCACCCCCTGCCAAACACCCTAGAGGTGGCTCGCAGGGTATTATGTAGCTGGAGATATATATTGGAAAAGCCAAAGGATTGCCTCTGCAAGAATAAGCTCAATCTTTTTATGAGGATCGAATTGTATTTTTATCCATGCAATCATAACGAAATAGTTTAGCAATTTGTTGTATTTTTATTCAGAATTTTCCATTTTTCTTTTGTGACGAATCACCAACTTACTATAGCTTAAACTGGATACAAGGTTAACTTATTTATTTATTTCAAAAGCCCACATGTGCAATTATTGCCAATTTACTGAGGCGCAATAACAAGATATATATATTTTTTATATGAAAATAAATATTTTTATTGCTCCGTTACTGCGCGAGTCTAATGTTTTTTCTTCCTCTCGCACAAAGCAGTGAGTTTCACGCTCCTGAACCACTACCCTCCCTCCATCCCCTTCTCCTCTCTCCCCATTCAGCAAACACACCAGCCTTCTTACGGGCACGGCGAGTTGACTGAGGGTGAGAGGGGGAGAAATTCGCGGCGAAGCGGGGTGGAGCCGCTACCTCGGCCACCGTGGCGTGGCAATCGTGTGACGTCAAGATAACAGCCAATCGGAATCGACTGCCAATGTCGTCTGCATATATTGCTATATTTACGTATTCATCATCATTGGTCAACAATCCTAGGATTGGTTTGACGCAGCTCTCCACTCAGTTCTCCTATTAGCTAATCTTTTCACTCCTACGTATTCCTTCTCTTTCACATCTCTCTTTACTTGTTCCATATATTTTGTTCGAGGTCTACCTTTTCCATTCTTGCCTTCCACCTGTCCTTCGACGATTGTCTTCATCAGGCCATCATGTCTCAAGATGTGGCCTATAAGGTTGTTCCGTCTCCTTGTTAAGGTTTTCATGAGGCTTCTCTTCTCTCCTACCCTTCTTAGGACTTCCTCGTTACTAACTCGGTCGATCCATTTGATTTTCATCATTCTTCTGTAGCACCACATTTCAAAGGCCTTGCTTGCTTTCTCCTTGCTTTCTCCGCTGCGGTCATTGTCCATGCCTTACTTCCGTATAGGAGCATACTCCAGATGTAGGTTCTTATAAATTGTTTCTTTACATCCATATTTAAGTTTCCCGCTGTAAGCAGGTCTCTCTTTTGTTGGAATGCTCTCTTCGCCTGGGCTATTCTGCTGATAATTTCTTTCTTGCTTCTCCCGTCACTAGTTATCTTGCTTCCCAAATAACAGAATTCATCCACTTCTATCAGTTTTTGCCTCCCTATTTTAATGTTGGTCTTGACTTCTTCTCTTCTGCTGCATACTAAGATCTTGGTTTTCTTCGTGCTTATTTTCAGTTGATATCTACTCATTACCCTGCCCATATTAACCAGAATATTTTTCAAATCCTTCTCTGTTTCTGCTATAACGGCTATGTCATCGGCAAATCTTAGCATGCTTATTTTTTCTCCATGGATATTCACTCCCAATGCCTTTTCTTTGATTTCCTTAATGGCTTTTTCAATGTAAACGTTGAAAATTACGGGTGACAATGTACAGCCTTGTCGCACTCCTTTCTTAATTCTTGCTTCTTCACAGCTGGGCCCTGATTTTATCACGGCTACTTGGTTTTTGTATAAACTGTGGATGATTCTTCTGTCATTATAAAGAACCCCAATTTCCTTTAGGATTCCAAGCATTGTGCTCCAATCCACGTTATCAAATGCTTTCTCTAAGTCCACAAACGCAACGAATGTTGGCTTGTTCTTTTCCATTCTCTTTTCTATGAGCAGTCTTAGGGCCAGTATTGCTTCCCTTGTGCCTTTGTTTTTTCTGAATCCAAATTGGTCCTCATCCAAGTACTCTTCTGCTTTTCGTTCTATTCTTCCATAGATGATCCTTGTCAGTATCTTTGATGCATGTGTAGTAAGGCTTATGGTCCTAAAATCTTCGCACTTCTCCGCTCGTTTCTTCTTAGGAATAGGGATTATAATGTTCCTCTCGAAATCCTTTGGTATCTCACCTGTCGTATACATTTCACTAATGATTTTGTATAGCTGGTTCTACGTCTTTTCTCCTGAATTTTTGATTAGTTCTGCAGGAATGTCATCAATGCCAGACGCTTTATTTATCCTGAGGTCTCTTACAGCCGCATCAAATTCCGATCTTAAAATTGGGGCTCCCATGTCATCGGCATCCACTTCCCTCTCGTTTTCGATAGAATTCGTTCTGAGGCGACTTCCTTTGTACAAATCTTCCAGATATTCCTTCCATCTCTTCCCTTTTCCTTCGTTTTCAATCAATAGTTCTCCCTTTTTTTGTCCGTAAGGGTATTACATCTTACGCCCCTTTCCTTAAAGTGGTTCCTCACTATCCTATAAGCGGCCTCTACTTTTCCATGTTTAAGATTGTTTTGCACGTCTTCGCAAATGCTTTTTATCCACGTTTCTCTAGCCATCCGCGCTTTACGACATATTTCGTTCCTTATCCTCTTGTTACGATTCTGTCCTTCCTCTGTTTTCGCAGCCTTGTATTTTCTTCTTTCTTCAATGAGATCTAATACTTCCTGCGTGATCCATTGTTTTTTCATAACGACTCTTCTTTTACCAAGAACTTCCTCAGCTGCCGCCTGCAGACCACTTCTAATGGTTTTCCAACTCTCTGCCATTGGTTTGTTGGTCGGATCCTCCCCTATTTTATTTTCTACAGCCGCTTTAAAAGCCAGTTGATGCTGAACCTCCCTCAATTTTTCAACCTGCCATATGTTTCTCACGGCTTTCTTCAACTTTTTTAATTTAAGGTGGCATTTCATCATAACTAGGTTATGGTCACTATCGACATCTGCCCCTGGATGGCTTTTGCAGTCCTTCACCTGGTTCCTGAATCTTTGTTTCACTAGAATGTAGTCGATTTGGAATCTTCTACGGTCTCCTGGCATCTTCCATGTGTATCTTCTTCGCAGGGGATTTTTGAATAAAGTGTTGGCAACCACTATCCTGTGCTTCGTGCAGAATTCAAGTAGCCTTTCTCCTCTTTCGTTTCGGTTACCCAACCCATATTTCCCAGTTATTATTCCGTCTTGACCTTCGCCGACGACAGCGTTCCAGTCCCCTAAAATAATATGATTTTCTTCCCCTCTTACCTGCTTGATAACTTCCGCTATATCTTGGTAGACATCTTCTACTTCTTCGTCTTCATAATCTGACGTGGGCACATAAACCTGTACCACTACAGTAGCTACAGGTTTAGTATGTATCTTCACCATTACTATACTTTCATTAAACTGCAGGTAGCTTTTAACACGCATCCTGGCGCTCTTTCTAAGCATTATGCCTACTCCAGCATTACCATTTAGCGATCCCGTGTGTGTCATTCTGTAGCTTCCACTCCAAAAGTCTCCTTCCTTGGGCCACTTCATTTCGCTGATGCCTAATACATCGAGGTTCATTCTTCGCATCTCCACCTTCAAGTTCTCTAGCTTACCGCAGGTACGAAGTGATCTGACGTTCCATGTTCCTATCCGTAACATTCTATCTCGTTTGACCGATGTACCCTATCGAGTAGTCCCCGACCGGAGATCCGAATGGGGGACTAGTTTACTTCCGGAATATTTTACCCGAGAGAATTCCATCATGTCATTATATAAATTGAGTGGAGTAGCTGTGACTCCTCGGGATGATAATGTGGTGGTTTCCCCTTGCCTTCCACATCGCAGTACTACAGCCGTTAAAGTAAATGTTACCACGCCCGTAGTGGAATGTGTGTCGCTGTACCGACCAGTATGGTCTCCACCTTCGCACATGTGAAGAAGAGCTGCTACCCTCTCCCCCGGGTGATGAGAGGCATAATTATTGGTGGCCCCCAGTCGCCAAGTCACGGTATCTTCACAGGTTTTGGTATCTTTTAAATGGCCTACCTTACCCAAGGGTAGCCCAATACCCCCTCAGAATACCGCCGCTTTTTGTCCACGACTGCTTATTCGACGAGAGAACTCGCTTGTCTCGCAGCTAACCTCTATATCTAAAGGTCGACCCACCATCCGCAACCCGGTGGACGCACTCAGTGGCTTTAAGCTCAGCCGCGAGACTTATTTTTTATTATTTCCTTCAACCAGCGCGAATTTAGGGACAGGATTTTGTAGGAATCTTATAAGGATAGGAGTATTACTGCTTCAAATAAGTAAAAAAATATAATTACGCTGCAAAAGGCTTTATTTAAAGTTGGTGTCTGTACACGAAAAATCGTTATTGCAACAGAAATTATTCTTTAGCAAGTATGAGACGAGTCAACAAAATTCACAAGTAAAGCGGATAAGGATTAGTTTTTAAGAATTAATTGGAACGAAACTCCCAAGTACCACTCGTACGTTCTACCCGTCTAAACAACATTGTAAAAAGTTAGCGAAAGCTCAAATCAATAAACATGGGTTGCACGTTAAAATAATATTTATACATTGAAATTCTAGAAATTATATTAACAAATAAGTTTCCATCATAAAAATTAATGAACAACATTTTACATTAAATATCAGGCTACATATTGTCATGTGTACTACAGTATAATGTCCTACATTTGATACAATATAATGAAATTAGAAGGTGAAACGAAAACCAAATACTGCTTCACAAACTTTTTATTTACTATCAAGACAAATTGTCTTGGTGATGATGCTATAACCGTTGAAACTAGTTGATAGCATTAGTAAAATTAAATGTTGCAATATTTCCACTGAGTTTTATTATGACACTACGCATTCCGTCATTACAAACAACGTTATTAAGTGCGATCAACTGATAATGTTATTTTTAATGACGAAAGGCGTAGTGCCATACTACAACTCAGTGAAAATATTGAAATGTCTTATTTTACTAATATTAAGAACTTCCACCGTATCTTGCCCGACATCATACAATATAGTTGATACCAAATAAAAAGTCTTGGGAACAGAATTTGGTTTTTGTTTCATCATGAATATTTCATCATTCTAACAAGTATATCCCAAATCAGTTGAGTTTAAATGAGAAGGCTTCAGACATAATGGTAAGGGTGGATATCAAATTGGAAATTGGAAGAATTCACTCAGGCAGATGATTCTCGGTAGCGTACGTTCAGACGGCTACAGATGATGTTCGGTTGTCAACCGAATCAGTGTTGTTGCTGATTATTTTCAGTTGCCAACCAAACATGGTAGGATGTTTCAAAAAGTATATAGCCTGCTGTAACCGGATGGAAAATTTTTCAGCTGCAGTTATCCATTCATATCTCAAAGTGCATTCGTATCAATGAAAAGTAATAAAGTGAATCTTTCCTATTTCCAATTTGGTTTCCACTCACAATATTATGGCTGAATCTCTCAAATGTACTTATCATACATCAAACTTGGGACATTATACTGCGCTGTACAATGTATAGTACGATGAACATAAAACCACTTCCAATCCATGGTATCTCAATCCAGTTTTTTATGCATATTGCACAAAATTAGTAATCAAATCAAAATTTCAAAACACAGGAGAAATTACTGTAGTGAAAGGGATCTTATTACACGTCACATGAATTTAGGATTTGAAGTACGTAAAGCAAAGATACAAAACATATTATTATGCATAGATACTTACAGTATAACCTCTATGCAGTGAACCTCTTTGCATTATAAACCTCCATACTTCATACCACCCTACAGTCTGTCATATTTACATGTAAATTTATAGGCAAACCTCTTTGTAGTGAACCTCTCTATCTCATAAAACCTCCACCTATCATACCAAGGAGATTTTCCACGGACAGCCTAACTTATACCTCCATACATCCAATTGCCCAAATTTTGGTCCCCTCCATTACGATGTAAAGAGGTTTTACTGTATAATTGAGGATCTTAGAAACCAATTAAGGAGGATAAGTGCAAATAATTACCAAGAATTATCAGCTATTACCTAAAAAAAATTGCACTAGGCCCAATAGGTCCTCATTCGTTATGTACAATGAATAAGTGCATGAATTAATCCAAAAAATCTTTACACGTGAGAATACAACTCAAAGCCAATAAGCGGTAGGAACACTCGTGTATTACACATTTTCAGTGCAGTAACTTTCCAACAGTATGACTGAAATATTACATAAAAGCAAACAAACCAATGAGGTTGGAATGGGAAGGACTTTTCTGATTACAGAAAAAACCGACCCTTTGTACTACTTTGAAATTTGATTAATTTACCCAGCCTTAAATATTTATTAATTTATTTCAAAGGATGGAAAAAATACACTTTCGGATTCAAATGAATCCTAAGTCTGGAATAATGAACAGTAGTCTTCATGTAAACTTACTAGCAATTTCCAAATTAATCAATTTTAGGGGCATACAATCCTCATTGAAATCATGACGTTACATGTACCGAATAATTTTGTAATGTGTGCTAAGAATGTTAGCTATTTGTGTAATTTGACTGTTGTGTTCTATTGAATCTTGGTGCAAATAAGTAATTAAACAGACTCATGATTTTTCCTATGAAGAATATTTGAAATTTCGCTTACATTACGAGTGACCCCGTAAAGTTTTCACCGTGGCTATAGCCACTATAACTATAGTCCTGGCATGCTTAAAACATTTGACTACCTACTGTATAATGATTTTTTCTCATATCATTCAATATGTTTTTTTGCAATTCCAAACTGGAATGATTATTTTTAGGTCGATTTCTCAAAAGTGGATTATCGGGATATTTTATTTTATTGTATTATTTAAGCACCAATCTAAGCTTAGAACTTACATATGGGATGGCTATTTCTTTCAGCCTAAGCCAAAACAGCGGAAGAGTAGATGGTAGGCTGTCCAGGAGAACTATTTGCAGAAAATCCTGACGGGATTTTTAGCTTGCAATCTAAAATGCATTGATAGTTTTAAAAAAGCGTTATTTATTCGGTACCGTGTGGATGTAAATGGCAGCCGCGTATAGGTTTATTTAATCTCTCACAAGTTTAACTGAATGGAGTATATTTTTAGCTCCTTCTAGCTCATGATGATTACCCAGTATATGTAAATGCTAAAATCGATGAATAACATACTGACGGTTGGTTTTTATTAACCAGTGATGATGTGATCCGTAAACAAAATCGGCGGTGTATGTTTTTTTAACCCATTATTATAGAAAGAATTCACTCACATCAGCGTATGACTAAGTCCAAAATGATGCGATAAATTGTATAATTCAAAGAAATAGTATGGAGTAGACGTTGAATGCATTAAATTTACAAATAAGTTACATATGAAGCAGGTATAACCCGGAGATAGTATCAGAGAGGTAAAACAATGAATCTCATATTTACGGTTGCTTTTCCCTGTAATTTATTTCGGCACAAGTCTATGGAAAGAGCAGGCGGATTGAGTCATGTCCTATACACAAGATTGTAAGCTTAAATGGGCCGTGACTCAACTCCTTGTACCTCTCTTTTGGCGAAGGTATGACGGCCTAGTTAAGCTTTATAAAGTTTTTTCTCCTGCCCAAACTAACAACGATAATAAAGTATTCAGTTACTTTCAGTTCTGCTAGTGTCGTGCGATTGAATATTTTTATTCTCTTAGTGAAAGAGACGGGTGCTCTTTTAGAGAGAGAATTGTCTAAGCATATAGGAGTTTTTTCAGAGGGCCATAGTAATAATATAAATGATTAAATCTCTAGTATTTATGCATATATGATAGTTCTTAATTATATTGAATAATGATTCTCCTTACCCGTATTAAATTTGAATTAATCTGCACGATTCATTCGTTTCTTGATAAATATTCTGTCATCAGTTTTTTTATAAAAATGTGCACCAGAATTTCATGTGATTTTGACCTAGAATCCGATTAAATTAAAATATTTCAATTCAGTTTTACAGCAGTCTTAAACGTTTGTGAAAACAAATGCAGCTAATACTAAATTAGGATAAAAGTAGTTTACAAATGCAACAAAAGTTAGTTTCTCCATCCTCTTCCATTTTGATTCGCATTAAGAATTGCATACCACAGTCAAATGTTTGGTTCACATTCCACGGATAATATTTCGCATTTGATTTTACTAACATCATTGGAAGGAAGCGATTGAAAAAGGTAATATTTTGTGCATTATTTCCAATCGTATTGAAGACAGATACGTTTAAATTATACCGAAACGCCATACACGATTCATTAAAGTAAATCCGTCATTCATTAAAACCCATGTAGGCCCAATGTCAATGGCGGCTCGCGAGTCAAATGCTGGGATTGTCACACTCTACTAGGGGGTCAAAAGTTTTGATTTTTTGTGTATTTTACTTTTGTGTATTTTTATGAGTGGAGGGATTTGCTTCATGAGTGGAGTGGAAGGAAGGGATGAAGTTTTCATGGACTCAATTTTCTTCTTTGGCTTCTCTCTCCACTCTCTATATTTACCTTCCCCCCTCTTCAAAATCAGGTCAAAAAATAATCATAAGGGGTGCACCGAAAGCATCGAATTTTTTTCGCCTCTCGATTTCCTTTCTCTTCGGTTCGGGCATTTTTTCTTCTCTCTCGCTTCGATTCCCACTCCCCGTCAAACCTCTTCCTCTTCCGTTTCCTCTCCAGCTTTCGGTTCCTTTCCAGCTCCTCAATCTCCATCTCGCTCTTCGCCCCCCCCCCTCCTACAGCCTCCCCCTTCTTTCTTTCCTCTGCCTTTGAAGAGCACACCGTTGGCCTAAATGCGAATATTTCTCGGAATTGCCGGACCACCCATATAAATAGACTCCCTCCTCTCCTGCCTCGGACCCTTCCTCTCTTATTTCCGCCCCAGAGTCTTATCTCTCCAACGGCGGTTTTCAACCGAAGGAATAAATAGGTTCGTCTTCACCTCGGCGCTTTTGAATGATACCAAAGTAAAGGATATGCCGTGAAACTACGTTTAGCATCATGCACTCGATCCGCTTTGTAAATCGCTATTTTTGTCTGGGTAGTTTAGCCCCGGCAAAGTTGAAGTGTTAAAGATAGAATTCAAGTGAGAAGATGGAGAAAAGTTCATATTGATATATAAATATATATCAGAGTATGCCAATGAAGACGTTTAAAGAAAATGGCTTACTCTGAAGAAATTTAATCATTGCTCACCATCACACAACCAATGTGGTAATGAAATCACCCCTACTAAAATTTTTCATCTCATAGCTTCTTTATAAAAACCTTAATAGTGAGCAGAAATGAAAAAATATTTGGAAGTTCCGCTGAAATAGTTCACTACACGAAACGTTTCGATGCTCTAGAATCATTTTCGAACGATGTGAAACGTTCGAAACGTGCCATGTAGTGAATGAAGTTTTTCATTGGCTCTTGCAATATCTCTTTGATTGAGAACATCTCACCATAATCAACCACTTTTTAGCACCTTTTTGAAACCCTTGGGTACTGAAGAGCTACATACTGGCTTCTCTCCTCATTGAAAGTGTATGGCTGGTAAAAAGAAATCATTGATGAAGTAAGGGTGGTAGGTGCAGTGGTGAAGCGTGTTTCTGTGAAAAAATGTAATCCTGATATCTGGTATTATAAGTGGTGCCATGCACGTGTTGAAATTACAGTCATGAAATCTAGTGTAGCTGCTGTGGGATATCATTTCATTAGATATATTTGATTACATCTTTAAAATTCAAGCTCACTCTAAGTCTTCAAAGTCACATTTCTGTAGTAAACCTGTAATTATATTATTTCTATCATATTATTTCACTGCCCCAGAATAAAAAGTTTGTAAAAGTTATTGTGCCAACTATGTTTTTGATTAATAGCTGAATTGAATGCATAATAGTGTAACATGAATGGAATTATGTGAGAGGGTGAGTCAACAAAATAGTTGCAAACATGTATGTACCTTATATCAATTGAAATTACGCGCGCATCTTTAGCCAGTAGACGGCATCACATTCATGCTTATCGTAGGATGTTGCAGGCTCTCACAGTCAGCCGGAGGCCGTCAGTTCACGATAGCACTTGCATTGCATGACTGTACACGAGATCAAGTGCGATTAGTTCACGAGATGGTGCAGTTGTGCGATTTTTGTGGCCCAAAGGACTGTCCACACGAGAAGTGACTCGCAAGATGCGTCCCGTCTCTAGTGAAGACTGTTTCTAACCGATCAATTGGAGGTTTAACCAGGAAAGGAAAAGCATCAGAGATGGGGAGCGTCCTGTGGAGGTGTCAACTGCAGCAGCCAAATCGCAGCGTGTGGATGAACTCATCTGAGATGGCCGGCGCGTGGCGATTTATGACATACCGCGTACTGTAGGGCTCCCATCTGTTGGGGCCCCTAAAAATCATTTGGATGGCCGTCATTGTGATAGAGATGATGCCTTAATCTATGACGTAACACGTTTGCTGCGACAACAACCAAAGGTCTTATTTGCGGATGGCTTTCAAGGACTTGGAAAGAGGTGGAAAAAGTGCCTGAATGTACGGGTTGAACATGTGGAATATTGAAATAAATGTTAGAAAGTCACTTTTATTACGCTTGCCTCAATTTATATGTGCGACTTATTTATTGACTCGCCCTCGTGTATACAGTTAGAATTTTAGTCCATTTCCCAATCTAGTCTGATCCAATTTTCTTCTCGTTTCAGGTGAGTGTTCGTCTTAATTGTTTCGGGTTGAGAGAGCTCACTCAGGTATGTTTTTAAAGATAATTATACGTTTATTGGAAGTAAGCATAGTATATTATAGCATAATTTCCTCGCAGCCTTCAATGAGCTCTGGATACATTAATTTCTTACAATGACATCAGATATCTTCATCCTAGAAAGTGAAAGAACCTTGCTGTAATGTATCTGTTGCTCAAATGAAATTGTAGTTCATAAAATCCTTTACTGCACGAAACTCTTTGCTTAAATATTTATTAGTAATAAGCGGTATATCTATTTATTGGGTAACAGATTTTCTTTATTCCTTAGGATTTTATTGATTTGAAAATGTAAATATCTCCAGGAATCTATTTCGAATTTTTTATTCACGTTTCGCATCTTATTTTCCCATATATATAGGTTAAGTGTAGCCAGTAAATCTCGCTTTACTTTATAAAATTTGAAAAAGCACGAAAAATGTTCCCTTGAGTTTCATTTTTCATCAGCAATTGAGCTTCCACTGTTATACGTATTTTTATTACTTCGTTTGAAATTAAGCATTGAACAGAAAAAAATATTGTTGCAGCATAACTACTTGCTACTTGATGATATTGCCATAATTTCGGTGCCATCTCCGGATAAAATTCTGGAATTTGATTAAAAGCCTCAAGGCTCTGAATATTAGGCCACGCGTAGGCCACCTACCTATCATGATACAGTGAAACCTTACACGCCATATCCGAAGCGGCTTCCTCGCGAGCCCAATTTGGAGCAAATGAGCAATACGAGAGTCAACTCTTTCAAGAGATGAGATTCGTGGGTTAACATGGTTACATAAGTATTTTTTCTTTTTCTAAAGCCCTACCCGATCCTTTTTTCTGCTGTCTTATCTTCTGGTACATTTTTTACTTCATTTGTCAAACTAATTTTTCGACCATCCCATCTGTCACGGTAAACTTGAGCCTTTAGACAGAGGCGAGGGGTCTTGGTGCATAGGGAAGCTAATTGAAGGAAAATGAAATATTAAGTGGCTATTCTTCATGAATTCCACTTGTATATCCTCCCGTTCATGCGAATTTGAACTGGTGCTATCATTGTAATGATTGACATTTCATTTAAAAAATAGTATAAGGGACGCGGAAAGAAGGGTAGTGCATAGTGGGCGAGGTATAGTATTCTGACCATCTTTATTAGACCCACTGTCGATGGTTAATTTCTTGTGAAAACCAAAGGTCGAATGTATCTGCAACAAAACCTAATTTGACGTATTATCTTGTTTTGTCAGCTAGTAAGTAATTTTTCAAGGTGAAAAGTCAAAAGTAATAGAATACGTTTGTTAACAATGGGGCAAGAGTCTCCCCTACGGATTGAACTATTGTTAAGAACAGTTAGTGAGCCGTGATAGGCTGCCGTAAGTGGGAGAATAGAAGACCCAAAAACAATTTCGAGTTGAAATTAAATCCTCGGACAGGGGAGAGAGGAATCGAGTATGTAGAGCATTGTAAAATGTACGATAATGAATTTGCTCGAAGTCTATGGATATTTTTTTATTAAGGTGAATTGGAACGAGCGTCTTAGCAATTGCAAATTTTCTAGGAACTTCACATTAATAATTCTATAAAATTTTATGATTAGAAAAGTTTCAATTATACTTTTTTAAGAGTGGTAATCAGCGCGTTACGTTTTCCCTATCTAATCGGATATCGTGGCAAACCTTTGCGTGGAATTTCATTTCAGTATTAAGGTTGTGTAAAATTGGCTGAGTCGAAATATAGTGAAATAGGTGTGATAAATATTTCCAGTACAGATTGCATATTGCATTAACGAAGGGTCATCATATCCCCCTACATAAATCCAGCGAATGTAATGAACAATGGTGTAGGCTTCGTTCTTTTTATAGTTTCATTTCAGCATTGTTACAGCAAGATAGCCGAGTTGTCAGCGCTCTGCATTCGTCAATATCTCCTTCTCTTCTAAATGTTTTGTTGAGTTAATTTTATAGATCCCATAATGCGATATTTCTGTGTATTGAAAGGCAATCAAATGCAACAGGTATTAATTCGTAAGGAATATTGTTGTAGTTATTTAACGGGTTTTAACTGTGGAAATCAGTATTAATAGCCAGCAATTAAATTTTGATACTTAGATGAGCATCATTCATGCTACTTTAAATGCATAAACATGCAATGGTATCTTGATCGTCCCTTATCCTAGCCTTGCTTGTGCCAGTTCTCAATTGCATTGCACTGGATTTTGCCAGAATTAAAAGGGTAATTGAACATTGAATATTTTATCCCTGAATACTGCACCATAATCAAAATATCTATGTGTCTAAGGAGCTGGAGTACTGCCAAATCCAAAAATCAAATTTCTTTAAAATAGTTATACGTTACATTCTATAGCTACATTTATGATGTCATTGTGGCTACGATTTCCCGGTAACAGTGTTTCGCATACTAGCATTTTTTTACCTCGGTTTTTGATTCTTCGCCATTGTGAACGGTGGAACAGAAAATGTAAACGCTAATTATCTTGCTTTAAATGAATCACATACACAGGAGTAGACTAGTAGAAGTAGACGTTGTTACCGACAAAAAAAAATTCTAGATGATTTCTCCTGGCATAAATGTAAAATCTTCCCAATTAATATCATACGTATTCCTCTTCTCAAGTAATACAATTTGCGTATTTTCTTTAATAATCGATTGCGTTTTTATATTTACACTCCATGATGATAGAAAATGATAAAGTTTTTTGTTTGAAGTTGGGAAAATGTCGTCATTAGAAATAACTATGATAATTCTTAGCACACTCAAACTAAAAAAATTGCATTTAAAAATGTGCATAAGAGATGTAACAGACTGTATAATATTTGGTTTGTCAATAATTTTACACTTCCAAGATTTAAGTTTGAGGCAAAATACCTGAAAAGGAGTTTTTAGTTATTTTAGTGTTTTGATCCAAATATCAAGGTAGTTTTTAAAACATTTATTTACGTGGTTGTTTTTTATTCTGGAGTTGTTTAGTGGAAAAGTGTTATTTTTTTTTGATGAAGGCTCTCCACTTTCCTAAACTTTCTCCGACTAGTTTTGCTCCCACGTTTCCTCCAGGGGAAAATCTTTAATAATGTTGAACGTGCATCTTCTTTTGGCTTGATTGCTATAGCAGAACTCTATGGGCCTCATTGACATCAAATTCACACGGACATCGTAAAAGGGGACTTTCAGCCACATTAAGATTTTCTAATATGTTTTTTTTTAACATTCTGAGCATTGTGATTGAAATAGAATAAAGTAATATTCTTTCCAACTAATGACTATCTCAAGTCCGGCTAGGCAGCTCGAAGTTACTGCGTACGACCATGCTCCATTTGCTCAAATCGTAAAAGATTAAATTAATCCCAAATTATAATTTAATGAACGAGGTTTCAGTTATGCAAAAGGAGGGAATAGAACGACATGGAAACGTCTGTGGAGATGTCATATTTCCTGTGCGAAGCCATCTACCATCGCAAATTGCCATTTGATCCACTTGCAGGTTATTTGGCATGAGGTTTTAAATCCCTCCCAACATGCACCGAGCTACATTCACGTGGATGAAACAAAAATTACTCGAGCAGTTCTGTGACAGCGGTTATTATCGGGAAGAATGAATTTTTATAACCTCGCTGTAGTGTGTGCGTCTGCATGTATTTTCAGCGATAAATGCCGGGGTATTTTACGTCGCGGGTGCATTTCATTGGGCATGTCGCTAGAGCAACAGGATGGCTCTGCGGTGCAGAATGCAGGCTGTGGCTGAGTGTTACTGCTGGTAGCAGACGTTCGCAATGTGGAAAGGGAGTCGACATGAGAGCGTGAGGAATAGAGCGAGGGATGGCGAGGGAGGGAGGGAGGGAAGGGATGTTTAGTCAAGGAATGGGAGACAGGCATTGGGGGTGAAGGCTAGTGGAAGCAATTTTGCCCCATCTCGCGGATTTTCTTTGCGAATTGCCTTCGACGTCTCCCGCCCTATCCTTGTGCATGAGCAGTGCAACCCCCTCGTCTCCCCACAGCGGCGGCATCTGCTATTTAAGCCTCATTGATCCACAGCACGCGTCATGACTCCGCTCACTCGGGTCTTTTGTTCTCGGAGATATCTGGGCGTGTTTCTCCCTTCATCGCTTCCGGAGGTTTGTTCCACAACTCCACAGCAGAAAGTGATACCACATGTGAAAAAATGCTCATGTTGCAGAGATTTGCTATTTTCGAAACCAAGTTACGCTCCAAAAAATGTATTTTTTATCATCATAATTCTATTGAAGGCAATAAGTAGGCAATTATCTAAATATTCAAACATATCAATCTGTAGGTAATGTGAAATGAGTGGGTGTGTAGGAAATGCTGTAAAAAGTCCGGTGAAAAAATAAAAGTGTGCGTTTTAGCGTCAAAACGTTTTATTTATGTTGGAAATGTTATATTATAGGTGAAATAGACGGGGGTAGAAAGGGGAGGGAGTGAATTTGCGCGAATGAATAATCATGAAATCAATAAATGGATGAATTTCCATTTACTGATTTCACGGTTAAACATTCGCGCAGAAATTGGCCTTATGGTATTGGAAGGAGAAATTAATGTGGTTCCATCAGCTTGGTAGCGACGCACATTGTTTAAATAAATGTAAGTGTTGAAAAAAGATTTTGATTTCCCAATGGTATATTTAAGTCATTTGGTGATTAATCAATTATTTCAATATTGGTAGTAATCCTTATTTTAGGAATTCTCTTGGTCAACAAATGGGTCATTAACATTTATTTCCTCAATAACCAGGGTATTTACCCGGTCTGCTTATTCGACCGTTACGATTGACCCATCTCTCCCCTTCATTCTTCAAATCGGGAACCTTCTTACATTCTTTTCTCCTTTCATCATTTTCTCCTTCTCTTTTCTTATCATTCCCAAACGAGGCGTCCTCATCAAAGGACTCTCGTTCTCCGAAATCGGACGGAGATGAGAAAGGAAAGCTTGGAATGGTTAGAATCCTCGAGGGATGCCTAAGTTGTCCCGAGAAAAGTTTAGTGGAGCGGAGAAAAGGCTGTATATTGCGCTAGGTGATCAAAGGATGAGGCTCCCTCAACATGGGGTATCAACCTGTAATCCGGCTCTGGTGGTAACTCAGTAGAGCAGGGAGAAAGCAGTTTGGGAAAATTAAGTTTCGAGCATGGATTGTATTGCAGGGTGGTTGAAAAAGGAGGAAATAGTTTAAAGAATCTGCATTTTTATGCGGAACGAGCCGCAGAACTGTGCGACCTATTAAAGTGCGCGAATCAATCTTAAATTTTATGTGTTTATTCTGCAATGTTCCTCTGAAAGTAATCATGCATACTTTGAATTCCATTTGTCTCTCGCTGATGGATGCGAATGCCAGGTATACAATGTTCCGTCCGTTGGATGAGACACCAGCCTGTTGCCCACTTGCCATCGTTTTAAAAGTGCTAACGTCGGTGCATGATGTACCAAAATATTCTATTCATTTAATATTTACTCTTTTCCCTCACCAAACAATTGTTTTCTCTCAATTAGGACTCCAGGTGATGTTATTATTTTTGATTTAATAAAAAAATTGCTTTGTACTTTTTCAATAAACCTAGTCATTTGAAGAGGTGTTGCAGCTCTGTAACTCTTACCATTTGAACAAAAGAGATCTCTGGAAACGCCAAATTCATCTTTATCACCTTGTGCATTGACCCGTGCAGGGGTTTGAAAGAATATTCATCCCCTATCCCAAGGATTCTTTCAAAGTTTTAAGCTTCCATTTACTAATTTGAAAACCTTCCCTTTTTTCTTCTTCGATGTGTGCATTAGGCCGGCCCTTATTTTTCAGAATTGCGAAAAGTTATGTTTTCCTGGTCTCAAAATGATCCAAATGGTGTTCATATTCACGTGTTAAAATTTGGTTACTTTAAAATAACGGCAACCCGTGCCCCAAGGGCCCTAAGTACTAAGGACTCTCAATTGAGTTTTTTGGGGCCGAAAAAGCACTATTTCTATGTAAAACGTAAAAGTAAAGCCCTTTTGGACCGATTTTCTGTTTGTTTTAACCTATCTCTAAGCGTGTAGGAGATATCGCCCGTCGTAATGCAATCTCCCCCCTAGGGCGCCACCCCGCACCGCGGCACCGCTGAGGTATGTCCCGCACCACTTACTAGAGACTTCCCCTCAACCCCCTCCCCTCCCTCGGCAAAGACTTTGCTCCTGATGTCAAGATCTAGCCTCTGAAGAAATGTGCTTACCTTAGAAAGAATTTAATTGCCATAACAATACTTCCAATCCAAGAGATCAATTTATTTTCACTCTGTCCATGAATTTCGGTACATTAACCAAAATAAAATAGATTTTCATTGTATTTCTAATTTTTCACTGACATCCTACATTTGGCAATGAAAGTGCCTTTCCGCACGTAAGGATTATATTGCGATGAAAAGTCTCTCTTAGTAATAAATTTTGAAAGCTCTCTTCCTTCAACGTGACTGCCCAAAAATCTTGAATTAGTTTCACTCCTCTCGCTGCACAATCATTTCCCACTTGATGACCCCGAATAATTTGAAAATCGTTCTTGTATGTTCACATAAAAGAATGCAATGCATATTTACAATACATTAAATAGCTTTCTCGAATTAGTGGTGACAAAATTTGGTATAGATACCTTAGTCATGTCTTTACGTTTATATAATGCCTTCTTCGGTGGATCATATTTTCCTACACAAGACCACATACGGCGTATCAAGTTTTTTTTTCACACCTAGAAATGGATCCGTCAAAGAAGGATATGCCTACCAACTCCTCACTCATGTACCACAAGTAGTTTGAAAACCTCTTTTGTGCTGCTTTCGCTATGTCTAGGTTAACACTTTCGTAATTAACAAGCCTTTGTAGGAACTACGGGTCACTGATGGGAGCTAATGCAACAAAAGGAGCGGAGAACCACATCTTTTCATTTCTTCTTGAATATATTGAAATCTATTCCACCAATAACTGCATTTTGTTCTCCTCTTTATTTGCGTAAGAACTTTATTTCTTCAGCCCAAGCACATTTATCCGAGAGATTAACTGCACTTTCCTCCTCGCGCGTCAAAAATTCAATGGTACCGCTCCTTGTAATGTCAAGCAAATAATCAAGTTTTGTTACGAAAGATTCTCTTCTCTTCATATCCACCGTAGTTCGCGTTCTCTTTATGCCGTTGCACGCTCATCCATTCTTTGCGTCATTTTTCTAACTTTTCAATCGCCTTATTTTCCGTAAAAACAGGAATTCTAGTTTTATACTATGGATGAGACGCATTTCTCAAGGTTTTTCTCGCACTAAGTCTTACAAATTTCGAACCTATTAGGAGATAGAAAAAACACATAGCACTTCTCTCACTGTCGGTAAATTTGAGCCGAGTATTTCTTCACTTTCTGTTCCAACCAGTTCAATGCCTGGATTTAGTCTTGATTACATGCCTTTCCTTGTTGGTCTATTCTTAAAATGAACGTCACGTTCATGATAAAGTATTTATTTCACCACTTTTCTCCTTACATCCTAAAAAACTTAGCTCTTCCTATCCTTTGCACACTATACACAAGAACTATCTCTATCTATCCACAGTGATCTACATCCGTGAACTTAATACCTCCTTTCTTCTCCTTGAATATTTCTATCTACTGTTGGAGCCCTGGAAGCCCTGCACAATCTCTTCATTCCTTTATTATTCATAGACACATTTCTATCACATGCTTATAATATTTTGTACATAAAAAGCACTTTGGAACAAAGCCTGCTGGAATGGTTCGCGGCCGTTTGGCGGAAAAAAATCAAGGTTTAAGGGGTCGGTACGTAGTACATAGGACGGCGTTGAAGGGTTAAAATTGACATTATAGGCTTTAACAACATTAATCATGACACAAGAGAAACAACCTATTCAATACTGTACCACTAGCATGTAAATCTTGACATCAGGAGCAAAGTCTTTGCCGAGGGAGGGGAGGGGGTTGAGGGGAAGTCTCTAGTAAGTGGTGCGGGACATACCTCAGCGGTGCCGCGGTGCGGGGTGGCGCCCTAGGGGGGAGATTGCATTACGACGGGCGATATCTCCTACACGCTTAGAGATAGGTTAAAACAAACAGAAAATCGGCCCAAAAGGGCTTTACTTTTACGTTTTACATAGAAATAGTGCTTTTTCGGCCCCAAAAAACTCAATTGAGAGTCCTTAGTACTTAGGGCCCTTGGGGCACGGGTTGCCGTTATTTTAAAGTAACCAAATTTTAACACGTGAATATGAACACCATTTGGATCATTTTGAGACCAGGAAAACATAACTTTTCGCAATTCTGAAAAATAAGGGCCGGCCTAGTGTGCATTCCACTGTCTTGTTCCTTGGGGGTGGAGAACGGAGTTTATTAATTACAATAATGCACTCCGGGAACTTTCCCCGGAGAATATCCACCGGTACTTTCTTCAATTATGGGATGTTTTCGTGAACGAACTGCCGTGAGGATTTTTTGGTACCTAGAGCATCCGGTATGTGAAGGATAAGGTTTGGCGAGTACGGATTCGCTTCGTTTATTCCACTCTAATACCACACTTTGACAATACCATGTAGTCGTGTAGGCAGGGAATACTAAAAGCCCATTCCTTAAATCTCTTTCAGTGAGGAGGGTTAAAGAGGAATGGCAGAGAAGGTGAAGATTGCGAGAGAGCCTTGTTTGGTGTGAGGTGGATGGGGAAGGAAAAAGAAGGTGAATTCAAACACAGCACAAGTATGACGTCATACGAAAGAATTAGAGTTAAATACACGGTGTAAAAGTTAAAAATTCAAAAGTCCATCAAATACAATATCAATGACCAGGTGTATGAAAAAATTCTTGCAAGCTTTAGTTGTTAATTGTATCTAATGAATTGGATCATTTTCTTTGTAAAGACGTCATAGGTGTCATTGTTCGTTCGTGAGACTTTTTTTCTCCTTCTTCATCCCCAATCGCCCGCTCAAACAAGAATTACTCTAATCTCCTACTCTCCATCTCCAGCTCTCCTTTGCATATCCCATCTTCTAACCCTTATCCTGCGGAAGGGTCTTATCATACGGAGTCTCTTTTTATTTTGCGCATCAATAACGGCAGGTACTGTCGTCGTCAAAATGATGTGCCGCTGTACTTTGCGAATTTATATCTGCACTTCGGTGCATGCCATAATTATATGTAATACGTTATTTTACAGTAAATTTTATTCTCAATTCTTTTAAATTTTTCGTTTTATGAAAAATTAAAAAAATGTAGACACGCCGGTGCAATAAATGACTCCGCGCACCATAAAATTAGCCGTTTTGTCAACTTCATGAGCTTTGTAACTCAACTTAGGGAAAACTACTACGTCTACAACATTCATCTTCTACAAAAAGTTGCAACCATTAATGTACATTAATAAAATGGCTTTTGGCCATTTTTATAACGCATATTTTGTTTCAAAAGAACGAAAATGTTTAAATACTATCTAGTCCTACAGTTTACCCCGAAAGAAAAAATAAAATTGATAGAAACACTTCCTAATTTATTTGAAAATTTTCTATGATCCATAATCTATAAAAATATTTATATTTGTAAATGTCAATAACTTTTACTAATGTCGTGTTGCCAAACGGGGCCGCGCCAGGCCATTGCTGGTTACTAGGAAGTAAAGTTTAGCGCGCAAGACGTGGCAACGCAGCATTCGTTCGCTCCTGCGTATTTTTTTAATGCCCATACCTAATCTATACTACATAAAAATCATGTATTTTCGGATCATAGAAAAATTGCAAATAAAGTCAGACGTATTTCTATTAGTTTTGTTTTTTTCTTTCGGGGCAAACTGTAGGACTAGATAATGTTTAAACATTTTCGTTATTTTATCCACTGGACGTTAAATATATCGGCCTGTATTTAGATGGCTGTTCCTTGTCGCCACTTTTAAATATTGGCGTTACATTAGCGATTTTCCAGTCATTAGGTACTTCGTGTTGCTTGATGGATTTACTGAATATTAACTGCAAGTAGGGGGCAATTTCTGAGGCTAGTTCTTTATATATGCGAGGAGGGATTTCGTCTGGACCAGGTTCTATTTGGACTAAGCGATTTCAACATATATTTTCTATTCCGAGCGTACTAATGTCAATAGCTGGCATCGTATGTATGCAGGGTTTGTCATCGGTCTCGGGTGAGTTTTCGGAAGGCTCCGTGAACACGCTCTTGAAGTAGGAATTTAATAAATATGCTTTATCGTAACTGCTTGTCAACACGTCTCCATTGTCGTTTCTCAGCGAACATACGGTAGATTGTTTACCTTGAACTTCCCTAACATATGACCAAAATAATTGAGTTAAGAAACATGCATTAAGTTTTACATAGGTTACTAGGCTACACTACAAGTCATGCAATCTATTTACGAGTTCTATTGCTGCCGTCAATATCTCTTATCGATCGTGGAAAAAATTACATTCGGAATCTGTCTGTTCTACATTCTATCTCTCTTATTTTATTTATATGACCTGATCTTCCGTGGTATGTTGGCGTCCGTAAGATGTGGTTAACTTCGTCAGAAAAGACACTGCTTTTTGATTTATCTATAAGGTTTAGTCAATTTTTCCATCTACGGTCCGACAGAGAGTTTCCCATCCGAGTTTATCTGAGAGGTCAGTTACACTAACAAGACTATCGTAACGACCTTTCACATACCTGGCAGCTCTTCTTTGCACGCGTTCTAACTCTGTTATTAAGCCTTTTTCATGAGGGTCCCAAACACTGGCAGCGTATTCCAAATGTGGTCTAACGAGGGAAAAGTAGCTAATTTCTCTCACTTTGTCTTCGCACTTTCCTAATATTCTTTTTACAAAACCCATTTTAAGATTAGCTTGACCGGTTATATCTCGAAAATGTTTATTTCCCCGATAGATCATTATTGAGCCTAACTTCTAGATATTTAACGGATTCAACTGCCTTTAACTGGGTGCCCCGAATGACATAGCTACGTTGTAGGGAGTTATTCTTCTTCCAGAAATTCATTACGACGCATTTTTCCAAATTTAGTTCTAACTGCCAAGCATCGCACCAAGCTTGGATAGCAGCAAGGTCATTCGTTAGTTTATCTATATCTTTGCTGGAACGGATATCTCTGTAAACTACAGCGTCGTCTGCAAATAATCGTAACTTACTTTCACTACTTGTATCTTATTGATGACGCAGACATTAAATTCTTGCAAATCTCCCTCAGAGCTTGCGTTTACGTTGTATGTCATTGTGCTTTAATATGGAAATCATCGTTTCTTTTCATCTTATTATCAAACTTTCGGGCTGAATATGTTTTGACTTTAAAACGTAAACGATAACGTAAAAACTCACAACTATTATTTACATAATTAGTAATTGTTGGAATTTTGGTCCTGAGATAAAGTGAATGGCCTTTAAATGTGTAAACTTGATTTTTTAGCGACGCGATAGAATCGTGCATAACGATTTTAATTCAAATCCTATGGTCTTAGCGTTTTTTGTTTGCTCAATCGTTTTTCCTTTAATGTGGAGCATTAAATAGAAACGGAAATTGTCAATAGCTTCCTCTCCCGCAGACGGGAAGCTTGCTTGTTGTCTCACGGAGTATCGGAATCATAGCTTTTACTTTAGGAGTTTATACCATTGAATTATTAACCATCTTAATTTGGCCAAACGGCCTAGAGCGTAGAGAAACCTGAAGAAATCTTCAAAGAATGCTCTCATATAAGTTACTCCGCGTGACTTTGCCGAAAACCCATTTGAAACTCTACCCAAATGGAAAACTTTGTTGAAAAACAGTATCCGCCATTTTATTACTGCACGGTAAGAATTTATGGACGGTATTCTTTGAGATTTCGGAAAATTAAAGAAAAAACACCAACAGGTATGTGGTTTTTTATTCCGCAAGAATCCACCCATAAATTCACCATCCACTTACTTTGGAAGATTTTCACAGAAAATGGAAGACGAGCGTTTTTATGGAAATTTACTCACGTTTGAGCCTCTATATCTCAGTAACGGATGGGATCTATGTCAAATGAAGTACATATCCATAATTTTCAATCATTTCTGAGTCTACCTGTGAAGTTTCAAGTTTATAACTCAAAAAAAGCCATTTTGTAATTTTGTCCGGCTTTTTCCGATTTCCGCCCACTGTGCGCTGGCGAGATTGTAGCCGTCTTCACGGTTGAAGTTATTTGTTTTGGCGATTTCAATTGCCTCCCTGATTATTCTCGTGTAGTAGCGGCCTTCTTTGTTCAAAAGGAGGCGTTGTCAAAGTCAATATTGTGTGTCGGTCCACTCCATTGGTGTTCCGCCACGGCTGACTGGGGGAAATGCCTATTTTTTACTGCTCTTCTGTGCTCTTGGACTCGGCTTTTCAGTGCTCGTGATGTTTGGCCAATGTAGGACTCACCGCAGCTGCATTTAATTTGATAAACTCCTCCACAGATGTATTTAGGGTGGCGGTCTTTCGTGTTGACGAGGCTATTCGACATGTTGGTGACGCATTTGAATCTGGTGATGAAGTTGTGTTTCTGCAGGGATCTCGCGATCTTTTCCGTAGTACCGGCAACGTAAGGTAGGATAGCGTGTGCTCTCGCCTTTTCGGTAGTAGGGCTCTCTTCATTGGTCCTTTTCGGGGCCATCAGCGACTGCTTACGTTCCATTTAGTGGAAAATCTTCAAGATGTTTTCTCTCCGGAAGCCGGTCATCTGGAAAGTTTCCATTAAATGTCGTTTCTCTTTTTCGGTGGAGGCATAGGAGGGAGGATAGGTCAAAGGGCAGGACCTAGACGAAAGGTAGTCCACGTGATGGTGTCACGTAAAAAACACTGTTGGAATGGAAGTGGGGAACCCTACTAACTATCTCTTCCCTGAACACATGGAGTACAACGGAATGAGCCTCGGACTTGTTTTTATCCTGCTCTCTGAGAAGTGGCATCAGATAAGGAATGCAATTTCGTTAACTATATTTTTGCCTTTGTTGATGAAATTAATCCTTTATATTCATTCACTTGGAGTAGTAACATTTTATTTCGTTGTGATCCGCATAATACAATTAAGAAAAATAGAGTGAAAACCGCAGTGCCTTTAGTCGAATTCGTTTTGAATACAAGAACAGATTATAATGGTGATTCATGCAAGAAATTAATGTTGGTCTTTGAATGTACAAAATAATTTACAAAACGGTGGGAGTGAGAAATATTTGAAATTATCTCCACTACAAGACATTTCTCGTCAATATCTGCATTTGAGTCTGTCCTTTGATGATATCTCGATAGGGGGCATGATTTGCAAAGCGCGTATTCTCTGAGAGGAAAGGCACCTCATTTTCCCGCGATAATTATCGGTTTATTTATTATTTAAGAAAAATTCTCAGGCGAATTGTGCTAACCATAGAAAAAGATGCGTGGGTATTGGTGGAAAAAAGTTCGCGAATCGAGGTTAGTTCGTTCTAACCCTGAAAAAATAACCACTCCTCGTCGTTCTAAAGAAATATCGATGATCGAGACACTTCTATCATCACCAAAATTTTGTCCTTTTTTTATTTAAATATTTTGAATACTTCGAATAAAATCGAAACCTTAACAGAGAGGGTTCTCAGGTAGTTGATAAACATTTATCATTCTCTTTTTGGAATTTTCCGTATTCTTTTGGATCATGCGACTTATTTTTCGAGTGCTACGGAGAATATTTGGTGCTGTTCTTCGATACATTTCCAAATAATAGTAAACACTTTTTAAGGAAAGATTTCACAGCATATGATTATTTATTCATGAATGGGATTGCATAGCCTTAAAATCAGATTCGGGGAGAAAAATTCAGTAGATGGGTAAAAATTCAGTAATTGTGGTACATTTACTTCGGGGAGTACCTTTCTCAGAGTGTTGCTTTTGTTTTCACATCATTCCGCCTTTTCAGGCACTATGATGTTATTTCATGAATGCTGTCCTATTCCAGGACTGGGAATTTTTTAGGAATTCCGGCGATGAGGTTGGTGTTCTGGATTTCCCGTAGAGGAAATCGGTCGAGAGTAGCGATCCCATATCTTCAGGTGAGGAATCGTTTATATGAGCATATAAAACGAGGACCTACCTTCGCGTTTCCCAAGCGTGAGATGGAGGAGCTGCTTGGAAAGGGGGATCCGATTGGCACGGTGACGTCACCATCTTATCAGCGAAAGAGTAAACGCCGTTTATTTTACGTCGCGAATAGATCAAGAAATTGACGACAGGTAAAAAAAGGAAAATACGGGTCCATTCAATTTTCACTCTATTACAATCGACTAATATAAAAATAACACAAAAGTGAACGAGCCCATTAAGGAATTCTACAAAGTTTATGTATAAAATGTTTATAAACTTCCTTTATGCTTTGTTTATTTCTTACGTAACCTTCATTTCATGTCTTAAATACATTAGCTATGGTCCATAGCTCCGTTAGCTTACGAATTTCGCCCATTCGTGCGTCCAATTTTTGGCATTGAGAGATTTTAATGACGATGAAGGTATCTCATGTTGGTGGAGGGAGGGGGTGGAAGAGAAATGGGTGAGTTTTTGGTCGAACGCAAAGGAGTGGAGGGAGAAGTGACTACGTTGGGGTGGAGGTGGAGGTGGAGGGGGAGGGGGGGAGGGTTGGTGAGCGTCTGCAGTGCGTGTCCAAACTTGGGGGTGGCGACATGGGGGCGCCTCCAACACCACTCCTCTCCCCCCTCCTTCTCCCACCTGGGGTACCTTCCCCTCTCGCCCCTTGCTGTCGTCCCGCGCCCCTTTTCTCTCCCTCCACCCTTCCTGCCCCCCCCCGAAATTCCCCATTTTTTACAATGCATGCTAGAAAGCGGGACGGAGTGGGGTGGACATTGAGCCGACCAGCCGGACCCTATGCCCCGTTTACACCACGATCGTACCGACGTTGATCGCGACTACTGCACGTTTACACGTCTAAAAGTTACCATCGTAACTCAGTGCTGCCCTCGTTGTGGAATTGTGTCAGATAACAACTGACGACGACACTGCGTGAGAAAAATTGAAATCTTGGAAATAAAGAAGCAAAAGAATATTAATGTTTTCATGTGCTATAACTAAAGTTAGACCGAAGTGTTGGTAAAAATTTAAAGGATGTAGGATTCATTATGGGAATCGGTCCAAATTTTAACAATATTCATGCGGTAAAGACAGTAGATATGTCGCTTTGCTACGTTCCAAATTGGAATATATTGTTAACTGGTCACTTTATTAAAATATCGACTCAATCCGGTTTGAACGTGTCCAAAATAAATTTCTCAAATTAAATGGTTAAAAATTCGGAATCTCACTGTCTGATTAAAACACTTCATATATTCATTCCCTATTCAATTTGAAAACTCTTGCACGACAAGGATCCTCCAACAAAGGCCTATTCCTCTACAAAATATCAATTAATATTTAGATTGTTCCTATATCCTCTATTAGTAAATTTTAATGGATCCCGTCACAGCTATACAAATCCTCATCTGATTGTTTTTAATTACCATGGAGCAAATTATGTCTTCAACTCCCAGCTATCCAGAATGATGAGGTAAAACTAAAACTAGTCATAACAGTCCGTGAAGCCTTTAAGATTCTAGATTCTTCGAAAGAATATGTCAAAACATTCAAGAATATTCACGAATTAAAGAAAGTACATATTGCTGTTATTATTTAACTAGAAAAGGCTTAGATATCTGATTAATTCAGCACAAGTATTTATTTCTCCATGTCTTCATCTAAATGTTAGTTATATCTGGCGAATTTTATCGTGAAATCCTGTATGCAACGATTTTAATTGGTTAATATTTTGAGTATGTTTGTTATTTTCCATCATCTGTGAAGTATAATACAAGGATACATGGTTATGGGTTAACCTGTGAATAAAGAAATAGATTAAACTGGTATAGTATAGAATATCCGATATCATTTGCTAAATAGACCATCAGAAAAAACTTTCCATTATGTCCTTCCATTACCTTTTAAATAATGTCTTCAATCGTTGCCATATATCTTATATATATTAGAGTTATTAATGAAATTTAAGTTATTGTATCAAGATTGCAACGGCGCGAAAGAATCGTATATGCATCGATCTTCATTTCCTAACTCTTTTTTCTTGGCACACTAGCGCTAACAATCGTAAGTTCGGCAGTGTTAGGTACTAAGGCCTACGATGGTAACTCTGCGCGTTTACACGACGTTTTGAGGTTAAGATCGTACGGATCAACGTCGCGACGATCGTTGTGTAAACGGGGCACTAGTGCCTGTTCTACACGCTCGGATCAGCTCATCCGGCTTAGCTCAGCCAAATCGCTCAGCGTGAACCCATTCTTAACGAGAGGCTTAATATTCTCAACGATCGTCGCGACGTTGATCCGTACGCGCGTAACCTCAAAACGTCGTGTGAACGTTAACATCGTAGGCCTTAGCACCTAACACTGCCGAACTTACGATGGTTAGCGCTAGTGCGCCAAGAAAAAAGAGTTAGGAAATGAAGATCGATGCATATACGATTCTTTCGCGCCGTTGCAATCTTGATACAATAATTGAAATTTCATAAATAACTCTAATATATATAAGACATATGGCAACGATTGAAGACATTATTGAGCAGGTAATGGAAGGACGTGAGGGGAAAGTTTTTTCTGATGTTCTATTTACCAAATGATATCGGATATTCTATTCTATACCAGTTTTATGGATTTCTTTATTTACAGGTTAACCTATAACTATGTATCCTTACATTATACTTCACAGATGATGGAAAATAACAAATATGCGCAAAATGTTAACCAATTAAATCATTGTATACAGGATTTCACGATAAAATTCGCCACAAATATCTATAACATTTAGACGAAGACATGGAGAAATCAATACTCTTGCCGAATCAAGCCGAAATCTAAGCCTTCTCTCGTTAAACACCGCACCGCACCGCACCGGAGTTTTCTTATATACCTTCTTCTAAGCTCCCAGCCAATCAGCTGTCTTCTTAGCGAATCAGGAACGGGGTTGGTTTATATACTATATTTTGCTTTTCTTTCGAAGTTTCAGTCCATGCATTGCATTAGGTTAGGGTAAAGGGATGTTGGAAGGATGAAGGGCAAATTTAGGAGTTTTATGTTTGGGTTTATTCGGAATGACGTAATCCCAGAGATTCATAATGAGTTCATTATTAGTTTTGCCAAGAGAGTGTTGAAATTTGTCTATTGCAGATTTAAGGAATGTTAAAATAGGGGTAATTCGTAAGTCTCTTCGTATTTGCCTGTTACTAATAAACCAAGGGGCTCCAATAATTTTCCTAATAATTTTATTTTCGCAAGATTGTATGCGTTTTAAGTGGGTGGCAGCAGCATGGAGCCATACGGGAGAGGCGTATGTTAAAAGCGGTTTGATGGATGAATTGTAAAGCAGTAACTTTGTTTTTAGCGCAAGCGGTGAATCAGATTTCAGCAACGGGAATAAGGCAGAGTATATTCCATTCGATTTCTTGATGCTGGATTGGATATGGTTAGCCCAGGTGAGTCGTTTATCAAGCAGAACGCCTAGATATTTGGCCGTGGTGCATTTTGGGATGCGTTTGTTTCCATAGTAGACTTCGTGGCCATCTCCGGCTCTTGGTCTTCTGCTGAAGATGATGTGGTTGCATTTTTGTGCATTGACGCTAAGCTTCCATTCAGATGCCCAGTCCTCATAGTCGTCCAGGTGGTCTTGGAGTATGTCAGCCGTTGTGTACGGATCGGATCCCTGGGCCAGTAGAGTGGTATCATCGGCGTATTGATACAAGCGGGTTTGAGGAAGGGAAGGAGTATCATTGACATAAAGGTTGAATAGGATTGGGGAAAGGATTGCGCCTTGAGGGACACCGGAAGAAATGGGTTGGAAAAAGGATGCTGAGGAATTGATTTGGACAAAGAATGATCGGTCTGAGGTAAAAGATTGAATGATTTTGGTAAGGTAAGGAGGAAGGTTGAGGTCAGTAAGTTTTTTGATTAGGCCCAGGGTCCATACTCGATCGAAGGCAGCTTCAAGGTCAAGCAGCACGCAGTGCGAGATTAATTTTGAATTGAAGCCAGTAGTGATGTCTTCCACTAGTCGCAGCACTTGGTGAGTTGTGGACGTATTGTTTCGAAAGCCAGTTTGCTCGGCGCGCAAAATATTGTTGTCATGAACGAAGTTACGTAGACGAATGTGAATAATTGATTCGAATAGCTTGGAGAAAGTATTTAGTAAGCTAATCGGGCGGTATGAGGACGGTTGGGAAGCCGGTTTATTGGGTTTTGGAATCATGATGACTTTTGCCAATTTCCATGAAGTTGGAAAATATGAGAGTTTTAGTGAACTATTGAAGAGCCGTGCCAAAATTTTAAAGATGGGATTTGGAAGATTGCGTAATAGGCGGTTACCAATGCCGTCGGGGCCAGGCGCTGATTTCCTCTTTAGCTGCTTGATGATGGCGATGATTTCCGCCGGTGTGGTAAAATCCGGTTCCGAAATCGGGCAATGGAGTAAACTGAGCCAAGTTTCACAGCATTCTTCTTCGCGCGGTGACGGGAGATCATTGCAAAAACGTTTTTCGAGTAGTTCAGCGAAGATTTGCGCCTTTTCCTCGTTTGTAACTGCCAGTCCTGAAGAAGTTTGGAGAGCAGGCGTTTGTCGGCGGGGTTTTTTAAGGGCTTTAGCTATCGGCCAGATGGTACCATCTTCGCCGCGGAGGGATTCGATTTTCGCATTCCAGTTATTTTTTTGCAGCTCTTTGATGGCACGTTGAACTTTATTTCGAAGGGCATTATAAATAATACGATCTTCTCGAAGTCTGCTGCGTTGCCAGATCTTTCGGGCTGAATTTCGCTGCTGTATCGTGGAAATTATGTTAGCTGGAAGGGCTTCGGGATGATTTTTCGGCGGAATTGCGTATGACGCATCGTTGGCGGCGTCTTGAACAATTGTAGTGAGCTTTTCAATGAATAAGTTCGCTTCCTGGCGAGTGGAGATTGGAAGCGCGTTGAGCAGGTGGCAATTATCTCCGACGAGGCGACTAAATTTATTGTAGTTAATGCCTCGTTTGGAATTAGACGAATTACGCGCCGGAAGACAGTTGACGGTGAAGATGACAGGAAGATGATCTGAAAGTTGATAGTCTAATACTGCAGAATATTCAGTTGAGGGAATATTTGATGAAAGTGCTATGTCGAGAATGTCCGATATGCCGTGGCTGGAATGATGAGTTGGTGAATCCGGTGCAATAATATTCAGATTGCGTCGACGCTGCAGGCCGAGGAGCATTTTTCCAGCTTTGTTGGTGGTATTACAGCCCCAATTATGATGTTTCGCATTCAGATCTCCAGTGATGATTGTCCGCGCTTTCAAGAGGGAGTTTAGATGTTCAAAATCTTCTTTTTTCGGCGGTTTCGGAGGACGGTAGGCCGACCATAGATGAATATCGCCGAGCGTAGTGCGTATTTTCGCGCCGACGGCTTCGACGGAGGAAGTATTCGGGTTTGGAAGTTGAGAAGACGGAATGGACGATTTTATTAACAGAAGAACGCCGCCGCCTTGTGCATGAAGTCGGTCTAGACGATATTGAGAGAAGCCAGGGAAGTATACAGTTTTCTTGTCGGAGAGCCAGGTTTCTTGTAGAAAAACCGCGTCGCAGCAATGCAATTTAATTAATTGTCGAAGTTCCTCTTGCTTTTCATGGATGCCGCAAACATTCCAGTGAAGAATCTTTAACTGCTTGGCTGGGCGGCTAGCTATCACTCATCAAAGAGAGTGCCATTTGGATAATTTCAGAGATAATAATTTCAGATTTAGGAGAATCGGAGGGAGTAAGGAGTTTTTTAATTAGGCCAGATAGCCAGGAAGTCAGTTTTTGCTTAAGGTTAGGAGTGAGGAATGATGAGAGGAAGGAAGTAATACCGTGGTCAGCAGACTGGGATGCAGGAGAGATGGAAGGTTCATTGGAAAGGACAGGAGGAGGAGTCGGTTGCAGTAGCGAAGGAAAGGAATCAGGAGTGAATTCTGGTTGGTTGGTTTGTTGACGGCGATTGCTTCGAAGTTTTTCAGCAAAGCTAACGTAGTTAGGGCACTGTTTAAAGTTGGCGGGATGATCGCCGGAACAGTTTGCGCATTTGGCGGGTGCCGGTTTGAAATGTTGACATTCTTTGTGGGAGTGGTTTTCCCCGCAACGGACACAGCGTGGTTGCATTCCACAAGATTTGTATGTGTGGCCATGTCTCTGACATCTGGTGCATTGCGGCGGTCCAGGGGAAGGCCGGAAGGTTTCTATTTTAACACCAAGGCCGCAGAGATGAGTGATTTTCTTGAATTTTTCTTCATCAGCGGAAGACAAAAGCTTTAATTGAAATAACGGCAATAGTCGAACAGGAAGTGGAGGCAGAGTTGAGTCGGGATTTTCTCGTAATTGACGTTCGCGACGTTCTTTTTCTGACTTAAGGGGCCTAGTGGTTCTCAACTGAACAACATCATCTACTTCCAATCCTTTCTCAAGAAGAGATTCTTTAATTTCTTCCGTGGAAGTTGCGGAGAGAAGGCCGCGGACAACTAGGAATGTCTTCTTGTCTTCAGCCAATTGATACGAGTAGTATTCCCAGGATATTTCATCGAATAATTTAATTAGGGCACGAAAGTCATCGGCAGATTGGCACTGGACGCGAATCTGAGAGCCGGTGGTGTTGCATACTGGTGGTTTACTAGTTGCAGTAATCATTGCTCGATTTTTTATGGACCATTGAGTTTGATCCTTGAGAAATATCGGAGGAATACGATATTTTCGTGAATTCTGTGGCGCCTGAGGGGCGCTAGGTTGATGCGAAGGCTGAGGAAGATTGGTTACAGACGGTTGGCTACGACTACGGCCAGAATTATTAGCATTGGTGGGCTGCAGAGCGGTAGGTTTTGGGAGTGGGTCCTTAAGAGGGCCAATTTGAGAGACTGGATCTAGCGGAGCGAACCTATTGCTGGTAGGCACTGGCGGTGGAGTTAGCGGAGGAGAATTAAGAATGCGTCTACGCTTTCTAGTATCAATAAAACCGTCAATTGAATCAGGGTCATCAGCGGATTGCAATAGTGGGAGCCCTAAGATGGCTCTTACATTAGGGTCTTGGAGTTTCTCTATTGGCAAAGTGACTTGGACAGTAGTAGTTGAATTAGAACTATTTTGAACTGAATCTGCAGTGGGAATTACGCTAGGATTAGGAGGAGGAATTGAAGGAGAGGAAGCAATGCATGGACTCACCGAGTCCGGAACGGGGTTGGTTGTGACGGGTTGGGCAGGGCTGGCAGGAGGTGATTCTGGCGAGGACTGAAGGTCAGATGCCGGGGAGGAAGGTGGGGATGAGTTGGAGTCATCTGCTTCGGACCATTGTCCGCTGGCCTCAGAACCTTGCGATTCTTCGTCCATGGCGCCGATTGGCGCTTTTGCGTCTTGACGCAGCACTTTATTCAGTAATTTATTTTCCGATTCACAAGAAAAAGTAAACTCGCGCGCGAAAGGCACAATAATATCTCGAGAGTCGCAGCAACTGACCGAAGAGTACAGCAGCGGCAGCGTCCGTAACGGGAGAACGTTCGATGTCTCGTTAAACACCGTTATCAGGATATTTTATTTTATTGTATTATTTAAGCACCAATCTAAGCTTAGAACTTACACATGGGATGGCTATTTCTTTCAGTCGTCTAAGCCAAAACAGCGGAAGAGTAGCTGGTAAGCTGTTCAGGAGAACTATTTGCAGAAAATCCTGAAGGAATTTTTAGCTTGCAATCTAAAATGCATTGATAGTTTTAAAAAAGCGTTATTTATTCGGTACCGTGTGGATGTAAATGGCAGCCTCGTTTAGGTTTATTTAATCTCTCACAAGTTTAACTGAATGGAGCATATTTTTAGCTCTTTCTAGCTCATGATGATTACCCAGTATATGTAAATGCTAAAATCGAAGAATAACATTCTGACGGTTGGTTTTTATTAACCAATGATGATGTGATCCGTAAAATAAATCGGCAGTCTATGTTTTTTTAACCCATTATTATGGAAAGAATTCACTCACATCAGCGTATGACTAAGTCCAAAATGATGCGATAAATTGTATAATTTAAAGAAATAGTATGGAGTAGACGTTGAATGCATAAAATTTACAAATAAGTTACATATGAAGCAGGTGTAACCCGGAGATAGTATCAGAGAGGTAATACAATGAATCTCATATTTACGGTTGCTTTTCCCTGTAATTTATTTCGGCACAAGTCTATGGAAAGAGCAGGCGGATTGAGTCATGTCCTATACACAAGATTGTAAGCTTAAATGGGCCGTGACTCAACTCCTTGTACCTCTCTTTTGGCGAAGGTATGACGGCCTAGTTAAGCTTTATAAAGTTTTTTCTCCTGCCCAAACTAACAACGATAATAAAGTATTCAGTTACTTTCAGTTCTGCTAGTGTCGTGCGATTGAATATTTTTATTCTCTTAGTGAAAGAGACGGGTGCTTTTTTAGAGAGAGAATTGTCTAAGCATATAGGAGTTTTTTCAGAGGGCCATAGTAATAATATAAATGATTAAATCTCTAGTATTTATTGCATATATGATAGTTCTTAATTATATTGAAAAATGATTCTCCTTACCCGTATTAAATTTGAATTAATCTTCACGATTCATTTGTTTCTTGATAAATATTCTGTCATCAGTTTTTTTATAAAAATGTGCACCAGAATTTCATGTGATTTTGACCAAGATTATTATTATAATATTCTACCGATTAAGGTAGGTTTCCATGGAGTACGCAAGAAGTGATCTGGGAGCCTCCCTTTCCTTCCAGCACTGACTTCTTTAACTCACAGTAAGGCCTACTCTCTTTCAATCTATCTAAAAATCCTATTCTTCTCCTTCCCCTCCCTCGTTTCCCTAACATTCTACCCTCTAGCACCATTTTCAACATCCCCTCACCACTAAGCACTAACTCCATCCATACCTTCTGTCTCCTCCGTATCTCATCTAAAAGCTGCCTCTCCTCGCCAACCATATCCAGCACTTGGTCGTTCCTTTTCCTCTCCGTCCATTTCACCCTCTCCATTCTTCTCCATACCCACATCTCGAATGCCTCCAATCTTCTTTCGTCTTCTTTCCTCAGTGTCCACGTTTCCGCACCGTAGAGAGCTACACTCCAGGTCAAACTCTTCACTAACCTTTTCTTTAAAGTCTTACATAACGATCCTCTTAGAAGCTCCTTCCGGTTCATGAACGCCTCCTTCGCTAATGCAATTCTCTTCCTAATGCCCTTACTACTGTATCCATTTTCCTCTAACGTACTGCCTAAATATTTGAATTGCTCAACCTGCTCAAGTTTTTTACCACCCACATTTATCTTGAGTCTCACATTCCTCGCTCGTGATGCTTTACAAAACAGCATTACCTTAGTTTTCTTTTGATTAATCCTCATCCCATATTCCTCGCAACGCTCGTATAACGCATCCACTAGAGCCTGAAGCCCCCTTGCTGACTGGCTAATCAGCGCCTGATCATCCGCGAATCTCAATGATTTGAACATCATTCCTCCCACTTTTATTCCGGCTTCTAACTCATCCCATGCTTCCCTTACCATCTCTTCAGCGTACACGTTAAAGAGCAGCGGCGATAGAGAACAGCCTTGCCTCACACCTCGGCCAATGCTTGCCCACCCGGATTCTCCGTCCGCTACCCTCACTTGCGCAGTCTGGGCCATATACAGATTACGAATCAGTCGTCTATCCCTCCAATCTCTACCTATTCTCTTGAGAATATCCATTAACTTTACCCAGTTCACTCTATCAAACGCTTTTTCAAAATCCACGAAACACGCATATACGTCCTGGTCGTATTCTAGGTTCCTCTCCACGAGGGACCTCATTATTGCTATTGCATCACGAGTTGATTTCCCCTTTCTGAATCCAAATTGATCTTCGCCCAAATACTCGTTTGCCCTCGCCTCCATTCGTCTGTTCAATATCCTCAGCACCACTTTCGCCGCGTGCGATATTAAGCTGATAGTCCTATAATCTCCGCATTCCACAGCTTTCTTCTTTTTCGGAAGCGGAATTAAAACCGTCTTCACGAAATCTTCCGGCCAGCATCCCTCCTCATAGATCCTGCGCACTAGTTCGAAAAACCTTTTCTTACTATCCTTCCCTAGATTCTTCAGAAGCTCACACGGGATATTGTCCACGCCTACTGCTTTCCTAGCCTTCATATCACGAAGTGCTCTCTCTATTTCCGAATCGAATATCCCCGGCCAAAGATTATCCTCCTCCACTGCACTTTCCTCCTCTAGAGTCAATCTCTCTGGTCTGTTCATTCCGTCATACAGGTCCTCCACGCATTCCTTCCATCTACTCTGTACCTCTTCTCGATCGGTTAGCATCCTCCCATCTTTAGCCTTAATTTTAGACATGGCTTGTCCTCTTTTGCCGCCCGATAGCGACTTAACTTTGGCGTACAACGCGCCTATTTCTCCATCCTTCTTGAACTTTTCCATTTCCTCACACTGTCTTTTCCACCAAGCCTCCCTTGCCCTCTTAGTTTCACGTCGTAATCGATTATTCAGTTCCCTATACATTCTTTTTCCCTGTTCTGTGTCCACGTTCTTCCACTTCCTCCTCTCCTCCATTTCGCTTATCATGTTCTCCGTTATCCACGGCTTCCTTATCCTTCTACTGTCAACGTAACCAATTGACTTTTCCGCCGCTTTGACTATTCCCGTTTTAATATTATCCCATCTTTCCTCAACATTCTTAGAACTTTCAATCTCCCGTATACTAATGTCCACTAGTTCCTGATATTCTCTCCTCATACTCCCCTTCAGGGCTTCTACGTTCCATTTCTTCGCCTTCCTAACTTTCATAAGTCTTTTGAATCTTACATTGCATTTCATGAGCACTAGATTGTGGTCCGAAACCGCATCCGCTGCGGGGAAGCTGCGCTAGTTTTTCACACTATTCCTAAACCTCTGTCTTACCATAATGTAGTCTATTTGATATCTCCCCACATCCCCTGGACTTTTCCACGTGTACCTTCGCCCTTTATGATGATTGAACCACGTGTTAGTGATGAATAATTTGTTTCTCCTACAAAATTCTGCTGCTTTCTCTCCCCTGTCGTTTCGTATTCCCAGACCAAAATCTCCTATTTCGTGCCCATCCCTCCCATCCCCCACTGAGGCATTCCAGTCCCCTATCACTACCAGATTTTTCTTACCCGGTGTGTCTCTAATTATTTCCTCGAGCTGTTCATACACCTCATGTACTTCTTCTTCCCTATGATTGCTAGTGGGCATGTAAACTTGGACCACCACCAGGTTGGTGGGCCGCGCCTCAATTTCTACCACCAGAATCCTATCGCTTACCTGGTCTATACCTACCACACGCTTAGCCATCTTCCCGTTTAATACTAAAGCTACCCCTCGCTGGCTCTCTTCCCCTCCACTATATATAACCCTATACCCATCACTCCAATAGTCCCCGCCATCCCTCTACCTCACTTCGCATAATCCTAAGATAATTATCCTCCCTTTATCCATTTCCCTTTTGATATTTTCTAACTTCCCCGCCCTCATCATAGTCCTCACATTCCTAGTCCCCACATGTATAGCCGCCTTCTTCTTCTCCATCTTCTTGGTCTTCTTTTCTTCCTTCTTCATTGCTGCTGCAGCTGATGATGATGATGATGATGATGATAAGTCTCTGCAAGGATTTCGCATGTTGGCGACCCCGAGGACCTTGCCGACCTCGCTACCGTGCCCGACACCCGCCCTTTGCGGACGGGTCCCGGGCGATGAGATTCCGAGGCTCATTTGGTTGTACTCCATGTTTACAGGGAAGAGATAGTTGGTAGGGTTTCCCACTTCCATTCCAACAGTGTTTTTCACGTGACACCATCACGTGGACTACCTTTCGTCTGGCTCCTACCCTTCGACCTATCTGGCATGGGTGGCCCTACCGGGAATAATTTAGAATTAATCCCGCCAGTGCAGCTCTAGGGGTCATAGGAATGCGCAAGCCTTTCCACCGCGACAAGGTTTTAGCCCAAGGGAAAGGTTTCACCTAGAATCCGATTAAATTAAAATATTTCAATTCAGTTTTACAGCAGTCTTAAACGTTTGTGAAAACAAATGCAGCTAATACTAAATTAGGATAAAAATAGTTTACAAATGCAACAAAAGTTAGTTTCTCCACCCTCCTCCATTTTGATTCGCATTAAGAATTGCATACCACAGTCAAATATTTGGTTCACTTTCCACGGATAATATTTCGCATTTGATTTTACTAACATCGTTGGAAGGAAGCGATTGAAAAAAGGTAATATTTTGTGCGTTATGTCCAGTCGTATTGAAGTCAGATACGTTTAAATTATACCGAAACGCCATAAGCGATTCATTAAAATAAAGCCGTCATTCATTAAAACCCATGTAGGCCCAATGTCAATGGCGGCTCGCGAGTCAAATGCTGGGATTGTCACACTCTACTAGGGGGTCAAAATTTTTGATTTTTTTTGTGTATTTTAATGAGTTTTTCAGGCAATCTAGGGACCACTAATACACAAAACAATCACTAACTCGATTAACTCAACTACAACTAGGCCTATTTACATTAAGGCAATTTACACATAATAAGTGAACTGGTCACCGGAACAAGGTATTCTGAAAAACTGGAATTCCAAGATTATACGGCCGCCGGGCGGCTGCGCGGCGATGTCAACTCACTAGATAAGTCGTTAAGACGATAAGATGTTAAGTTGATAAGACACAGCCCCCACAACTACCACTCTTCATAAAACTGCATGATAACTACCGTCCGATTTCATTAACATCGATTATAGGCAAGATACTTGAGCATATCGTCGTTAGCAATATCATGACTTTCTTGGACAGACGTAACTTCCTCCATGACTGTCAGCACGGATTCCGAAAAGGTAGGTCATGCGAAACTCAGCTCGCGCTCTTTCTTCACGACGTTATAAAATCTGGTGAATCGAAAAGACTAGTTGACGCACTGTTTCTAGATTTTAAGAAAGCTTTCGACACTGTACCTCACAACAAACTTTTATACAAATTACAGTCATGCGGATTAAACGAAACAGTTTTAAACTGGATTCGCGACTTTCTCAGAGATCGTAAACAAAAAGTTGTTCTTGACGGAATTAGCTCCGATGTTGTAAACGTTACATCAGGTGTTCCACAAGGAAGCGTAATCGGCCCCCTGTTGTTCATTATATACATTAATGATCTCTGCTTCCGCATTGGCAGTAAAATACGTTTATTTGCTGACGACGCTGTCATCTATCGCGAGATTAGTGATCACTCTGACTATGAAATTCTATCATCTGACTTAAACAACGTTCATTTGTGGAGCCAAGAGTGGGGACTCAAACTTAATCTGAGCAAATGCATGGCGGTACATTTCTTGCGGAATTCGTCCAACTCTAACCACGTTTATGCAGTCGATGGCATTAATGTAAAGGCGACAGACGAAGTGAAGTACCTGGGAGTTAAGATAACCTTGAACCTCGCGTGGGGAACACATATAAAGAATATTTGCGACACAGCCCTGAAAAAATAGGATTCGTCAAGCGTATTGTGGGAAGATTTTCGGATGAGAAAGTAAAGGAAAGGTGCTATTTCGCTCTCGTCCGACCGCACCTTGAATATGCAGCGAGCATATGGGATCCGGTGCAGAAAGACTTAATCCGCGAACTGAATAAAATTCAAAGGAAGGCTGCGCGTTTCGTCAAAAACTGCTACGGGCGTACAGACAGTGTTACCCAGATGTTAAGCGAGCTAGGCTGGGAGCCGTTGGAGACTCGGAGGCTGCGCGCTAGGCTTAGATTGCTTGAACAATTGAGAATGGATATCTTTAAGAGCGACACAGTGAACATAATATTAGAGCCACACTATATTTTCAGGTCCGATAGAAGTGATAAATTAAGAGAGATGTTTTGCCGAACGGAAGGATATGCGAATTCGTTTTTCCCCCGAACCATAAAGGACTTTAATAAACGCTAGTACCAACCTCGTTAGAGTACTTCATTTTTTTAAAGCTGTAAACGGCTGGTGTCCTAACACCCCCTGCCTCACGCCTTTTAGGCGGCTTGCGGGGTATTATGTAGATGTAGATGTAGGTAATGGATTGGGACGTTCTGGCTTGCGCCCCGCCGCTGCAAATACGAACTTCTCGTGCTATTTCTGCGTGTTTTTCCTACATTTTCGATGTATGCGATTGAAAAAACACCTTGATTAATAGATGTTTAATTACAGCTGAATGGGTATTTATTTTTTTCCTTTTTAAAATATTTGGCAGGGGCGGCGTCCGAGAGTCCTTATGGGCAAGCCGCCCCTGCGCAATGTGTTTCCGAATAAAGTGAAATTTCTATGATTTCGAGCGAATAAAAGTTGAAGGAATCAAACGGATCATGATTCAAATGTCAAGGAAGCCGAATATTATGAGTGACGATCGGAAGAGATTCACTCTCACAGCTTGACTAATGCCAGGGTCATTATCTTTTGTCCTGTTTGGACGACTTATTCCCTTCGTTTGACGGCCATCTGTAATGGCCAATAATGACCGCCATGTGCCCGAGTACCGCTTTTCTCCATTGGCAGAGCATAACGTAACTACGCGTTAGCAGAATCGAAAAAATTATCACTTCGCGTAACGGTAAGAGAGCCATGCAGGTTAATTTCTATATAGAGACCACTCAGTGAGGCATCTTTTACGGAAAGTTTGGCGAAAATAAGTGGTTGAAGACTATGTTACAAGGGAGTCAATTTTTGCCGTGAATCGATGAGCTCTTGACAAATTTTTAAATAGTTATTACGATGATCTTAATAGAGAATCGCTTTTTAATTGTGTTTCTTTTTTGGCGAAGCTGTTACAATTATCGCTGGCAACGAGCGACACTTTTCCCATTCATTGTTTTTGCGGCCTGATTTTAATCCAATTCATTGTGAAATAATCATATTTTATGTTTTAAGTAATTTCTGGTCCGAACACTATCTGCGATATCCCAAAACATTTTGACAATATTGTACTCGCCACTCTTCACGAGAAGTATTTGACGGCTTCTTTTGGGAAAAAAACTCTATCCAATGTCTTGTGATCTCTTCTTCTTGCAAGCTCGATACTTCCCTGGCTGCGGGCACGTAACCACTTCCTTAGATCATCACCGGTATCACCTTACCATCGTTTGTAGCCGTACTGACAGCAAAAAGGTGTCGGTACGGCCAACGACTAGTGGGTTTCATCCCCGGTGCGCATTGTACGTTTTATTTTGTTTTTACCTCATAACCGAGTATATAATGGGTTTGCTGCAATGTTACATTTTTCTGCCCCTTCGAATACGCCACTTTAATTCACTGTCATCATCTATATTGATAACCTTGAAAGAAATATAAGATATTGGTTAATAAACATTAGGTTTGCTATCATATAATGACTTTCTCTCATTTATGTTACCACTTTCACTCGCTTGTAATAGGCTTTATTTCTCTCTATCATCATTTATTTGATCCTTTGACATAAAAAATATAATTTTGATTAAATATGAGTTTTGCCGCAATGTTATCACTTTATCTCACTCTGAATAGGCTACTATTATTTCACTCAATCATCATTTGGCGTTTCTCTCGGCATAGAAATAAGATCTTTTTATTTAAGTATAAAGTTTGCCACAACGGTATGAGTTTCTTTCATTTGTAATAGGCAACCTTATTTCATTTTATCGTCAGCCATTGATTCCCTTGACGATAAAAGAAGGTATTTGTTAATAAGTATGAGGTTTGCCGCAATACTATCATTTTCTCTCACTTGGAATGCGCAGCTTAAACATATGTATTTCACCCAATCACAATTTCTTTACTTCCTCGTCATTACATTTCTTTTAATTACACCCAGCTCCATATTTTTATAACAATTTCCTAACTTGTTCCTCTAATATGACATTTACATTTGCTTGTGAAACCTACGTACACGTTCCATGGTATGTTATTTTCGTCTGCTACGTTGCCAATGGCATAACCTTCCGTTGATAACATTTAGACGGAACTTACTTAATGACATCTATATTATTATTATTATAGTATTATACCGATTAAGGTAGGTTTCCATGGAGTACTAAAGAGGTGATCTGGGAGCCTCCCCTTCCTTCCAGCACCGTCTTCTTCAATTCGCTGTAAGGCCTACTCTCCTTCAATCTATCTAAAAATCCTATTCTTTTCCTTCCCCTCCCTCGTTTCCCCAACATTCTACCCTCCAACACCATTTTCAGAATCCCTCCACCGCTAAGCACTAACTCCATCCAGACCTTCTGTCTCCTGCGTATCTCATCCAAAAGCTGCCTCTCCTCGCCAACCATATCCAGCACTTCGTCGCTCCTTTTCCTCTCCGTCCATTTCACCCTCTCCATTCTTCTCCATACCCACATCTCGAACGCCTCCAATCTTCTCTCGTCTTCTTTCCTCAGAGTCCACGTTTCCGCACCGTAGAGAGCTACACTCCAAATCAAACTTTTCACTAACCTTTTCTTTAAACTCTTACACAACGATCCCCTCAGAAGATCCTTCCTGCTCATGAACGCCTCCTTCGCTAATGCTATTCTCTTCCTGATGTCCTTACTACTGTATCCGTTTTCCTCTAACGTACTGCCTAAATAGTTGAATTGCTCAACCTGCTCAAGTTTTTCACCACCCACCTTTATCTTGAGTCTCACATTCCTCGCTCGTGATGCTTTAAAAAACCGCATAACCTTAGTTTTCTTGTGATTAATCCTCATCCCATACTCCTCGCAACGTTCGTATAACGCATCCACTAGGGCCTGACTGACTGATCAACGTCTGGTCATCCGCGAATCTCACTGATTTGAACATCATTCCTCCCACTTTTATACCAGCTTCTAACTCATCCCACGCTTCCCTTACCATCTCTTCAGCATACACGTTAAAGAGCAGTGGCGATAGAGGACAGCCTTGCCTCACACCTCGGCCAATGCTTGCCCACCCAGATTCTCCGTCCGCTACCCTCACTTGCGCAGTCTGGGCCATATACAGATTACGAATCAGTCGTCTATCCCTCCAGTCTACACCTATTCTCTTGAGAATATCCATTAATTTTACCCAGTTCACCCTATCAATCGCTTTTTCAAAATCCACGAAACAGACATATACGTCCTGCTCTTATTCTAGGTTCCTCTCCACGAGGGACCTCATTATTGCTATTGCATCACGAGTTGACTTCCCTTTTCTGAAACCAAACTGATCTTGGACCAAATACTCGTTTGCCCTCGCCTCCATTCGTCTGTTCAATATCCTCAGCACTACTTTAGCCGCATGGGATATTAGGCTGATCGTCCTATAATCTCCGCATTCCACAGCTCTCTTCTTTTTCGGAAGCGGAATTAAAACCGTCTTCAGGAAATTCTCCGGCCAACATCCCTCCTCATAGAACATCTATATTACCAAATCATGAATATATAGCAATATACGCAACCAATATTTAAAAGAAACTACGATCTCAAGGATAGTTTCAATAATTCATTCCAGCAACAACAATCTCCATCACATACAAACTTTGTTGTGATGTTGTAATATTGTTTCCTTCGATTCTGTAGGTACAGGATTATTACCACACATTATATAAGCATTGTTAACAACTCATGAAATATCGATTATCTTATCTAACAACAAGTCGTAATATCCGCAAATAAAAAGATTGAGAATGACGACAACAAATTTTGCCAATGAGTCTTCACTTGTTTTTACCCTTCTTTCATTGATAGAGACACGTTAGATGACTTCTAACTTTACATATATTCGGATTTTCTCAGTTTGGGAAGGAGGGGGAACCGTACCGACTGGTTTGGAACCGACGACCTAACAGAATCGCTGAAAGTGCCGTCGTCGGTACGGAAGCCGTTGTCGGTACGGAATGATGTCCTGTCGGTGGGCTTGAAAGGGAAACCGATCGGTGCGGTACCGACGAAATACGGCCCCTGGGGGGGTGTGCTTGAAACGCTCGGGATTTATTCCGGCACGGAATAATCCCGATCTCTCATTCCGTGTCGGAATCTTTTTGCTCGGGATTTGGTGTGCTTGAAATTTTCTAGCCGTTTGTCGGTTTCGAGTGTTGCTATCTAGATTCAACACGAGCGATAGATGTGGCAACGTCGGGTTGAGGACGTAAATACGGCCGTTGTTAACGCCAAGCCTACAAATATTTACAGAATAATCGACAGCAGAAATTCAGATACCGCTGATATAAATTAATATAAATAAACAACATAAGGAAATACTTCAATTTGTGAATGTAAGTAACTGGAACCAATTTTGATTCTATTGTTTGCAATATATATGAGCCGAAATTTTGTGAGTGGATGGAGGAACGCGAAAAGCTCCTTGATCTCCCCCCACCCCAATGTTTAGCTTGTCCACGTGTTTCAGGAATTCTGGTGACGAGGTTCCTCAAAGGTGCTTGGGAGGGTATGAGCTTTCGCTGACCCCCACTACTTCTTATTCTTCTATATCTACAAAACTACATGCGAAGCAAGGGTGTCTGGCAGGGGTGACCAATCACCAAGATCACCACAAGTGTATGGAAAAATAAAAGCATGTAATCGCCATCTACATACTAATCTGAGAGGCACCTATAGGGTGTTTGACAGGGGTGACAAATCACCAACATGCAGCATGCAACAGGACCGCCACATGCACACGGCATGGTCATAGAAATATTACGCATACTAGCAAAATATGTGTGGTTATTCATTAAAATACTTGCTATTGGTTAGTAATTCCTAGAGCAAATACTTGCAAGGTTAGAACTATGAAGAAAAACATGCAATGAGTGATCCTAGCGATCGACGTCATTAATTCTATCCATTGAGCCAACCTTTGATCAATTGAGATATCCTTAATAGTAACGAGGGAAGAAGGCCTTTTAAATCTCGGTTTTGCAGTCTATTTCTTTTGTTTTATTCTATGATCACGTGTACTACAGTACGATGGTAAACGAAGGATTTGATTCACGTAGTCTGAGAAAATATCTTCTTCAAATTTCCTAAGTAAGTTACTGAGTTACTAAGTGAGTTTTCACCGACCTGCACTACTTCATTTATTCTTCTACATCTGCATAACTGCATGCGAGTAGCCTTTCGGGTCTTTGGCAGGGGGTGACCAACCACCAGCGTGCAGCAAGTATAGTGTAACTGACCTCTTAGAAAAACTCGGATGGGCATCTCTGTCGGACCGTAGATTGAAAAATAGACAAAACCTTTTAGATAAATTCAAAAGCAGTGTCTTTTCTGACGAAGTTGACCATATCTTGCGAACGCCAACATACTACGGAAGATCAGATCATACAAATAAAATAAGAGAGATAGATTGTAGAACAGACGGATTCAAAATGTAATTTTTTCCACGATCAATAAGAGATTATAACGGCAGCGATAGAACTCATAAATATATTGCATGACTTGTGGTGTAGCCAACTAACCTATGTGAAACTTGATGCATGTTTCTTAATTTTATTATTATTGCTGACAGCATAAAGTTGTATAATTTTTTAGTATGCGTGACGTTTTGTCGACCGTGTGGTGTGATGTGTGAGTCCAATTGCATGCTGCATGCTGTTGATTGATCACCCCCAGCCAAACACCCTAGAGGCGGCGAAAAATTGGGGTGGGGGGAAAAAAAGGAGCTTATCGCGTTCCTCCATCCACTCACAAAATTTTGGCGTTGCCAATTCAGCGGAGGCAATGGGGTTTTGATCACTTTTCGTAAAATCCTTATTTCTCATCGTAGAACATCGATCAAAAGACGCATTTAATCACCCAACGGCAATGAGTATGATAGGTGTAATTGTTTACCTCCAAGTAATGGCATTAGTAAAGTAAAAAATGTACTACGACAGGTCATATCGGCAGCGGTTACCTCATGCTGTGGCGCCCGTCTCCCGAGCACCCGGATTATCTCTGAGACCCCGAGAAAGGGTTCGAAAAAGGGTCGCCCTTCCGTCCAGTTAACCTGACCATTTCTTGGCCCCACAAAACTATCACTAACCATATTATTTTTTCGGCCGATGAATTTCGGCTGCATTTTCATACGCAGTTGAAAATGAATCGGAAAGGAGTTTTTTACAAGGAAATAAACGCTTTGATAAAGCACAACTACCCTGTGGAACGATGCCATTACTCTTAAAATGGTCCTTAATTGCACAGTTTAATCTCCAACCTTGGAATAGAATCTGAAGAACCAAGCGTCATACCTTGAAAGTGATGTAATAACATCGAAACCTTGGTCAGAATAAAGTTTATAGTCTTGGAACATTGCCAGTGTTTATTTCAATGTTCAAGCTTTGAACCCTGTTCAGCATGTGGTCAGCCTTCAACGTGAATTTTTCGTCGCGTTCCGTTCACCCTTCACCGAGTCGGCTTCTTCGATGACGGGGCCACAGAAGGTCATGAGCCACCCCTTTCGACATCCTTTTGCTCTCGATCCTCCGCGCGCCGACGCCCGAGATAGGCTAACTGCCGGGAGAATGACCCTGTCTCTTTTTCTCCAGTCGTCGGACCGTCGACTTCTCCCCGCCACTCGCGTAGAAAATGCGATGGTAAGGACGGGAGTCGGTGGCGGTGGCGGATAGATCCGGGGAAGAATCCGTGCGATCGGTAGTGCACCGCGTTACCCTCGCTCCGACTATTTCCGACGGCCCACTGCGTCGTCACCTCGACCACTTCTCCTTGCCATTTGCCATAAAGGTCGGTTGGGTCGTGTGCGCGAGGATATTAGGGCGTTCTACAGTCTCCGCAAGGTTTGTCGTAAAGGAGCCACCCCTGTCTGGCGTCAGAGACCCTCCCAGAGGCTGAGCTCCCAGTCGATACTCACGTATCGAAATCGGTTTAAAGCAGTCAAGTAGGACGCCAGATAAGTTTTAGTCCGGTTTCATGAATATGGTGTAGGGTATTGATGAAATGTGTTCCGCGATAAACCTGCATGGGAAACTCATCAATACTTACTGGTACGCGAGTAGTAGGAGAGGTAATGTCACTAATGAACTGGAATAAAGGAGGTGTATAATTTTTTCCGGTTTATTTGGAGTTGTATTGGGGAGGGGGTGTTGAAAACAGTGTTACAGGGTAGAATGTTATGTAAAGGACTCTTTATTAATACAATTTTATGCTGACCATATTATGATTTGATATGATGATATACCATGATATGCGTTTGTGGCTCATTCGGGCCTTCTGATGTCCTACTATTGTGGAGAGCTATTTACTTTAAATTCACAATCATTTGAGATATACTATGTCTCTGCCTAGCAGTTATTCACCGGTCTCTCTGGCTGGATATTGGGCTACAAACATGATTTATGTAGCCGTTCTCTTCAATAAGCCGCGCATCTTTACCCACCCTTTTCCCTCTCTTTCTCTCCATTGCTTTCGGTGTGAAAGGGAAAGAAAGTTCCTACCAATTGCCCAAAACGCGTAAATCCACGTCGGTCCAAATCGTTTGACGAAAAAAAAAAAATTCGCTCCCCATCGTCCCATAGCATCATCCTCCCTCCTGGTCAATCCCACCTTTGTCTTCCACGTCCTCATTTCTGTTTCCTCTTCATTCCTCCCTACGCTCCAACGATCTTTTTTCCCCCTTTTTTCGCGTCGGTATCGTTGAACCGCTCGCTTGTATGTATTCGTGAAAAATGATTGCTCATAAAAAATGGAATAACGCGACGCCCTGCGGGTTCTCCCCTCCGTCTCCTGCCTGCCTTCTCCTCCGGCCCGCGCCCCTTCCTCCTTCTCCGTTGTGGATTCTCAAGGTTCTTAGACGGTAAGGTTGCCTCATTCGTAACTGCGCATGCGCCAGCAGAAGCCCCGTTACGTCACTGTAGACCCTGCATCCCAGCTGATCCTAGCCATTTCATTGTTTCCACGCTAGAAATTGAGAGAGAATATGTTCCTGAGACCTTGCACCGCCTTGTGTTTAACACGAATCTGAACACATTTCCTGCAATTTCACAGGAAATCGTCTTTGTAATCCACTACTCATAAGACGAACTTTTTGTGGGTAAAGAGCGCCATTAATCGTCGGATATGCCAGGCTGCCGTTGTACTGTGGCAACGTGCTCCAACAGCTTGTCGAAAACGAAGAAAGCTGGACGGAATGTCTCATATCACAGACGGATGCTTAAATTGAAAAATCGTTTTATTGTATATATTAACTAATCGAATCATTGACCGTGTCTCGCCCCCCACACATGTGAAGAAAGTGGTGAAAGTGAATCGGTCAGACAACCTAAGTGGATATGCTAAAGATTTCGTAATCAAGAACTTAGATGCCCCTATTGCATGGGAAAATCTGGAATTCTTCCCTTTTAAGGCAAATTGAACTTAATATTTTGAGCACTCATTCATGCAGGGACTATTTTGCAAATTCATCGTTTAACTCGTATGCTATGAGTAACATCCTGTACCAATGGTAAGATAACAGGTAAACAAATTTCTAGTACTAAGTCTATAATTTTGAGTCCTTTCGCATGCCTTTGAGAGCTATTGAGAAATTTTCGAAATTGGCATATGTACTTATGGGAAAAGGTCCTAAGTTTTGTTGAGTGTACGCAAAATTTTACAATTTTGACCTTTTGACCTCACAATGTGGGTCCAAACCAAAAATTTCAATTTGCCTTATGGGGTTTCAATGTTTAAAAAATCGAGATAGAAAAAAGTCTGAATTTCATTGACCAAGATGACTATTCTTAGGTTTTCGGACACGAGAAACCCGAAAATAATACTTTTATTCACGAAAATTCAACTGTTGACCCAGTAAGGTCACCGTCAAGGTCATAAAGGTGGCAAAAAGAATAGTATACCGACAAAGGTGTCGATCCATGGGTTTTATAGGGTGCCCAAGTCATTGGTAAAGTCCAAAAACCCTTATTATTCACTAATTGACCTCCGAGGGTCACAATGGGGGTCAAAGGTCATAGAGTTAAACGTCGTGCCATCATGACAACCAACGTGTCAAACCATGGGTTTTGAAGGGTGCCAAAGTCGGTTAGGCAGTTCATAGATCCGTAGTGTTGATTTTTTGACCTCTGAGGGTCACAATGGGGGTCAAAGGTCATCGGGTTAAACGTCGGGAAATCATGATAACCAGCGTGTCAAACCATAGGTTTTGAAGGGTGCTAAAGTCGGTTAAGCAGTTCATAGATCCGTAGTGTTGATTTTTAGACCTCCGAGGGTCACAATGGGGGTCAAAGGTCATAGGGTTAAACCTCGGGCAATCATGACAACCAACGTGTCAAACGATAGGTTTTGAAGGGTGCCAAAGTCGGTTAGGCAGTTCATAGATCCGCTCATAGACTTTTGCTGTTGAGGGTCACAATGGGAGTCAAAGGTCTTAGAGTTAAACCTCGGGCCAATATGACAGCAAAAGTGTGGAACCATGGGTTTTAAAGTGTGCCCAAGTCAGTTTTGCAGTTCGCAGATCCATATTGTCGATTTTTTTTACCACCGAGGGTCATAATGGGGGTCAAAGGTCATAGAGATATGTTTTGAAGTAATAGGAAAACTAATATCCCTAGCCAAAGGTTTAGTAGGGTGACCAAGTGAGTGGTGTAGTACACATATCCACTATCTTTTCCGACAAGCCTCCCTTACCCTCTTAGTTTCTAGCCATTGTTGATTATTTATTTCCCTAGACATCCTTTTTCCCGACTTTGTGTCCGCGCACTATTGTCCGCGCAGCGTGTACTGGAAAATTCCAGGTGTGCGTTATAACGAATTTAAAAATTCTAAACTGGAAGACCTAGAAAGTGTAATGGTGCAGGAGCTTCAACAGAAGAAGAGCATGGCAATCGAAACCATATCTGCAATTGGATGGTTGAGTAGCACAATGAAAACTCCATGTTCACATTTCAGTTTATTATCCTATTAATGTTGTCGTTTTATGATATTTCTCTTAAATCGTCAAATTTTTATCACATTGCTTGATACAATCAAAATAAAAGATTCATCCATTGCTTTTATTTTTTACCCTAAGGTTTTGGACATAGCCAATATCTTTTTAAACGGAGTTTTGTCTTACACTTTGGACGACAAATCAAAAGAATATTTAGATAAATAAATAATCAACTGCGGCGTTAAAGTAAGAGAGCACGGGGGGCCTGTTGGAAAAGACTGCGAGGAAATTGAAAAATTTCGGAAGGAAGGAATGGTAAGCGCGTTGCATATTTTCTCTATGACCTTTGACCCCATTATGACTTTCGGAGGTCAAAAAATCAACAATACGGATCTATGAACTGCCTAACCGACTTTGGCACCCTTCAAAACCTATCGTTTGACACGTTGGTTGTCATGATTGCCCGAGGTTTAACCCTATGACCTTTGACCCCCATTGTGACCCTCGGAGGTCTAAAAATCAACACTACGGATCTATGAACTGCTTAACCGACTTTAGCACCCTTCAAAACCTATGGTTTGACACGCTGGTTATCATGATTTCCCGACGTTTAACCCGATGACCTTTGACCCCCATTGTGACCCTCAGAGGTCAAAAAATCAACACTACGGATCTATGAACTGCCTAACCGACTTTGGCACCCTTCAAAACCCATGGTTTGACACGTTGGTTGTCATGATGGCACGACGTTTAACTCTATGACCTTTGACCCCCATTGTGACCCTCGGAGGTCAATTAGTGAATAATAAGGGTTTTTGGACTTTACCAATGACTTGGGCACCCTATAAAACCCATGGATCGACACCTTTGTCGGTATACTATTCTTTTTGCCACCTTTATGACCTTGACGGTGACCTTACTGGGTCAACAGTTGAATTTTCGTGAATAAAAGTATTATTTTCGGGTTTCTCGTGTCCGAAAACCTAAGAATAGTCATCTTGGTCAATGAAATTCAGACTTTTTTCTATCTCGATTGTTTAAACATTGAAACCCCATAAGGCAAATTGAAATTTTTGGTTTGGACCCACATTGTGAGGTCAAAAGGTCAAAATTGTAAAATTTTGCGTACACTCAACAAAACTTAGGGCCCTTTCCCATAAGTACATATGCCAATTTTCATGAACATTGCTCGATGCAAAGTTACTAAAATTACAGGTCAAAAATGACACGCGACCCTTGGGTCAGTCTTTATTTTCAAAGCCCGGCGAGGAATGAAAACGAGCATAATTTCTATTTAAAAAGTTGCAGAACTGTAATTTTTTGAAGCAACTAATTTGGTTTTTGCGTATTTTCCTACCAGCCATATTAATCTAAGTTTAAATTATATTGCGGAAGTAGCAAGGAAAACAGTGTTTTGAGAGTTACAGGAAGGAAGTGTGGACACGGAATCAACTCGCACACCTTCCCATTTCATCACTTCTTCAGGAAATTATGGCGTCTGAATACACGAATTTGTCTTTTTTTAAATCTTATCATCATTATTTTCATAAATCGGCCTTCAATTTAAAATTCGGCTTATAGTGTTCGATAGAGGGTAACTTCAAGAACTCGCTGCGGTAAGCAGTTATGCCCGCGGAAAGGCTAGAATTTGAAATGGCGCTGGAAGTTGGGTCTACAGTGACGTCAAGCCAATGGGAGCCCGAGTCGCGAATGAGGCAACCTTTACTCTAAGAACCTTGGTGGATTCTCTACTTTTCAAAGGTTGGGAACGACCGAGCTCTCTGTACCCTGAAGTAATGACGTCAACTTAACTAATCCTTATAACAGTTTATTTTGTAGCTTTTTATACGGCCCAGCACTCGTGGAGCTTGCATGTAAACTATCGCCACTCGCGAATTAATTTTGGATGAGTGTGCGAGTGGTCCAGACGATGACGAGGGAGGGCTGCTGTGTTTCCTGGATTGATAATCACCCATTGAGCCACTTCTTTTGTTTAGTTGTCAGCTGCCGCAGCGTCAGTGACAAAGCTTGTGCGTTACAATTTTAACGAGCAGCGAGTGGCCCACGTCCATGACCATAAACTGGTCGCAGTTTTCCATGTTTTGTTATACATTCACGGAACTTTAAATGGATAATTGTTAAATTGGTTTAAAATCTTTGTTTAAATTTAATTTGTTTGTACCCCTCCGGCTGAAACCAGCATAAAAACGATAATTCTAGGAATTGGGTAATAAATACTGGAGAAAATGTTAAATGCTGTTAAACTATCTAAAGATATGGGAAAAAAATAAAGCAATATTATTGCGTACTTTTCGTTGAAGCTCTGAAGTATCCTTGATTATTGCCTAAATAATTGGGGTATGTGTTAATTGCGCCATAGTCGGCTATGACATCTATTAAAAAGTTTGTTACATAAATATTCACTGACTAGTCCTCACACTTTACGCTATAATCAATATAAAGAGTCGAAGAATGTTCTGAAGAAATGAAAGAAATCTTTCGAATTAGTAAGTTTATGTTACAGAAATGGTACGATAATTTGAATACGAATTAGCACTACTTTTGATGCCCTCAGTAGCGTTGGAATCTCCTCAAGCCGTTTTAACAGTTTTAATGCGTGTAAGATATTTATCGCGACCATGCGCGTGTAATTAGCCGAGAAATACGACCTTGTAATGCTCTCCCACTTGCATTCGGCCCGCCTCTCTTTCTCCGTTTCGCATCCCGTCTCCCTTGCATCCTCGGCGAACTTACTCGCCTTTCTCTCTATCATCTCCCGGGTGCATCTCACCGGGTCCGCCACGAGGCGCGCGGTCGCAGGAGCCGACCCTAACCTCTTTCTTTCCGCCCTCTTCTTCTCACCCTGCCGCTGCGCCCGTAATTTTTCCCCCGCGCTCCCCCTCCCCGCACCCCGCTGCCGGCGCCTCCCGCCTCTATTAAGTTGCACCGCGCGCGTTATAAGGACGCCGTCATTACTCATGAGTCGCTAAATTAAAGCGGTCAGATTGAGGGGAGTTCTCGGTATGCCCGGGTTGGCGGTGGAATGTGTGGTCGTGCTCCTTGTGTGTTTGTGGGCGACTGTGGTGGAGGGGGGGGGGGAGGGGTGGAATGAGTGGGATGGGTATGTGTGGAGGAGGACCCACACCTCCGAGAGAGTTGTAATGGATTGAGCCATATCCGGCTTCTGCGTATTTTCTGCAGCATTGGCTGTCGTTGGCGCGGGGGAAAATTGTTATGGCCTGGTATGAATACGTTCAAGTCATTCATTTTTTTTAAGTACTGCTGTTGTTGGTTGTATTTTGTTTAATATAGCGCCGCGTGGGAGTTAATGGGGAAAATAATTAACTGTACTCTTGTTTAATTTCTCCCTGTTTTCCCGTCGTATTCATTGCATCCATGTTCTCAGGTACCTTGCGACTCACTTTTAACTTAATTTCATTTATTGCGACGTTGAAATAAACCTCTCCCTTCACCTTAGGATAATATATTCTAACTCTAAATAAGAAAAGTTGTTTATTCCTTAATGTTATTTTGTATAAAATTAATAATATATAATTAAATATATAATTAATTGAAAGCGAAAGGCTTAGGAAATAAAGATAGATTTGGTTAGGAGGGACTGACTGGATTATTTGCAAAGTGCTCCATTTGAAGACACCGTAACCGGTAGAATACTGAGACACAATATCGATATTGATTGATTACAAATTTTTCTTTTAAATTTCAAGGTGTTTAATGAATAATGCGAGGAGAGGCAGCTTTTAGATGAGATACGGGGGAGGCAGAAGGTATGAATGGAGACTAGCGGGGAGGGGATGCTGAAGACAGTGTTAGAGGATAGACTGTTCGTTAAACGAGGGAGGGGAAGGAATCGAATAGGATTTTTAAATAGATTGAAAGGGAGTATGCCTTGCATTGAATTGCAGAAGGCAGTGCTGGAAGGAAAGGGAGGCTCCCGGACCACATCTTTGGTACTCCATGGAAACCTACCTTAATCGGTGGAATACTGTAATAATAATCATGAATAATGAGTCACGTGGCCCTAAGTCTGCAAATAATAGTAGTAAGCCATCAGTCCGCTTCCTATCCATTTTAGTTCTCACTCTCTGAAATGCGCTTTTGGCGGACCTTCAACACGGGTCCCCTCACGACATCGGATGTGGGGCTGCCTCAGTGGTGTGGGGAATGCGACAGGAGTAGTAGTAGTAGTCACATGAAGTAGTCGTCGGCTCCATGGCTGGTTCGCTCCGGGGTTGCCCGTGGTTATTAATTTTCATTAGCCGTGGGGAGTGCGTGGTGGGGGAGGGGTGGAGGGAAGGGCGCTCTGTAGTCGGTGGGTTTTTTTGGGAGTGGAGTGTCGCGCGGTGGGAAAGAGTGTGGAAATGCCTCCCGCTTACTCCTCCACCCCCGAGCCCGCCTTTTCTCTTCCCGCCTCTCCCGTGGTCGGAGTGAGTCGTGACTCGAGGACCCGCAAGCTGTTATCCCGCTCGATGTGTCCGTGGCGGAAAATAGCTCCGCAAGGGTCTTCTTGGTCCGCCCTAATTGGTCCGACTCCGCGACACCCCTTCACCTCACCCTAGTTTTTCACGGTGTGTGCCGCGTGACTGTTGGGGTCGGGGAAGGGTGGTTCCAATTATGCCTCAAATACAGCTATCTACGCTACGACGGAGAAATATATTCCCAAGTAGAGGGAGCTGCTATGGGATCTCCTCTCCCTCCGGTCATAGCTAACCTCTTCATGGAGAAGTTTGAAGCCGATGCTCTTTCATCGAGTGAATATCAACCGGTATGCTGGCTCCGATATGTTGAAGACACTTTTGTTATTTGGCCACTTGGGAAAGAGGCTCTTGAATATTTCCATGAACACCTGAATAATATTCATGATAACATCAAGTTCACCAAAGAAATCGAAGAAGATTGCTCCTTACCGTTTCTTGATGTTCTAGTAAGAAAAAGGCAAGACGGAAGCTTGGGACATTCGGTCTTTAGGAAGAAGACCCACACAGACAGGTACTTGAACGCGGCATCACACCATCACCCGCGTCAGAAGTCCTGCGTTACCAAGACCTTAAGACATAGAGCCTTTGCCGTTTTTGATGAAGATAGCATGGAAAGTGAAATGGAACATCTTACTTCAATTTTAAAAGGAAACGGATATGCTAATTCATTCATTAGGAGAGCTTTAAGGGAGGTCAAGGCCCGATGGAGAAAAAAAACCAAGTGCTTTTGCAGTTCTGTCTTACAAATCAGGAACAACGGACCGGATTGCTCGCATCCTTGGAATTTTTAATTTTTTTTTTAAACTTTTAAGCCAACGTTGAAACCAGGTTTGGCACGTTGAGGAAGATCATAGACCTACTTCCATCCGTCATCGATGCTATTCCCCCATTATGTCGGGGCCAGGACACAAGATCCTCCTGGATGAGGCCACAGCCATTACAAGAAAATCTGCATATAATCCACGGCTTATTAGATAGGCGATAGAAATTTCTAAACGACTTATGAATTTTAACAGGGATGATGGATATAATTTAAGCCATGTGTGGAAGAGATATATTTCGAAAATTTAATAACAATACTCCACTTTTCATCTTCCTTTTATAGTAGATGTTTTAAAGAAGTTGGCTTTTATTTTATTTTTAATTACTTTTTCAAATACCTTGACAACAATGGACCAGTTTTTCCAACGGTAAGAGAGATGTTTATATTTTCATTCTCCTGACGACGTTTCCAGTAAGTGAAATGAAACGTTGACTCAAATATTAAGCACGCAGACGTACACCCGAAAATGGATTATAATAGTGCAAAGCACATTTGACTAAGGGTGCTATTCAGGATGGAATAGCATTATGCTAATCTCCGATATTGCAACCGATGTTGCTATAATATAGCGTATTGCAGCGCATATGCTATTCGGTATTCAGAACGGTTGCAATTCGTGTTTTTACTACACCGGAAAACGTAAATCTCAAAATAGCATAGGCCCGTTGCAATTCACTATTCTGAACGGCGAATTGCAACCGGTAGGCTTGCTATAATATAACGCGGTCTTCGAGGCCGAGCTATTCGGTATTGCAACCCAGAAAACGTGCGCATTGCGATGTCAAATTGTTTTTCTGAGGTAAAGTAACCTAATCAAGTTTTGAAAAATGGAATAATAGCCAAAAATAAAATGATATCAGCTTTATTTTAATTAAATAATCGTAGTTTAAGTGACGAATATTTAACTAGTTAAGTGAAATGGCTAGAAATTTACATTCGAGCTTAATATGTGAGGCACAAGTTTACTTCATCGACAGTACGAAAAAAATAACAATAAATGCAAAGAATTAATACGATTAGCCCAAATTTTCCGTGTTTTATTCATATTTACAATTCATAATTTTATTTCATCACTTGACTTGCGACTAAAGCATCCTAAATGTAAGCTATCAGGTCGATTCTTGAAAATTTTCAAGCTTGCGTTGACACACTAATTTGCCAAATATAATAATAGTTATAGCTTTCAATGAAAACCATATATTACCATAACAATACCATATACTTTGATCAGCCGTTTTCTCAATTGGACAGTATATACAAATACATGCAACGAGTCGAAACTATTTTCCCCACTATTCGCTACCTTCTACAACTATAACTTAAAATTTACTAAATTATAACACGGGCAGTCGACTTAAATTACTTGCTTCAAAACAAAGGATTTCTCCGAACACCAATAAAGTTTCCGAACAAATATGATTCACTACAATCGTTTAATGTAATATCCATGTACTTACATCATTAATGTAATATATATCACGTGGAATTCAATAGAAATTGTTTCCTCTATAGGCAAGTAAGTTATTCACACAATTAAGTTTCAGTATATCGGCACAGTTCAGGGTCTATCATAAATTTCAATGAGCATATTAAAATCAGCTGATACGAAAACAATAATAAGTGACACAACAGCACTTTTCACACGATTCACTACTGTTAGATTCACTTTTTCACAGCTGCTCCATCCATCCTCAAATTCACCATCACCTCCCTCTGCTTTTTCCAAATCTGCAGCTGAAATATCGATACTGTTCCATCATAATACATGAAAGCACTGCTGTGACGTTGCCACCCACTTCATTTCCTCAACAGTGATTGAATACTGAAATTATGGAGTCATATTATATAAAACTAGTATTAGAAACGAAAGCTTCTAGTCCATACAGTAAGGCTATATCGTCACGACCAAAGCAATAAAAGTTGATACATATTTATTTTGACATGCAACGAACAAACAGACTTCGAAGCCTAAGACAATAACGAAGAAAATCAAACATATTTAGCTTTTAATGATTATTTCGCATAACATATATCTCACGGTAAAGAACCGATCGGATATAGGTAAATGATTCAATATTTATGCCCGATAAATCATCATTGTAACAGTAAAATTATGACCTAACCCACCTGTCTGAAGCCATTGTGATATTATCACAACAACAACAAACACCTGATTTCCTAAATGGGATTTTCAAAGCGTATTATATATACATCCACGGTTTAATATAATTTTTATATGCAAATGAAGCAATTATTTGTAATTGCAAGTCAATGTTCCGTAAAATACAGAAATATATATAAAATATCTTCTCCCTCATTGGTTGCAAAAGCTGTTCAGAAAGTTTTTCATACGGGAAGAGGCGGAGCTTCCTAATAGCTCGCGCAAGAAATAGCATGATGCTATTCCGAACAAAATTATTACTACACGTCATTCAGAATACGGGGTCGTTGCAATAATGACCCGCAGAATAGCATATGCTATTTTTTGCAACGCTTATACTGAATAGCAGCCGATGATCACAGCCGCAAATACCACTATTTTGGAGCAATTATCTCAAAAAAATGTCTGGGGGAAGGCTCCCACACCTCTCGCTTACCCTGGCGAGTTTTCTATACCCGACAGACCCGCTAATATTAGCTGTGCTTAAAACCTTAATTCCTATCTATCCTTAATTCCTATCTGCGCCCACAGAAGAGGAGGAAGAAACGCAGCGGATGGTTTACCGATTCATGAACATACTACGTTTAGTTGACCATGAGTAAATCATGGTTTTCATTAGTACATGAGCACAAACATCACAAAAACTAAAAGATTGACCTTGCGATTTGTTAATCGTTATCACGAATGCAACACGAATTGGAAATTGAATATGTTTAAGCTCAAAAGGGCAGATAAGTTGCGATCATGGAATCTTCGGAATGAGATCTTCCTCATCTATGAGTTTTCCATTGAGTAAAGTCGCGTGAATCATATTCATTATCATTTTTTTTAAATCACCAAAAGCGACCGTTGGATAGTTGTGGTTGGTTTAGGTTTCGAAAGATCATGAACACATAGCCTTCATTTAGCTGTTTATTGTGCCTTGGTAAGCCACGTATGTCCAAGGACTTAAAAAATTCAGATAGATAGTCGATTATTTTATCTTCGTTTGTTACACAGTTAAAAGATTGGAATTCATGCAAGGTATCAACTATTTGATCCTGATTTACCTAGTTTGAGTAATCCACATCTTCGTTCTGGGCCGTCATAATTGTTCGCTCAATCAACCAATTTTGTTTTTTTTTGGTAATCAATCATATTCTGGAACACTTTGTTGCTGAGCTCACCATCCGAAGAAACTAATTTGCAAACATTACGACCAAGTGTAAAAAAAACTGCTCGATATCTCTCCAGGAACACGGGCAATACCGTTTGTCAACAATTGCTTGGAGATTTGTTTACCAACACGGTAGTGAAGAGTCAACTCGAGCTGCGCTTACAATTAGCTCGAATTAATTTTTAATGCAATTTCAATATTATGAATATAGTTAGTACCTAATGTAAATGTTATATTGGTACGAAGTCAAGTTATTAAATTGGTAAAATTAGAACAAATAATTTAACTTGTAGTTTTGACCGACTTATCTGTTGTTGTTGCGTTACTTACTCCTAAAAACACATTACTAAGAAAGAGATGATTTTTTGGGAACTTATTCTTAATGCCCTATATGTTATCTAGAGCAGAGACGAATCCAAAGAAACTAATGCCATTAAAACCGGTGAAGCCTTTCTCGAGTTATAAGTGTTCTAACTAACACGATTTCCGGCTTTCTTTTCTATACATAAATATCGGTGATATTATTTTGGTTTACAATGCTAATGATATTTCGGTATTTATCTGAAGCTCACGTTTACGCGCTCAAAACTTGTGCTCTGGGTTTGAGAGACACACTGTTGCCAGTTGCAAATTGTCGACTACTGGGGAGTATGACTGCAGCCGGCAACCCTGCCATCGACTCCTTTTGGAGCCAAAATTTGTATATTCCTTTGGAGAGTAAGATATTTTCGAGGAAAATTCGGTTTCTAATAGAATAACGTACCGTTTTCTCGTGAAAGAAGCAAACATTGAAAGTATGTTGGCCATGGTTTCGAAGAAAAAAAAAACAGAAAACCGAAAAACAGTTAAAAATTCACCCTCTCTTCACCGGGATTAAATAAACTCAGTGTTTATTGTATCCCATATAATGGCCCCATTTTTCCTCCAGTTTTAGTGTTGCTATAGTTTTTGTCTGGTACTATGTTGCCAGTTGTCGTGTTGGCCGCGTAATTCAAAGCCTCACAAGAACTGGAAACGCTGCCGTCGACTCCTTGGGTGAGCCAACATTTTTTGGAGCTTATTTTTTGGAAAGAGAGGCGTGGGTTCGGACTTTGCGTGAAAGATGCTGAGGATACATGTGAATGGGTGGTCTGGCTGGTATCTAACGGCGAAATGGGAGGAGTGGTGAGGTGGAAGGAGGAGGGAAAGCTTAAGAGGGAGGAGGTGAGCTGAGCGGAGGGCCAGAAGCGGGCAATTTAGGGGACCGAATTGGGGATGAATCGATCGCGAGGGGCAGAAAAGACATCGGAGGAAGAGAGAAGCGGAATTTGACGCGAGAAATTTCTTCATTGATGCCATGGATGCACCGCAGGACATAATTCATCGTGTAATTCATGCCTTAGGAAATTTGACATGTTTACTGGGGTAAATTCAAACTGCCTGTGGTTTTAACTTTTCAGCCTCATAAATGCAACCTCCCAATGGGGCAATTGAGTGCTTGAATTTAGAGGGCTCAATTCCTTATCGAATGTTCGTTTTTCGCCTTTTTTTCTCGTCTCGTCTCAGCACGGACGACGCATAAATCGTGAAATCGATGGTAAAATTTAGTTTAAATAAAAACAAAACAATGCACTTTTCTATCGGTTAATTTCAACTGCAATTTGTGCCTTTCTCATCTAAAGAACATTGAGCGAGCACACCTTCGTGAGCATATTCCTGTATCTAATGGATAAAAAAGAGTAAATATATGAGAAAAAATACTTAATACTGTACCTACTCTCAATGTTTATGTATAGCTAGCGTCAAGATATCAGGTACTTATTGTTATCGCAATTCTTACATGTAACCTCAATGATGTGATGGTATTATTTATCGCAGTCGTGACTCATTAATATATTTTGAGTTAGTAATATTCCGATGTTGTACTTACTTTCAATATTCAAGTATAACTTTCGTCACGATATCAGTTATAGTTAAAGTCATTGATCGACAGAAAAAATCATTTTCGTAAATTTAACTTTCGATGCATGAGTTGAATTAACTTCACGGTAATGATTTTCGCATTCGCAAATTATCGATGCTGAGAATTATCGGAATAAATATTTTAAAATAATACTAAGGTAATGCGGTTTTGTAAAGCATCACGAGCGAGGAATGTGAGACTTAAGATAAAGATGGGTGGTGAAAAACTTGAGCAGGTTGAGCAATTCTACTATTTAGGCAGTACGTTAGAGGAAAACGGATACAGTAGTAAGGACATCAGGAAGAGAATAGCATTAGCGAAGGAGGTGTTCATGAGCAGGAAGGATCTTCTGAGAGGATCGTTGTGTAAGAGTTTAAAGAAAAGGTTAGTGAAGAGTTTGATTTGGAGTGTAGCTCTCTACGGTGCGGAAACGTGGACTCTGAGGAAAGAAGACGAGAGAAAATTGGAGGCGTTCGAGATGTGGGTATGGAGAAGAATGGAGAGGGTGAAATGGACGGAGAGGAAAAGGAGCGACGAAGTGCTGGATATGGTTGGCGAGGTGAGGCAGCTTTTGGATGAGATACGCAGGAGACAGAAGGTTTGGATGGAGTTAGCGCTTAGCGGTGAAGGGATGTTGAAAATGGTGTTGGAGGGTAGAATGTTGGGGAAACGAGGGAGGGGAAGGAAAAGAATAGGGTTTTTGGATAGATTGAAAGAGAGTAGGCCTTACAGTGAATTAAAGAGGCAGTGCTGGAAGGAAAGGGAGGCTCCCAGATCACCTCTTTAGTACTCCATGGAAACCTACCTTAATCGGTAGAATACTATAATAATAATCCCCAGATAATACACTTACTGTCAATTTTTAAGTAAAGTTATTGTCACGATGCCAGTTAGCATTAACGCGTTTCGTATTCGTAAAAAAAGTGTTTCCCGAGATCGAATTCTCAATCAAAATAAAATTTCATTTATGTTTACAATTATTGATACAGTGTTACATCGCCATTCATCAAAATAGGGTGGTTTCCTATGTTTGCCTTATTCGAAATATTATTTCTCTTGGATGCGTACGTATTTCACGCTTTTAGATTTTTTAATGACGATATCAATTTTTCGCGATTGAGTGAAAAGTGAACATTTTCAAGAGCGCGAAAACGCGGCGGCTAAGTATAAATTCTGAGGAAATCACGCGTGACGTCATTCTGGTTCCACTTACCACCGTGTGAGGCCAGCTTGGTGCGAGGCTATGAGCGCCCTCACGATGCAGGCTGCTAGCAGGTAGCTGAACACCCTGGTTGTAGGTAGCGCTTGGCTTAAATAAGGATTATAAATATCCTATCAAACAAAGGAAACTTTTCGAGCATAGGCAATTTTAATAGGTTAAACTACCCAATTAAAAATTGTCTAATTTCGGCATTGAATATAATAACAAAATCACCCTGGCCTGGCTAGCGCCACTCACGCCTTGTCAGTGTGGACGGATCATATCGGTGTTGTGAGTTCGCGAAGCGCAGCAGGGGAGGTTTGGATTTTAGAGGCGAGGCTCTGTGGAGGGAGGGAGGGGAGGCCAGGTGAGCCGCGGATGATTCTACGGCGGAGTGAGGGAGTGGTGAAGAGAGTTCTCCGCGTTTTTCTTTCCTGCGGACCGCTGACTATGTGAGTCAAGCCCCTTCCAGACTGCCGGACGCTTCCCTCCCCTCCGATGCCCCCTCACCTCCCCCCGAATCCCATATCGCTCCTCCCTTCTTACTCCACCTTCTGACACCTCTTCACCCCCTCCACTCCCGTATCTTATCTTTTTGAGGCCTCGAGAGGGAGCAAATGCCATTGTCCTTATCGCTATTTCGTGTGCCAGTCCGTGAGAATTGAAGGCAGGGCCCGCTTGACTTCGCTGGCGGGTTTTTCTACGAGTTGAATGAAGTGCGTATGTAATTTTTCTTTTTTTACTTTTATCGACGGAATTTTTCGATTTTTATCCCTGCCAGGGAAGATCTGTGTTTCCGCGTTTATGGCCGGTTAACGTTCCCGGAGAGATATTCGTATTTGACCATTCATCATAATTTCCCCTCACCCAATTCAGTGACACATTTAAGGCATTTACGATGAGTTAACACTTCAATTGCAATCGAGGGATATTTTACTATTGTTTCAATGTTAAGAAGCATTTTTTATTTATACTGAGGAATGTCGTCGATTCTGAGTTTTTGGCTATTCAACATTCTGCGTCATTTCATGTATCAATGTAATAAAAAACATTGACATCAATTCAAGGTTTGATGGTATTTTAACTGAAGGGAAGGATTCAGATACCATTAAATGCTTGCTTAAATCGAAGATATGAGCATTAATGCCTACAAAATAATTTTAAGTAAGCGTATAACTGATTTCGGGCTCTTCACCTGCTTTATCTTATCGTTATGAGTCCTACTGGATGGCGTAATTACGTTTTATTTTAGTTCTGCATGGCATTGATCCCGCTGAAATAACTATGTTAAGAATGGAGAACCACTTAGGAGCTTTTAGTTTTGCTTGAAAACTGTGACGTCATAAATAAAATTCGCATAGGACCATCGAACGCTGTGCAGTGCACGTCAAAACGGAGTAATTGGGTTGCCTGGCAGATGGGCTATGTGGATATTGGTGAATGGAATGTGCCCGCAAGGGTCTGCCTTTTTTTGCCTGCTAGAACTTTGTTTCCTCTTCAAATGATATGATTACATTCCACTACAAATGTAGGATTCACATTCTGAAGTAATCAGTCCCTTCTTTGCCATTTAATGCTAATTTTAACTATTGGGTATACTCTTTATATGTTGATATGAGAAGTTATTTTGTTCGCATTTCGCTTGGGTTGAATGGTTATTAGTTCCTCATAATCATCAAATGATAACCTGCGATATTAACGCGTTTTACAAGATTGGCTCTGAGCGAAAAGAAACCTTTTTTAAGTGAATTTCGTGTGCACACCGATAATTTTATAATATGCTCCGATTGGGATGTGGGTTCAAGGTGAGATGTCAATTGTCTTCTTCTTTCGCATTCTGCTTGATCTTTCCATCGAGGGCATAACGGACCGCCCTTCTCTTTACAATAGCGTGGGAGAATTATTCTCTCTTGTCTCCATATGTGAAACTTGCTCGTTTTTCGGTGCGACCACAATATCTCTAAAAGGAGCGCCATGGAAGGAACGGGAGCATGGCCAGTTCCAAGTCCGTGGATTTGTGTGAACGGTGTGTCCGTGACAGCTGTTATTTGCTGGAATCTTGTCTTTCATGTCCGCGCCAAGTTTACGCAATACTCTTTTGCACACATTTTTAATTTAGCACTGTTCCATGCCCGATTCCATTCCTACCTTACGAAGATATTGCAAGGAATAGAAGGTATTTATAAATAGTTTTCCTGTGGCTAATTGATGGATACGCAACTTTGAATTAGCCATGCTGAGACCATTCTTTATTTTAGCCCAAGGTGTTTTTACTGCCGCGTTTATGAATTCGTCTCGAAGTTCTGCGGATATGGCGAGTGAAAATCTAACTATACGGCGTTACAAGACACAGAATCGTCTAGACCGTAGTATTTATTTATTTGGCCGTTGTGAAAAACGGTTTTAGTGCTTCGCTAAGACCATGATTTTTTGGCCTGGATTTCGTAGCAGCCTATAATTAGTGTCCTAAGGTTTCTGACTAAGGGCGTGAGTAAAAAAAGCTTACCACGGAACGTGTAATATGCTGACTTGATATGTTGGTTGATTTTTTGTTGGCTGAACCGATCGATTTTCGACTAAGCGAATAGCATCTTCGAAATATTCGTTGCCCAAGCGTCAAAATGAGAACGTAACCGGGGGCTTGAAAATTTTTAGACACTGGTAACGTAACTAGTAGAGTGCTCGGTAGCGACTGGTGGGTTCTCTGTTCAAATTCTTAGAACAGCCTTCGATGTGAATACTGAAAGCGGGAAGTGGCACAAGAGAAGTTACTGGCCTCCTACGTTTCCATATATTTTTATCTTTTCTTTAAGGTTTATTTGCAAAGTAATGTTACTTGTTTGATTAAATAAACAATTTTTGGCAAATACGCCCTGAAGGAGTTATAAAAATATCTCGAAACTTTGCGAGTAATCTTGCATATCATTTTTAGATCAAGACTAAGTTAGCTTTTTAAATCAAGTTAGCTTTTTAGATAAAGTTAGCTTTAGAAGTTAATCAACATTGGTCTGGAAAGAGCTCTAGCCTCGCCATTTCCAAAGACCCCCGGGTTGAATGACTGAGTTCCAAGTTGGCAGAAAATCGTCCTGGTTAGTTGCTAGGATACATTGGTTTCGAATCTACATTTCCTTCCAAAGATCAAAAAGCTACCTTCACACTCATTACTCCCTCGTTATCCGTCACTTTATACGGCCCTAATAGTGGGAAGGACGTCACCACGTTTTCTGCTTTTTGCGGTTTCTGTACAAATTGCATCGCACTGCACATTACGACCACGAAACCGAGTTTGCTTCGATTCGGGCTATTATTGCTCCATGATTGATCTTCTCTTGAGCCTTTAAATCATATCTTCATCTAGTCACAGACACCACGTAATGAAATGTGAATTCCTTATTTTGAATTAAAAAATAAAAAGCTTTAATCGTTGTAGCTTTTTCAAAATCTACGAAACACGCATATACGTCTTGGTCTTGTTCTACGTTCCTTTCCACGAGGGACCTTATTATTGTTATTGCATCACGAGTTGACTTCCCTCTTCTGAAAACAAACTGATCTTGGCCCAAATACTCGTTTGCCCTCGCCTCCATTCGTCTGTTCAATATCCTCCGTACCACTTTCGCCGCATGCGATATTAGGCTGATAGTCCTATAATCTCCGCATTCCACAGCTTTCTTCTTCTTTGGAAGCGGAATTAAAACCGTCTTCACGAAATCCTCCGGCCAACATCCCTCCTCATAGATCCTGCGCACTAGTTCGAAAAACCTATTCTTACCTTTCTTCCCTAGATTCTTTAGAAGCTCACACGGGATATTGTCAACGCCTACTGCTATCCTAGCCTTCATATCACGAAGTGCTCTCTCTATCTCCGAATCTAATATCCCCGGCCCAAGATTATCCTCCTCCACTGCACCCGTCCCGCTGCACTATCCCGTGCGAAAGCATGTGACGATATTTTCTTCCGATCGGAAAATAAACGAGAGATTTTGTGGCGTTCCATTAACACTATAAAGGAGGCATTAAACTACCAGTAGATGTATTTTACTCCAAAATTAACAATATCAAGCAGCCCTGTTTGGTAATATTTCAATAATAAGGGTGGCGTGACGTTATTTTCTTCCAATCGGAAATATTAAAGAGAGAATTTGTGGCGTTCCATTCACACTAAAAGGAAACGTAAAATCACCTAATTACCAAGTGATGTATTTTACGCCAATTTTTTTCTCATCCTTCATTTACTTCTAAGCACTGCGATTCATGGGCATACCCAGCGAGGGTAAGAGTACCTCAGTGGGGACATTGTTGAGAATAATTTTTTCAGTTGTGGTGACTATTCTCCTGGCCTCGACCTAATTTTTATTTATTGAAATACCACCATGGTCCACCAAAAATGTTTCAACCAGATATCTTGATTTTAAGTAGATACAAATACGCAGATGAGATAATGGGGCTGCATGCGAGATGGATTTCCCACCTTGGAGCAGTTCTCCCACTTTCAGTCCATAAATATGTATAGGCGTATCAGGCAACGCCGGTAGAATGATTCCAAATTCTTTATTAGGGCCAGCAGTGACAGGCGTGATCTTTTTTGTTTTGAAAGCAAACACTGTCTCGCTCCCCGCCGAAGGATGTTCGTCAGATCGGCTCTCGTCATAGCCACCTAGAGAAAAGGCCCCGTCACAAGCGACGGCTGAGGCTCTGACGTCACCACGAGAAGTGCTGTGTTGTTCCGGCTGCCGTTGGAGACCACTTTGTTTACGAGTGTATTTACGTTACGTTTTACCACATTTTAGGGACTTTTGTGGTGTTAGTTGGTGAAAATTTAAGTTTCTGAGGGTAGTGAAGTTTCCTTTATTATTGAATTTCATTCGCTGGACTTCATAAACGTGTATTTGTGAGGCCTTTTGTTAAAAAGTTCCTTTCACGTGTGTAGTGCCGGCATTCGAAGAAAACTCCACAGGAGTGGACCCGAGGTTCAAGTTTTTAACTTTCCAAAAGATCCTGAGCTGAAGAAGAAGTGTATATGGGGGATAAAAAGAGACAATTTCACCTCGACGGAAAACATTAAGGTATGTACTCTTTCTAGCTGTAATTATTTGGATGTAATTTCTAGGCAGATGTGTCTTGGGGATGTTGACAGTACTAAAAGTGGTGATTTAAATACAGAAGCGGCATTTCAATGGGAAATTCTTGTATTTTAGCTGAATTTTTTGTATTATTTCGTTCAGTAAACGTGAGGTTGAAGGAGTTTCTTGGGAATTATAAGATAGCTGCCAAGTTTATAGCATCGAATATTCTTTATTATCTTGCCCTCTGCTGTGTTATGCGTCTAAAAACTCAGCAAAACAGTGCTTATTTAACTATACTTTTGTTACTCATAGTTGAAAAGCAATTTGAATTATCTACGCGATTATCTACCAACGATATTTACTTGATAAATTGCATGGATAGCATCTAATCATGAGAAATGCATAAGTCGCGTCAGAAACGTATGTTTCTATACTATGCTATACTATGTTATTGGTGTGTCTTAACAACCGTGAATGAAAATTTGCGTTTTTCTCTTACAATTGGTGCAATGAACCGTAATTTATCTATGCCCGGCTTTCATCATCTGAAATTATCTTATGGTCTAGTTTTAAAATTTAAAAAATCTTTAAGGTACATAATGATCTCCTATATTTACTGGCCTAGTCATTAGATATCTCTCATGCAGAAATGCCTAAAATTGGAAATGAAATAACTACTTAGTAATTTTCATGACTTTTTCTTATTTATTAATTTTAGTCGTGTGATCTTCACTTCTCAGCGAGTGACATCAGAAAAGAACCTGTGGCCTTGCAGGAGAAGATGGGGAAGATAACTCGTGTTGAATTAGAAGTGTCATAGGAGGAGGGTGCCATTACTTCATTTGAAACTGTCATCTAGAAGACAGAATGTCATAGTGGTTGAAGTGACATAAAGGACTATGGTGGATTTGTTTTCTATAAGTGGTTCATGTGACAATGGACATTCATCTGAAAACTATTGAAGATAGTTATTGTGGCTTCTGCCAGTGCTCTTTTAAATGATTTTTGTTCAAAAGAAAATACCAGTATTTGTTTCACCAAATTAGTTCATCGTAATAAGAGAAAATTGTAGGTATTATTTTGATTGACGAATGGAAATACAAAATATTTGTATTTTACTTCTGTGTTTTTTTCTTTCCCGCCGCCAAAATTCCTTGTGGTGATTACTTCATGCATGTTAAGTAAGATCTGAGATGTGATTTAAGAGATGTCGTGTTCTTTATACAAATGTGAATGCTGGTGATATGGCAGGACTTCCAAATTTTTTATTAGATTGATACATCTACTGAAGTGGGATTGAAACTTTTGCTCATCCCAAATAATATTTCAAATACTTAAGCTCCTGGGACGGGTACGTTTTATTAGCCGAGGCTGGACTATACGTAAATTTTGGCTTGCATTTTGATGCTTTCGAGAGTAATAATGGCAGATGTGTCAACGATACCAAATTTCAAGAGTAACTATCATTGAAAATCTTATTTCATCAGGCTCTACGGTAAGATTTTCATAGCCCATGGGCATATCTAATTTAATGTCAAAATAAAGAAGAATTCACTCTTAAATAATAGATCCATTTGGGACTTTGTGTGAACACCTTTTACTCTGCCAGAAAGAAATTATTTATCCAAGGGAAGTATATGGAATGCAACCAGGTTTAATCAAATACTTGCCATCACCACTTTATGTTATCGAATTTTGAGACGCTTTTATGTTGAATAATAAATGCTCTTTGGATGCAAAGAGCCTTCTCTACATAGTTATTTCAGATTTTAATATTGTTATGTAGTACTTCTAGTTCACAACGACAATTTATGAATTAGTTATAATTAGTTTTTTCTTGAGAACGGCGAAGTTATATGTTACGTGCCATAAGACGTAATATTAACGAATAACTTTGAGATTGAAAAATATTTTTGTTGATGCGTGTCAGTATTTTCTCGTAACCCGCTGACTATTTTCTTATTGACTGAGTAAATTAGGTATCAATTATCTTTTCACTTCGGCGGCTAAACCACCGTCGCAGACAGCACCACAACTACTTCTGTTCTGCCATGCTTTGGCGGTAGCACTTCAATGAGTGACGTCACACGCCTGTGAACGGGCCTTCTCTCTAGGTGGCTGTGCTCTCGTACGCAGGAGCGCCAGCCTTGTCTCGCGTCGCGCGAGCCGTGGACACGTGGGAGGAGGTGCAAGAGGCGGAAAGCTGGCTGGGGCGAGAGGGGAAGAAGCGATGAGGGGTTGGAGGATTGAAACCCCTCCCGCGGCAGCGGAGTGAGGGGAAGAAGTGGATGGGGGATGGAGGGGCGGTGCCCCTGCCACGGGATGCCGTCACGGCGGCTGAGGCAGCGGAGGAGGTGCTGGGCTGTGGTGTGAGGTTGATTTCGTCCGATGCGCCTTGCGCGTGGGAAGCCGCCGCCTGGATCTCCCGAGATCAACGCGCACCTCACCTGCGCAGCCGGCTGCTGGCGTCGTCGACATTCCTCGCATTCCGCTCAAGGCCTCTTCCCTTCCCCCACAGCGGCGGAGACACACTCAAACACGTATAGTAACGCTATTATGACTGTTGAAATTAGAATGCTTTACCTACCTATTGTTTAAATTAGCTAATGGAAAAGATAAGCGAATTCAAGCTTATCTACGCAGAAAGCGCTCAAATGGGATGTGAACCCGCGACCGTTGATTTATTGGGCGAGGACGTTAACCTACTGGAAATGAGGCCAGAAAAATGTGAATTCAAGCCATGATCAAATCCATCATCATCATCATCTGGTGTTCTGGCCGTCGGCAGATCCCTCGCGGATTTAATTTCGTGTTAAGCCATCAAACCCTCCGATCAAAATAATTTTTTAATCGGTCGTTTTTTTCTATACTCAACCCTGAAGTTCAACTCCACTCACTACTTAGGGTCTCTCGCAAGGGATGCAATGCTATAGTTGTAACCGCTACTTTAATCCCAGGATTGGTTCACTCCATTTCCTCAAATCGCGTGCCACTCCCAGTATACTTGCTTAGAGTTCTCTTATCCCAAATCACACTTTTATTGCCGAATTTATTTTCTCATGGTAGTCCTCAACGCATAAAATCGTTCCGGCTTGATTTGGCGGGAGTTCGATGAAAGAGCACTAACGGTAAATTCCACACTTTTTAATTTCAAAACTCAACAACCGACCATGGTTTGAACACATTGTGTATGTACTTGGAAATGCCACAATGTGTTGAAACCATGGTCGGTTGTTGAGTTTTGGAATTATTAAGCGTGGAAATCTTCATCATGATATACCTTCCTACGGCAGAAGACGAGATCTTGATGTTACTAATCTGTTCTACTCCATGGAATAAGATTCACTGGAATCTTTAAACATACGAAATGTTTATATTCGAACACACACCTCCGAAAACAAGATATGCTTGCGAAAGCAAAAATATACTTTTATCAAATTTTAATGCGATAAAAACATAAGAAAGGTATCTGTTAGTTTGTGAACTAAATTTCCGCCAGTTTTTTAGGTTGTAATATACCGTGTGTCATTAAATAATTAAAGCTTAATCTATTAAGTAGTTTGAAAAGAAAATTTTCCCGGAATGTAGACTTAGAGTTTTTAAAGATAAATTTCCTTTGCTTTTCAGATCAATAAAATGGGATGCCAAGTTCCGAAAAAAGAAGCATTTTTGACACATTCTTTTTAATTTTAATCGAAATTATAAGGCCACAGAAGCTTCTTGCGACATTTTTCCATGCATGGAGTGGGTGCTGTAGCTGTAACAAAGGCTTGAGATTGCTATGCGAATTTTAAAAGGGTATTTTGACCTCTCTGGCAGTCCGGCTGAATTCGATGGCAATGTAAAAAACGGCAGAAACGTAGTTGCTCACCTAATTCTTTGAGGGATGGTAATCTTCCATATTGCGTGAACGATAACTGCGTGCATTTGATTCTTTTAAAGCGCAGTTAACCGGCTAAGCTGAAAATGGCTAATGTTCATATCTTCCGAAAAAGGAAACCCTCTTCTTTCAGGACCTTGATGGGATTTTTCTCCTTCATGGTATTCCTAAATTTGAAATTTCATTCATCATTGTGCTAATCATTCAACACTCAACGCACTCGAAGTGCTCTTGAAGTGTTTAAATGACTCGAACAACAGCTGTAAAATACTAAGAGCTTTGCCTGTGAGAAGATAGTTCATAGTTTTGAAGTCAAAATGTGGAGAGGGATTCACGTTTCAACCTCTCCTTGACCTCCGTGGATGCATTTGCGTGCCGTGCTAGCCTCGTGCTGGCCATGGGATCAGATGCACGCCACTCGCAGAGCCCAACTCTTCCTCTTACATGACTTTTGAATGGTCATGCGGTGGCTCATGTTGCAGATTCCGGGAAAGAACAACTTTTCGTACCGTCAATTGCTGCAAGAGATTACAAACGGCGAACGCAGAAGCAGACGTCTGTCTTACTTTGCTGACATGGCGGCTCGTTCATTGCGTCTTTGCGCCAATTTCTTGGAAAATGGAAGACTCGAAATTAAATTTAGCTCCACTCCACGTGTGCTGGTGAAACTTTTTCACTTTGGCATTATGACTTCAATATTAAAGTCTTTCTATGCACTTGCCTATTTCTAAAGGTTTAAGAGTTGTTTAAAGAGTACATAGAAGAATTTCTTTTAATTTATTTTATAATGTTGGTCATACAGTAATTTTATACGGAATATTTGACGCAGTTGATTTGGTTGGCGTGTTTACACTACGGGCAGATCGTTTTGTTGTCGGAAGAATGTGTGATAGTATAAATCCCTAATATAACCTTTGGACAAACCAAACGAAAATTCTCTTGGTTTGCGGCGACTTAAGGAAGTAAATTGCTTTCTCTGGATACCAGAGAATCGCACGCCTATGGCTTACTCCAGGTTGAGCCCTACCTTCAACGATCAGAGTTCACATTAGGAGTGAAACACTGACTGTTCGTGTAGGCTCATTAGAAAAGATGAGATAAAGAAATAGACCCAAGGAAATTAATATCTTTCAAAGGAATGTCGTAAAATAGTAGGATAGGTAGTTTTATTGAGGGAAATGAGGTAGTAGCGTAGATGGTGCTATAGGGTAGCACCCCTTGGTTCGGACTCCCCATGAAATAAAGTAATTTTTTTCGTAAAAGAAAACAAAATATTGAAAAATCATGAATTTACAAAATATTTCTTTAACAAATGAAGTTTTTCCGATTGTTTAAGGCGTCAAAATTATTTTAAAACCCATTTCTTGGTACCCTGTTTTACAAAAAATTCCCACCTGGTCTAGGACCCCCCCCCCCAACGAAATTCCTGTGTACGCCATCCGAGAGTGGTAGTCTAAAGAGTAGATGGCTTGGCTGCTGATCGAGGGGGTTCCAGCTACCTTTTCAAAATCCGGAGCTATCCGACAACTATCTAATCATCCCAAAGGAGTCATCGGACTCATGAATGCGGGAGGCCCACGGGACCCGCTGGGTTTGTTTACTACTGCAGGTCGCTGGGGGGGGAGGAGGGGGAGAGGCCTTGGAGTTCAATGGCCCACGCGTATTTCGGGAGTCGACTCCACCAACCGCCAGTGTTGGATTCGCTGTCACGGAGACAAGACTCTCGCACCGCGATCGCCTCCGTAGGAATTTCAATCCGATTCTTTGATATCTCGTGCATAGTCGTGCTATTTGTGCTAAATTTTTCACGGTTCACAATGTGTTCTTTGCGCTTCAACAACGGGAGAACTGTGGAACGGACAGTGAGTACATTTAAAGCCGTTAAGGAAATAGTATTCACTTGGATATACGATAAAAATCTTTCCCGACGATCTCGTCCCATGAATTCTCTTCTGGTTCTCCTCCGGGTCAGGTTTTTCTTAGCTCTTAGTTTTCGGTGCTCGACTCGTGTATCTAAACGTGGGTCACGGATATCCTGACGTGATGGAGAACCTGAGAAGAATACCTGCAAATTACCTGGACCTTGTTTTTTGTGGATATTTCTTTTTTTGCGTTGCACAGAATACTTTGCATGTGTCGCTATGCAGAGATGCGCGCTTTTGGTGGTACTGTCGCTTATAATTTAAATTAAACGTGAAATTACCAGGCCAGTGAGTGTTTGCGAATAGTATTACTCGGTTTAGCGAGGTATTCCTTCAACCAGCATCGCAATTCAGATTTACTTATATCTTTTGATGGTGATTCCACTGTGACCATATTGTGGCTATCTACGTGCTTAACTTATCCACGTGAGAGTTAATGCATTATGCTTCTTGCCGGAAGTCTGCATACCGCTGGAGTGCATGGACGATGCTGTGATTGTTGACCAGCCATTAGATACTTGGAAAACTTCAGCCAGGAAACCGGTGAGAGCATAATTTATTATTATTATGGTCATCTTCAGTTCCCTAGCAATATCACTTGCCAAATACCGTATTAATATTGGTGACAGTATACTTTTATCGAATCTGCTATTATCGTCCACTCTTCACCAAATTTTGGATTTATAACTTATTTCACGTTGTGAACAAACCTAGAGGTGGGCGGAAGCGCTACGATGACAATACAAATAAAAATAACACCATACATAACTTGATTTCGGAGTTGTAACTTTCACGGTCAGGCAGCCATCTTGGACGACAAAAGAGGATCGAAAGCAATTTACATACGAAGATAATATGAAAGACATGGCGGCATCACTTTCCGGGCATATGTACGGGCTGGTCAACTAGAAAAAAATATCCTTCGAGCTGGTCCAATACATAACAAAGTGGGAGGTAGAAGTGGGTAAATCACTTTCCGGGCACATGTACGGGCTGGTCAACTAGAAAAAAATATCCTTCGAGCTGGTCCAATACATAACAAAGTGGGAGGTAGAAGTGGGTAAATCACTTTCCGGGCACATGTACGGGCTGGTCAACTAGAAAAAAATATCCCTCGAGCTGGTCCAATACATAACAAAGTGGGAGGTAGAAGTGGGTAAATCACTTTCCGGGCACATGTACGGGCTGGTCAACTAGAAAAAAATATCCTTCGAGCTGGTCCAATACATAACAAAGTGGGAGGTAGAAGTGGGTAAATCACTTTCCGGGCACAGGTAGAAGGTATGGTCAACTAGAAAAAATATCCTTCGAGCTGGTCCAATACATAACAAAGTGGGAGGTAGAAGTGGACAAATCACTTTCCGGGCACAGGTAGAAGGTATCCAAATATGACTTTAATATTTTAATTCTGAAAAGATTTCTGCATATTTCTACAGCGATTTTGGGGGCACTTTCGCAATTTTTGTAAAAATCCTTCTTCTTGCGATTTATGCAAAACAGTCTTCACATTCTGTGAGAAAAAGTGGTAAATATCTTTAACTGAGGAAAAACTGAGCAGGTTTCTTCTTTCGTCAACGACTCAACGAGTTTAAAAGCCCGCTTGTTGATGGCTGGTCGTCGTAGCAACCAATGGGTGTCGGTTATAATCATATTTTCGATCGTCTTTTGTCGTCCTAGATGGCTGCCTGACCGTGAAAGTTACAACTCCGAAATCAAGTTATGTATGGTGTTATTTTTATTTGTGTTGTCATCGTAGCGCTTCCGCCCACCTCTAGGTTTGTTCACAGCGTGAAATAAGTTGTAAATCCAAAATTTGGTGAAGATTGGACGATAATAGCAGATTCGATAAAAGTATACCGTAGCCTTAATATTTCGTAAAGTCTTGTTTGATGGCCACTAAATTTATTATTTTTTTCAATTATTCCACATTTTAAACAATAAATTTTCCACTATTTCACATGCAACTGTTGCATAGTTGAAAGAAGCAGACGCTTCAGAGACGAAGTCGAAGGCCATAAAAGGCGTTTTATAAATTGACCTCGTGTCACGAATCTCATTGTGTAATAACATTTAAAAAGTAAAATAAAAGCAAGGAACAACTCTTTTTTTGCAAAGGAATGCTTCTTTTTCAGTCTTATGAACCTTTGGTTTTTAATTTCAGTGTACACGTAAAAAAATGATCGCTTTTTTTGCTCCCGTGAAAAGTTGCAATTTTTGAGAGACGTGTTGTTAGAGCTTACAATTATCCATCCATATATTAAGAGGGGAAACTTGACCCCAGTTTCATTTCATTCGGGGTATTAATAGTTTCCACAAAATAATATCTAATGCGGTTTTTATAACCACATCTTCCGGTCTGATGTGTGCACGCATATTTTACTATGTACTCATGTCAGTGTCACTGTCACCGTGGAGCTTGAGGGGGCCCGAGCACCCTCAAAAATTCCTTATGGGTGTGAGGAAAAAATGTGCCAGGCTTGTCGATTTACCCTGGAGTGTCCAGATATCGAGATTCGAGTTATCTGGGTTCTAATTTTGATCATAAGGCTGTTCTAAAATGCTTACGGCCGTATTCATAGTTTCCTTAGTAAGCTACTAACGCCCAAGTAGCGTTCTAAGTAGTAGCATACTAGCAAAATGGTATTCATAGATCGTTAGTAAGGGCTACTAAGCTTAGTATGCTACTATCTTAGCGGTTTTATTTGTATACTGTTATAGAGTTTTTATGCATTTGTGCCAAAATGGAATACGAGAATCCATTCTTCAAGTAAGGCAGGCAACGTATGTAGTGTAATTGTTGGCAGGAATTGAAAGTTTTTCGTAGCTGCGAGGAAGCTACGACTTGTAGTGAACTTGTGCCTCTAGTGTAAGTGAACACAATTTGTACATTCAATGCGCCCCTAAGTGAATTGATTGCATATAGACGATGAAGTAAAGAGTAAAGCGCCAAGTGAAGTGATTTGTGAGTGTATGAGGTTCGACAAAATTATTTTCTTTCTAAATATATTTCTTTCATACTGGTTTAACCATTTCGATCAAAGGGATCTACTAGCTGTTACGAAGGGGATATGTTTCATATTTGAAGCAGTTGTTCTTTAGGGATACAGCAAACGCTTATAAATTTTCATTCGTTTGTACGCTTATAATTTGTGTTTGATTATATTACTTCTTCTAGTCACTTTATCGTGAGCTTTCGGCAGTGTTTACATTTCGCGTATTTCGTTGCGCTGTTGTTTTTGTTTTGGTTACGGTACGAGTGATAGTGGAGAGTGAGATTGGAAGTTTGTTGATGTTACAATTTCTGGTTTAAAAATTTGTTTCAGCCTATTTATTTCATTGTCTACGTAATGGTAATTTTAAATAACATCAACTGATTCTAAATCATTAGTGATGAGTGGGAAATGAGATGTGAAGAATTCTTTCGGACGTCAACGAGTGCAAATTCTTTTGGTGTGTGCAGAGTGATTGGAAAACTGATTATCATTGTTTACTTGAGTTACGTTATAGTGTTTTAAATTAAGTGTGAGTCAAGCTTTTCATTGAACCAGTTTATTCAGAATGTACGGATTATAAGTGTCATAAAGACAGATCGTGAAATGTTGTGTGTGTTGTAGTGCTATTTGTGATATGATCAGCAATAAATAAGTAAAACAAGTTACGTTAATTATGCTTTGTTTTTTACATTAACCACCTAAAGTAAACTATATACCGTATATTTCCGCACGCTGTCAATATTTGAAATATTTAAATGTAGCGAAGCAGATTGTTGTTTCCTTGAGTAACATTTTAGGAGTTGCAAACATATGTTACTAATTGCTCGCACGTAGGTGTTTGTAACGTAATAAATGTGTATCATTCACACATTTATTTCAACGTTATTTTCTTAACGATTCATTTCTGCATTGCAAAATTTTTTGTTTCTACTCCGACATTGAGGTGTATTTCTGCTTTCCGAATACATAAATGTATAGTACTGACGTAGCTAGTTATGTTTTTCCATACTAATCACGCATACACTAATGGAAACAAATATCAGAAGTGCAAACAATACGCAATGTATATGATCAATAAATATACGGCCGTTTGTAAAGCAATAACTGCATCTCAAACATACAAATGCTTCGGTATTACTCATAAATCTACCCTTTCCCAAAGGTATTGCATAATGTTTGTGTACAGCAATCAAAAAATATGTCTGGGATGCGATATCACATCGAATTATCCATTATGAAGTAAAAATTTCAATGCATTTTGCTGAATCAATATCTTTTGTTTGATAGTGTTACGAATTTTCCGCGCCGCGGAGGAGTCAGATGCAGTGTTGTCAAGCGTAGCCTAGCGGGTTGAACCCAAATCGCTACCGAGTATCGGCTGCCGAGCTGGCTAGTAGCATACTAAGTTAGTACCTCTTATTAGCTCACGTAATACAATCCATGAATACCATATCTTAGTAGGCGGCTAAAAGGTCTTAGTAGCCGACTAAGTTAGTCGCCCTACTAGCGTGTTTTAGCGGAAATCTATGAATACGGCCGTTAGAAACTTAAAACTCGCTACTTATAACATTTCCCTGGTCAAGATCTGCGGTTTGGGCCCGCCAAATACTTTTTTAAAGTGGGCATCCCTAACTGCTGAAACTATTTTACGAAATATTAAATTGATTTGTGATGAAATTTAAAAGATTTTTTTCTCTTAAAAGCATATTAAATTAACGAAGGATTAACTGGAGTCTTTTCCTGTAACATATATTTTGAGCTGCCTTAAATTCGGAGCATTCTCCGATCGCGCTTAGAGCGATAATACGTGAAAGACCTTCGTGACAGGATTTTTCCTTCCCAGCGCTCATTTTCCTCGTTCTATTTGGAATTAGGTCGGAATCGACCCAGGTTAGAACCGATCACGTCGAGAAACCTTCCTGTACTTCAAGTTTATTCCCCAATCCTGGGAGACGGCGAGGTGGCACGTCTTCTCCCCATCTTACATTCCTACAGACGAGAAGTTAGTTCACTACCTTGACAAGACTTGATTCTTTAACTCTCGTTCGTTGAAAGGAAAAATTTTAAAAATTCGCTCTTTTCACAGACGTCACGTAGTGCAAGTGCTACTATTTTATGAAGAATTACTGTAGTCCTGATGGAAATTTATAAGTTTTAATCCTATCATAGCAAACTATACTGGTGAATAATTCGAGCCGAGTAATACTTTTGCGGTTGAATTTTCAACAGAAAATTCCATAATATATTCCTTTGTCGGGGTTAAAAGATTCGGATAATACCCTTTCCATATTATGATTTTTTTTTATCTTCCACTTCTACATTACACACGTCGTCACGTCATTATTGCTGCGCTATTACCGAATTTATGGCTCTAAATTATTTTATTCCTTGTTTAATCAGACTGTAGTTGTTATCAAGTCTTTAATTCTTCTTTTATTCCTTCACCTTTGACTCCCCCTTGTCTTCCTCTTTTTCGCCATTCGCTCTCTTTTTAAGCGATTCCCCGTCCTGTTTTTTCCAAACGTTCAGCTCGCCGCACAATCCACTTTTTTCAACCCCGTTCCACACCTTTCCCTCCCTTGTACTTCCCCCCCCCGCCCGCCCACGAGGCCTCAATTTCGTCCCTCGGGCCCTGCGCCGCCGTGATTCCCCCCAAGCGGACGTGGAAGCGGGTGCAGGGTGCTGTGTCTGTGAGGCGCACAACCCCGAGCGTGTTCGTCTCTCTATTACACGGCCACCCTCCCTACCCCCCCTCACCCACACCCACCCTCGCCGACATCCGTCTATTCCTGAAACAATCAATAGGACCGCTCCCTCTTCTTTCTTCTGTGGACCTTATATTCTCGGCTCCGATCACGTCTCCTCCTTGCCCTATTCTCCATCGCCTCTTTCCCACATTCTAACCTCTGTATCTCGCATTTGTCTTACCAACAGGATGTACTACTCTCTTTTCTCTGTGATTAGATTGGTAAACGTTTTTATGTTTGAAATAATAAATTTGTATTTTTCACTCACAATATTTTTGTTTTTTTTTTATTTTGTATAAATTGTTACCACCTGGAAAATAGCCAACTTATTACTTGTACAATATAATAATAATTTTAGTACGCTGTTCTCATTCATGACGTCTAAAAATAATCATAAAAAATTATTGCTAACATACCACAATTTTTCTCTACCGTCCTTCGGCATTTGTCATAGTTTTTCACCAATATTAATTTCGATTTTCCTATTATCCTGCAGAATATCGTGCTTTCGGTCTTTCCTAAGAAAATTAAATAGGGTTCTTAATAGGGTAGACCTAGCACCCAAAGTAATGATCCCTTCTTTATTATGAAGAATATCTTGCTTTCCGTCTTACCTCAGGAAACAACATCTCTTTGCGATATATTAAAGCAAGGCCTATCGCATCTGCATGAGTAATGCACGGTGAAGCAAATTTCTAGGAAAGATAATTATTGCTATTTTCTGTGTGTTTTGAAGTTGTGATATCCTGGTTTTTACATATACCTGCATGAATCTTCCTGTGTAGTCCTTTCCTTAACTTATCATTCCGTTGAAATAATAATGTGTTTCTGACTCTTACGAGTCTCTAGTTTCACTTCATTTGCCACATATCTGCCAATGTAATAGTTTACGGTCACTGAAATATTCACGTGTAAGAATTAAAAACAGTAACCTTTGCGTGATGGGTGCACAATTCATTTTTTCGGTCAACAATAATCCAAGTGCGCTGGCCAAAAAAATCTGTACATGTAGCTAATGTGTTGCATTTCAACTAACTAGGTCTTTTACCGTCTTTTGAACCATCATTTTTTATTGATTATACTTTTCAAAGTTAACTAAGTAGGGTAACCTACCCAGTTATTGGCACTTTAAGGACCTTGACGAAGAAAATTAACTCTTGTGACCATTGTGTCACAACTTCAGTTTATTTATAACTTGCATTAGATCTGAGAGACATGTTGCTTTAGTATTCCCATGTTAGCGATTTATATTATACATACAACTATTTACTAAAAATAATTGTTTAAAAAGTACCATCATCCCAGTTATTGGCACACTTTATCCAGTTATTGGCACACTGTATTCCAGTTATTGGCACACCGCGTATTTCCTCAGGATGAAAAGGTACTTATGACGGTCAGCGTTGCCTTCACGTGACGGTGGGGGTAACTTCATATACATTTTTTGATCCAGAGGGGCAAGCACTAAGTTTTTTTCAGGGCATGACATGAAATTAGTTTAGTCGCCAACTAACACACTATTCAGATCAGAGAGGATATCACACTTGTTTTGTTCTTTAAGAATATCCTCCACAGTTTTAAACAAGCCTCTGATATATATAGGATATCGCTGACGCATGCACTTGCATTAGTTACTCCTTCAAATGAACGGTAAGAAATTTCAGTGTATTTGCGTAAAAAGCCATGATACCACGTATTCTCGGGATTATTGCCCTTAAAAGGATTTCCGCGATTATTTTGCTCGAATTCTTTGACATTATCACTTATCAATTGTTTTGCATGGAATTCTTTGAAATTATTAATTTGACTATATCCAATTATTGGCACCCATACCAAGTACTGGTTGCACTCATTTCTATGAGCCAAAATATAAAATACGCATTTATACTAGCAGTACCATGCATTTGGCGAACAAAATAAATATATAACTGTAGTTGATGAAATTTCCAATACTTGGCCCCCAGTGCCAATCACTGGAATTTAACAATATTTACATACCAGTGATTGGCACCCCCTAAAAATCAATTTTAATTACGATAACAGGCTCTAAGTAAAAAACAACCTCATTGAGGTATTACTATCATTACAAATATCTAAGTTTCATACTATTTAATGGGTTGATATTGATGAAAAACGCATCGAAATGAAGTAACATTCTTAATTTTCCGCTAAGAAAATCTCCAATTTCTCCAAAGAAAATGCAGCACTTGGCTTTATGGTCCACAGTCACTTCTCAAATGGTGTAAGGTGGACGGAGCCGCTGACACATATTAAGTAAACTTCTTTGCTTCTAAATACAGAAACATCAAAAATACAATGCATCTCTGTCTCTTAATATCACACAGTTAATTAATGAGTGCCAACAACTGGGGGGGTGCCAACAATAGGGCATTCTACCCTATATCCTCCTAAATTGCTAACTGTTGTACTTTTGTTAGAAGCATTGATTAAAATTTGACCGTACGTTTTACTACTACTGGACTCTTTAAGTTTCCAAGTATGTACCTGATTGAGTATGTTTTCGATGTCAATCAGGGATTTTTGTACAGAATTCAAATATGTATTTTTAAAGACATTTAAAAGGCACGTTTATATTTTAACGTCCCTATCCCGTAAAAGTCTAATGCGGCTATCGTAAGGTGGATATTTAAAAAAACTTGCGAAATGAAAAGTTAGTTAGAGGAGCGTATGGACAGAGTGAGGGACATTGCATTCTGGAACCAAGTAACTATTCTTGTGTTCCCTTTAATGACTCCGCCGTTTCGCGAACATGGATGCATGAAATTTACACATGTGGGGCTTACTTTGTTCAGAGGGGCTGCACCCTTAAGTTATCTGTATCTAGCTCAGAGATGAGGCTCTGAGTGAAAGTATAGCTTCAGTAGGCCGAATTTTTTTTCAGTTTGGAGAATAATTAAAATTTCATCAACATTTATATATTTGCTTTAATGAATTTTCTAGTTACATACATACATTCATTCCCGCTTCAAAAATTCCATTTTTTCCTACTTGAAGAATTTTTTTTATTATTCATAGTGTTTAGACGCATTGTCTTTATCTAAAATTTCATGTTTTCTTTGCAGGTAAGTTCCTGTAATGGTCTCTTTATTGGCTGAAAGCGGAAACGGTTAAGTATTAAAAATTGTGCAAGTGGTAATTACCTCTTATGTGTTAGTGAGCCTCAAAACGATTATCGTTTTAACATTTCAATTCAATTTTGAGTGCGCAATTTATGAATAAGAACTTGGTTCAAAGTCTACTAGGTTCATAATTTTATACTTATGGTTAAAATTGTTAACATAATGGGTAATTCCGGGCTTTTATTTCGGTCTTTCGTCGCTAAAGGTAGGATGCGGCAAAAATAGGGTGGTTTCCTTCATCAAAGAAAACGAAAGGCATTGATTGCGATTTGTTACCCACCATTAGTGTATTCATAATATACAAATTATTTTGTTTTAGAAATACAGGGTTAGACGAATGGTAATGGTCCATTTTTATCCTCATTTGAAAAGGGCCAGATTGGCGCCCATGCGATGCCACTCCACGTGACGTCACAGGGACCTAGTTTCTATACGAGAAGATAGGAGTTATACGTCGTCTGAGGTTACCATTGCATGCATGAGGCGCAGAGCTCAGGGAAACATGTCTTAACAATCACTTATTAAAACTGGCTAAGGTCGGAAAGTTTTCCTCTTTTGATAAGTTATTAATAATCCTTATTTAAGCCAAGCGCTACCAGCCAGCAGGGTACTAGGCTAGCCGCTAGCAACCTGCGTCATATCAGCGCTAAGCCTCGCCTCAAGGTCACCTCGCAGGGCGGGAGGGGGAACCAGAAATACGTCACGCGGAGAGACTTCCCGACATTCATACTTAAGCGTCGCGTTTTCGCGCGCTTGAAATTTTTCACTTTTAATTTAATCGCGAAAAATAGATATCGTCATTTAAAAATGTAAAAGCGTGAAATACGTACTCCAGGAGTAATAATCTTTCGATTTAGGCTATAAAAAAATAATAGGAAACCACCCTATTAGCTGGCCATACGAAGATAATATAACAATCGTTTCGGTAGATCCAGTTCATTTAAATGATTAGCCTTTTGGATGTTGTAGTGAATATCGTCCGAGGCCTATGGGCTTATGCCACCCTCTAAGGGTTGATATTTCACGTCACTACCCAGAGTTTAGGCGGCCAAAGACGCATTGACACACCTCTTCCCGTAAGATCTCCAGCACCCTGGCCCGGATCAAAGTTGTATGGTTTCTGGCTGTCGATCCCTAAAATTGTTCTCATTTTTGTGCTGTCTGCCAGTGTCGGGCAGGGTAAACAATTAGTTGGATTGATGGATCAAGAAAGAGTCGAGTGCCAGGATACCTGATGGCTGGCCCCATCAGCCTTGCAAGCGTGCAATCTAGGGTTCGGACCCATTGTATTTGTGGTTTCCATTATAGAGAAATATAGGTCCCATTCTATGCAAAAGTGTGTGATCGATCTCTTTTTCAAAATGTCTGCACTGTAGAGCAACCAATGGGATTGTGTTGGGAGAGGAGGGTATCCTCTTGCTCCAGTATCGCACTCCTCGCTTATTCCACGCCGCCTCCAAAAATTTGCCGCATTCATCGTGCTTCTAATTGTACTATCCGTGCCTCTGGCGAGAAATGGAGCTCTTCCGCGATGAATAATTTTCCGAGTGGTTGCCTTTGGTAGCCGCAAGGTCTCTACATAATAGCTGATAATAGTGACCGAGTGGAGTATGAATGCTGGCCGCAGCGGCGGGTCGACTTTTGCTTAAAAAGGCCATTAAACGTGGAGTGGCCGGCGCTCCCGTGCGTTACATCTTCATATTACACCAAAAGCAGCTCCAATAGGAATTTTTTAAATTGTATTTTCTTTTATTTAAGTAAATTTCACATACAGCATTGACGCCAATTAACAGTGAAATTTTTAACAATGACATGAATTAGACACAATACAATAATAACATAAAAACAAACAAAGAATTAACCAGTAGGGAAAGTATAACATTCAATTAGCAGACATATGGGTCAGAACTTGTGCGGTGAATTTTTTCGTGGCAGGTAAAAAGGATCTATGGAAGGAGGGAGCGAATTTAGAAGGGAGGAGAGACGATTAAGGGTGAGCGCTTGGTCAGGGAAATTCTGGGAAAAACAGGCAGATGGAGTAGGGAGAGCGGGCAGGTGGAACGAGTCGGTATTCTCAAATTCAACTGAGAGAGGAGTTCAGGGCAGTCAAAAGTCGAGTCCAAGATATTGTGTAGAAAGTTGAAGTCCGTTTTAAGTCTGAGATTCTGCAGATTAGACAAGGAAAGAGAGGCCAATACAGCATCAGAGGACATATTGCGTAAGTGAGATGGGTGGGGCGTATTAGGACACCGTCCATTGACAAGATAAGAAAATAATTTAGTGTCATGATTGCTGAGTCGCACCGAGCATTTATTGAAGTCCTTTATTGGTCAGGAGAAAAGCCGCTCGTAAACCTATCCGTTCGGCAAAATATCTCAATCATTTTATCGTTTCTGTCAGACCTGGAGATCACTTCGAAAATGAGCCACGCCGCTTCCATCATCCACAGTAACACAGATAACTTCTTAAAATCTCAATATATTGAGATTTTAAGAACTTATCTGTAGTAGTTCTATACCTCAGTTGCGTCTTTTTGGTCGCTTTAATCGTTTCAATCACACTCGTCGTCTGCATTCTGGAATGCCCCATTGTATTTGGAGATCGCTCACAACGTAGGAGCCAAGTCAGAGCATAGAAAAATATTTTGAAGCACAATTAACTTAAGCCTTTTCATTTCATGAGGTAATTATGTCTTTTGATAATTATCCGAAAATCATTGACAAATCTGCCGTATTACTCGTGATCGTTGTTTTTGCATAAAATCAGCCTCAAAACGATTAAAGAAATGCGTTCCATCCATTACAATTTCTAGCGATGATTTCAATATCGCGCCACTCATCTATCCCGCAGCTCTTGGATTAGTTTGTAGATCTAGATGAACTTGTGAACAAGGCTGCGCATAGTGTCCAAAATAATTTTGATGTGCGCAATTCTGTATTCAATTTTAAATTTTCCACTATATTCATTTCTATGCTATTCATAAATTGTTTTTTATTTTATCCAAAAGCTGTTCCTAAACCAAATGCGGGCAAGGCTCTTGGACTCAAACGCATCACATTTTTGAGAATTTTATTATGTTATTGAAATTCAGCAAGTTGTACATTTTTTACTTCTTCTAATTATATATTTCCTATACATTGGAGTAATTCAAACTTCTTTCGGAATGAAATTAACATAGAAATAATTTTTTTCCCTGAATTCCCACAAATCCGGGCAAGGTGAGTCTGTTAGCACGAAATGTATAAAGTAATGTGAATTTTACAAATATTTGGTTCGAATTGTCAAAATTATGTAAAATTATGACTATTTACATGTGACGATAAATATTTGGTGTTTTATGTAGTGAAAACAGAAAGAATTAGTAATAAGAGTCCACTGTTCTCGCTGTTTGACTATGAATGAAATTAATAACTAATGTAAAACTTTTGTTAAACAAAATTGAATCAATTTTATGTTAAATGATTCTAAGGTGCACAATACGTACCAACTGATGTGAAGAGTAATATCTTTTCACTGTTTAATGGTTTAAATTAAAAGCATAGGTTTTAAGTAAGCCTTGCCCGATTACGTCAGAAAAATATGTTGCCCGTATTAGGGTTAATCATGTCAGTTAAACCTATTTCACAGGTCCTCTGGGCGTTTTTAGAAACCTCTTTTATATATGCCCTGAAATATTTGCATTGCCACCTCCCCTTCCACGTGCGAGTATTTTTTGAGGAAAAAAGCCCCCCTCCGCGCAGAATTCCTAAAGTTGGAATCGCTGGGGAATGCGTCTGACGGAATAAACCTGCGACCGTCGCCCGAGGTGGCTGTCCGTGAAATTATCATGGCGAATTTTTTTAGGAAGTTGATCGGCGCAGAATTTCATATTAAGTTGCCTGGTCCGAGAAGTTTGTTGGGACGTCGTCTCCACAGCTGAGGTGAAGGTTCTCTTAAGTTTCCCGGCCGAGGGGAAAGTTTTGGTCGCATAAAAAGATGCTTTCGCAGTCTTTGTCTGCGCTCCGCTCTGTACTTCGATCGTGTTTGCCTTTGAAAGCTGGAACGAAAAACCCCTATCTCATATCAATCCTATCCTATATTTTTTCTCCTGTCAATATTTTTTCTATTATTTTTTTACTTGCCTTCTGAGTTGAGTCTCTTTGAAGTATTCAGATATTTTTGTTGAAAAAGTACTTGTCTTCAGGACTGTTTATAGTGGCTCGTGTCTCGTTCTTTATCTTGCCAACGGAGGTGTGTACGAGGAGGATGCCAAACGGATTAATTTAATTAAAAAATGTAATGTTTATATACTTAAACTGTGACATAGTAATAAAATCATAAACCTTATCTGAAATCCTGTGAGTGGATTGAAAATGATATTTATTTTTCATAGCGTTAACCGTTTAGGAAACTTAAGCTCACGTTCAGCCGGCTTACTAGCATTATAGTTGAATTTTGGATTTAATGAGTCATTAAACGTATTTTATGCCTTAGGTAGAATGAATAGTTAGTCATATAGAGATTGGCAAAGCCAAAGGATAGCTGCTTAGAATTCTATTAACTGCTACGAATATTCTGTAACGACAACCGGTTTTTCGTACTAAGTAAAGATTGGTTTCTCTTTCTGTAATCATTCGGCAAAGGCCGCCGTTAAATGGGTTTTTGTTCAGCCGATCGGAGAGAACTCGAGGCGTAAGCCGGTTTGTGTAAAAATGAATAGAAAAAAATACGCATTTATTAGAAAAATAAAATAAATATTTCAAGGGCGTTAAAAATAGAGAAAATTGCAATGGACGCCATCTATCATTATTAATAGGAATTTAAAACACAGCTCACGCACTGTTATAAAATTGAGTTGAATTGCTCCTTATCCGCTTTCTACGTCAATTTCGGAGTTTAACTGTCCATTCTATAATGGTATCCATTCTATTTTTCGTTCAGGGATGTCTTCTTCCATGAGTCATGGTTTGATTTAATCAAACATGGAAGTTAAGCGCTGGAAAAACCTGACTGTGGCTCAAGCATTTCACGTCAATTCAAAATAAACAAAATCCTACGGTAATTTTGGTGTTGAATTCACTTGGTTCCGCACTTAATTTTCGTTTGACGCCTTTTTTTTTACCTATGGTTCCTGGGATCTCAAGCTAATTGCTTTCTACGGTTAATTCCATAGGATACTATAGTACCAGTAGTAAACCATAAAATGTAATCCGTCCATTCTCGTTATTTCTTGCTATTTTATAGAGGACATGCATTTAGGAAAAGTCGCGGCGTCAAAATCAGTTTCGTGCATTTTTGACATAATTATAAACGTTCAAAACTACCAGCTGGGTCCATTGGACCCAGTCCGTCTTTCTAGGGTTAATCCAATGAAGTCGTTCCCTTTGTCCTCGGGTGAAGTTTGAGCTACAAAAGGCCAAATTAAGTGGCGATGGAAATAATTGGGGGAAAATTATGTTTCGTTTTCACGTTGCTTTGGTCGATTCTAACGGTTATGGGAGACTTTTTTACTATTCGTAGGTGTAACTTAGATTTTTGTCGAAGATAGGTAGTCATATATTTATGGCTGCTCATCTTATTTGCCTCATTCTAAGCGTTACTAAGGGTACCTACGTGTGGACAATCTCTAATGGGAAATGCGGTCTCTTTTTCATGAACCTTTCAATTTTAATGTTGGCCTATGCTATTATAGCTAGAAAGACGACTATTCCGGCTCAGAAAGCGTACATGTCTATTACTTGCACTAGCATCCAGAAAACAAAATGGGCTTCTCCCTATTTTCCCCGCAATAAATTTTAGTTTCCGTCCAGCCCCTCAAGGTTTTCACCGTTAAAATATTAATACAAAAACCAGCAGGGAATGCTTGTGAATTTTAATCGTAGGAGATATTCTATCCCATTGAAATAGTAATTTGTTGAGTTTAAGTCTACGGGATGTTGGTCACATTATATGAATCAATTTGGAATTAAAGAAATAAAACTTTTTAACGTTCACTGGTTGTTTAATGAAAGGCACGACCCGGGTTTCGTAACTTAGTTACATCGTCAGGTGACTAAACCTGCATGCATCATACATTTATACACAAACTGCACAAGTGACTGTGAGGACATCTGTCGGAAAGGAAAAGGAGTAGTTGGGAGGCGGGGTTGAGGGTTAAACACGGACTGAAATTGGGAGAGGGGAGGGGGAGAAGGGAGAAGGGGCAGCCTTGGTTCGGGACGAGGGTTTTTTACCAGCCAGGGGAGGGCGGGGTTAAAGTGGGTGAGGAGACGAGAGCTAAAGAAGTTGGCGGTGTTGGGGAAGAAGAGAGGGTTAGCGGGTTTGAGTTTTCTAAATGACAATAGTCTATGGAAGGTCGTAGAGTCCGGCTGTGGAAGGTGTTGGTATGGTTAATAATTTCCCCAAAGGACATGGGTCACTTGGGGAATTTTGGTAAAGGCATTGCTTAGTATTTGTTCTTGGAAATTTTAACGGCACACATGTGGATAGGCACTTGAGAATTTAAAGATTGTCACTGTAAGAGTTCATTTATGGGGATGGAAAAGAGAGGGGAGTGGGAGGGGAGCACTTGTTCGTTGGCAAGGGGGGTGTTGTTCTTTAAATGTTGTATAATCTCCAACGTTTCCAGGGCATCGAGTCTCCTGTTTCTTTCTGAATGTAGGATATCCGGCTTAAAATCACTATTGTGTTTACCATCTAATAAATGGTTGGCGAGGTTGGATTGATCTTTCTTCTTTTTGAAGCAGTTGCGATGCTCACTCACTCTGATTTTAACACTTCTCTCTGTTCTGCCGTTGTATCTCATGTCACAATCGTCGCGTTTTCAGGCAGTAAATTCCACTTCTTCTTTCTGGTGGGAACCGATCTTTGCAGTTGGGCAGCAATGTTTTGAGAGTTGAGGGGGTGTAATAGGCGATTCTGTATTTTTCCTTCGGGAAGCAAGAGGTAACGGAATGAGAAATGTGGAGTGACTGGGCATAGGTGACTTAGTTATCTATTACGATCACACCTTGGTTGTTTTTTTGCCTGCGATCGTTGAGCCAGTGGTAGAAAGAAATAATTACTTAATACAATTTTTCTTTCTTTTTTAACTTTTCTTATCTTACAGCGAACCAGAGAAACCAAAGGCAAATGCGTACTGAATGAATACTAGAATAATTGCCAAATTATACAATGTCATGTGTGACTCCTCTCGCTAGACTTCAAACTGTGCGTTAATGCCGACGTCATGATATTATCCAGCATGTTTTCTCTTAGTTTGAAAAATTTGCATTAGCTTCATTGAAAGCGTATTACCGAAATTACGAAAACAAAAAATCTGTAAATAAGGAAAATACGAGAGAAAATGCTGAAAAAATTATGAAAGACAGTCCCAATCCTTCAACCTTCACCAACATAGCTCAAATCGATGGCCACTTGGCCGCCTCGGTAACATAAAATTACTCAAAAAGTAAGTATTATAAAAAGTAAGGGTGAAAACCGGTTCAAGTATGCAGTAAATGCGGAATGATAAATTTGCAGTGTAAAATAATTTTTCTCTTTGAGTGCATATACATTCACTCACAAGCGGAATGTTAGTGGAGCACAGCAGAATACTACGAAAGGAGTATAAGATACTAAATTTCACTTAGAAGCATAAGTGGTGCCACAAACTCTGTCCTAAAAGTTTTGAAAGTCACTGTACGCGTAGCTCAGATGTAAATATAAGGGAACTAACGCATATTTTCACGTAAAAATCCCCATCTCTGAGTTCCTCTATCATTATGAAGACAACTGCCTTCCATTTTTTATATAACGAAACTGACTTGAAGAATTTTCGGGAGCACAGTTGACCAAAGCGAGGCCTCTGCTGTTCCAACGAAATTTGTATGCTAATCCTAAAAGAAACGGAGAGAACCCCGAACTTCCTCGAGCAAGAAATCAGCTATAACTAAAGCACATTTTTTATTTATTTCATAATTTACATCCGGAGACTAAAAAACATTAATAAGTAGAGGATTTTACGATGGTATGTCCACATGTTGAAGCATCCACTATAACTGCCGTGGTTACTGTCTCTATCAAAACTTTAAACATTTCATCTTAAGAAGTTTCATTTCAATGAAATGATTCGTTTTATGACAAAAAATTGTTCATCGAGGCTTAGTTGATGGTGTCAGTACATTTCGATAATCAGCCAGAAGAAAATTAACGTTTTTTTCACAATGATGATAAACTTTTGGCCACTATTTCCACGAACCCAATGTGTTTGCGGCTTCTTCAAGCGTTACTCCCGCGGCATTCATGAAGTTCACACGTCAAACGGCGGTTTTATTTTCACCAAGTATGTGAAAATAAAACCCCGGTTTTATTTTCACATACTTTTCTTCTAATATAGAATCTTCTTCTCTTTCTCATTGGGGTCTTTTCAGATTAAATGTTAAAGTAAAAAATTAAATGCAAATGTAAATGTATGCCTTTTTGACATTGTTTTTTATAACTTTCATTATTTTGCTCGTTTTTGATCCATCGATTGACAGCATTTCAGACATCATTTAATTTTATTTTGCATCGTCTATCATTTTATTCATCCTACGTTAATGGTCTGTGGGTTCTTAATATCCTTGCAGTTTATACTCTCGCTGGTAGAATCGTGGACCGTCGGTAGTTTCCATGCAAATCACGATACAAATAGTACAACTTAGTGGTAAAAACCGTGTTATCAGAAGTTCTGTTGGACCGTAGTGGCGTGATAAGTGGAGCGTGACGCATTGTTTGTTCATGCCGTCTTTAAAAGTGTGAAATTTACAACTTGCCGGGGCGATAATCAAAATCGCTCGGCGCTGAGGAAATCTCTCCTTCTCTCTTGATTCTTTGATAAGCGCTTCGTATTCATTCACGTGAGAATTACGGGGGGCCGTTATTCCCTGTACCAGTGTACCCGTCTGTGCAGTCTGCGCTCGCTTGAAGCGTCATTGAAGCAAAGCCTCATTAGAAGCGACTGTCATTGAGTGCCGTGAATCGAACCGTAAGGGAAAAGCGGCCAATGAACAGCAATCTCCCGAGCTCTCGTACCCCTCCATTCTGCTCTTCCCTTCCTTACTCTTCTCGGATGCTTCTTTCCTCTTGATAATCCCACTATTTTCTTCTTTATTCCTCATTTTACCATCATGGAAAAATATTGTGATGGCTATAATGTCATTCACTCAGCATTGAACATTTCCTCACATTTAAATGCATTTTTTCATTTGAAGATGCTGTCTTATTTGACAGACATTTACTGCTCAACTCTGGTTAATATTTCAGGGCGTTTTTCATCAGTTATGGAATTTCCTAGTTCTTTCTGGTTTCACCCATGTATCTGTCCACCTATGACACGTTCAGCTTTGTATTTTCTGTTTATGTCCTTCGACTTCCTTGACTACAGCCACCCCTGTTGCCATCAACTTCTGCTTTATCGATTTTGCGTGTGAACATTTTTTTCTATCATGCTATTGCTCTATGTTCTGCTAGAATTGGATTCATAACGGCTTTCGATGACGATTTTTTTCTGTCAGATGTAATGTGAATCCTCTTTTGCTCTCACTCTCTTGCTTCGATGCCAAATTTATTTGCCGGCCAATTATTGGTAAGTTTTGAGTTATCAAACGCAAGATGTATGAGTAGTCTCATGGTTTGAGTAATGACTGTTTGTTGTTCCTGTATAAAGTACTGATACGGTATGCGAGTAGTTGCGTCTTGTAGTAGTTACATATTGTTCGTATTGTGGATTTATTTCCGTGCTTTGTTCCCTTCATTAATGCTCCATTTGAAATATCCTGCCAAGTCTCTTTTTATAATGATCATAGAGGAATAACTCTTGTCTGAATGTGTATTTTATTTATTTAGTTTCACTAAGTGGGAGTATTTATCTAATTGCAACACAATTTTCATTCTGAGTACTCAATTCTTCAAGACATTAGTTTTCTCGTGTTGCAGAGATTTCCTCATCTTGTCTCATAGTGATTTAACTGTTTGACCAAAATTGATGAAGCTTAGATCTCTTGATTTGCATTGCAGTCAACTTAAAATCATTTCCTTCCTGAAGCTGTTGCAACTTCTCCTGTTCAGGCATGATGGTGGAATCACTATCTCACCTTGAAGTAAACATTTTCTTTATCATCTTAATTTATTTGCGTGATGTTATTTTTACCATGTGAAACTTATAGAATTTATGTCCTGCTATGAAGGAGAAAAAAGCTAATAAGTTAGTAGCTCTACCTATGTGTTGATTTCAATCAATGCGGTCTGATACCTCGTATTTCAGGGTGAAAATAAATCAGCGTCTTACATAATAATAAAGAATAAAGATATTTATTCCACTGCCCCAAAATATTACTACATGTACATACATAACCAGTGAAATAGACACCCCTTAAGACATGTCTTGAATAGGGGTTGCCATTACATAAAATATGGCAATGCTCGGCAGTACATTCTTGTAACCTTTAAACAAAACAAAAGAGGCTCTTCTATGAGTCTTTCATAGACACATTTGTCCATGTGTGCATAAACAATCTTTAAAGCATACAAAATACAATTAGAATAAAGTAATAAGAAAATTAACATGAAATAAATTTATAATAAATTTGGTAACAAAATAGGTTTAAGCAACTAAACGAACAGATTATTTAATTGTCTGAAATAAAAATTCAATATTTTTATTACTAAACAACCAGAATCGTGGGGATCAATTACCTTGACTCCACGAAGTACGCTACTCATTGGCAAAATGGATTGCCCATGGATGGAAAGAGAGATGGCTTTAATGAAATCAATCCTCCGACTTGCGCGGCACCGCCAAGTTCGTGAGTGGCCTCTCTTTGCTCAGATTGTTTCAATTACACGTTCCGCTTCGAGTAGTTGCCCAAAGATTTTTTTCGTTGTTCCTGCCCGCCGGTCTGAGAAGAAAATGGCTCCGCGGTCATGATTAATATCACGCCTCATGCCTCGAGGCTTCTTGGAGAAATTGAACGCGTTAAACGACGGTGGAATTCAATCCGTGGGGGAGAGATAGAGAGAGAGAGAGAAAACAAGGAGAAGGCCGACTTCGGTATTCATTCGTTTGACCCGCTCAAACTCGTTTCGTCTCGGCCCGAGATTTTAGCCAGGGGAGGCTGCACTTCCCAAACCCCCAACCCTCCTGTCCAACTCTCATTTCAACCCCTTTCCCTCCCTCCCCCCAACTGCACTGGCCCCGCGAACTAGGCCTCTCCTTGTGAGAAGGGTCGGGAGGGGGGGCGTGGTCTTTCGTCGCTCCCCTTGCAAGTCCTTCCTTCCTCGTCGTCTCATTTGGGAGCACCACCTCCCCCCCCCTTTCCTCACTTCCTCATTCACATACTGAATGCGAGTATTTTATATAGGTAAAGGCCTCAGTATACGCCATTTTGGAAGCCGTAAAATTTAGGCCTCATATTTCAACTTTAAAGTACAGTAGCATATAGTCACTTCATTATGCGTTTTCCTTGAATTTGCAGCAGGGATGCCAACTTACAAAAAATATTTGGGGGGGCCCAAACAGGGAATCTTGCCCCGGGAAATTTTATGAGTAGTGACTTTAAGTTTTTTGAGTATTTTAGAAGAATCAAATGATCAACATTAAAACCCTGATAACTCGATATTTGAACACTCCGGGGAAAATCAACAAGCCTGAAACATTTTTCCTCGCACCCGTAACGAATTTTTGAGGGGACTCAGACCCCATGAAGTCGGCGCCACTGATTGGCAGCCATAATGTTTCCTTAAGCCGTCCAAGTGGTAACTTCCCTATTTATATCCGTGAATTATTCCGCGTGAAATGAAATATTTTCGCTTTTTTTGCTGTTGATCCCACACCGAAGGCGATTATAATTTTTCCAGGGTCGTTGACCTAATGGATCAGGTGCGCGAAATTTGGAATCTAAGCTCTGCACTTGATGTCTGCTGTTGCCGGATATTAATTATACGGCGTTACGAGCCTTCAATTCGCGCCGATGGAGTGCGAGCATAAGAGATACTCCAGCGGCGGATTTATTTTTGTGAACGCTGCAAGAAATTGGACGATCTTTTTTTTCCTCTCTTCCTTGTCCTTTCCTGCCGTGTTTACTTGGAGTCCTTTTTGCGATGGTGGACGTTTCCGTGTTTTAAAGGGGTGCGAGAGGTTTAAGCTATGTGCGAGCAAGTATTGCGGTCTGAAATAAGTCTCACTTGAAATTGGTGGCGCAGTGGTTTCTTCGTGCGTTTCATGGCAATGTAAATCTCTTTTTTTGCGTAAACCACCGAGGGAATTTCTCGAATAGCGCTGAGCAGTAATTGAATTAAATAAGCATTTCGGAATTGGAGCAGCCAAGCGCGATGTTATCTCTGTTTTATCCGCATGTGGTGGCGCTTTCCTGGGTAGATTTGTTTTACGAAATCGGGGGCACTATATGTTCAATGACTCGTGTGCAATTGAAAATGGTAAATATCACTCCTGAAATATATTGTACAGGGAGTTTTTGCGCATCAATAATTGCCAGTTTTTGTTATATTTTCTCCTTTATGAAAGTTATATTTGAATCGTAAACTATGTGGATACAAATTCCGTGAAATATTTTGAGAACAATTTTTACTGCAACAATTAAATGAATTGTTCATGAACAGTCCTGCTGGGGAAATTTTCTTGCATGATAAGTGACTTCAAAGGAGTGCTGCATGCGAATTGCAAATTATTATGATCCGCTTGATGTGGTTGCAATTTTGTATTGCAGCGTTCTACAATAATATAATGATAAAGGATTTTATGAAAGATTTATAACTGCGAATAATGGATCCTTTTTCATGAAATGTCGTTGAGACGTCGAGTCACACTCAAGATTGTCGAGGAGAATATTTCATTGACAATTGTAGAGCCATGGCATCTTTGGAGTTTCTTCTATATAGTTGTATACATAGTTTTATAATATAGTTGGTAGGTCATCCACCTTCGTTCCTGCCTTGCTCGTGCGTAGCCACTAAAGGGTACACATATATGCATTCAGTTTGGAACAATCCTTGCGCGATCACCGTTCTTATCGGCTTGCCACTTAACCTATCGCCCTTTTATTTACTGCGAACGGATTTATTTTACCGAGAAACCCACCCATTCACACGCGAAAATGGTGCACAATCGTAACCCGCCACTGAGAATTAAATGTTAGTTATTTTTTCTTAAAATGCCTTCATTTCATGCTTGTAATTTACCCAGTGTTTTCTTAAAGTAATCTCTACCTTCTCTAGAGTGCGACATCTAAGTGCCTTGACTGAATGTTTCGCAATAATCTTAAATGTTAGTCACAAAAACCAAACCATCAATTTTTTATCAGGGAATCATTATTGCTGTACGTTCATTTTTTACTTGTACGAAATGCAGTGTATTATTCTTGTATTTTAGAAAGCGCCATATAATTGATTCTTGTTCATTGACCTCTCCCGCTATTTTAAAAGCCTTATGAAAAGTAACTATAGCTATAGTAACTCAGGTAGTTTTTTATGCAATACTGTAATCGAAACTAGCTACTGATTACAGATTTGAAAAGGTGACTGGAAAAAGCGGGTAACTTCTTTTTTAGTCACAGTTATCCCCTCCCACTGTATTCGCTCCCTCCTTTCGAAGCTCCAGCGGGAGATATTTCCGGCTCGGCCGTGCATCGGCAGCGGGGTGGGAAGGGTAGGCTATCCCAAAAAAACTTATTTTTGGAAATTCCAAAATCGTCACTCGGATTTCGATGACCCTCGGGTATACAAGGATAGGCAAAGAAATATTTTTGAAAAAGTTAAAATAATTAGTTAGCGAGGGGCGCCTAAATACCAACACCCTTAATTTATCATACAATTTCCTAAGAAATGTCAAAGTATAGGTAATCAGGGTTAGTTAAGGACCTTTGGGCTAAAATTTCGTCGGTTTTTGCGTATCTTTCACCGTTTAGGCTTTGCGGCCCGCGCAGCCTAGCGCCAAGAGTGGCGCTAAGCGATGCGGCTCGCGCGACGCGGCGCAACTGACGGCTGAGGCCGTCTCCCTCCCCTCCACCACCCCTCCTCCTCACCTGCCGCCCGCCATGTTCACATGCTTCAGTGACTCTCTCTCTCTCTCAAATTCAGATTTTGAACTCCTTTCGTAGACCAAATCATGTCGGCACGTATGGTAATAATCAATCTTACACTTATTCTGGAAAATCGACACTAAAACTCTGACACTTCTTAATTTCCGTGGCACCCTGGTCCCTCCGTTTTCCCGCTCACAAACTCAAGCCGGATCTGAAATTTACCAGCGATGTGAGGAGAGGTTTCTTTCACTTTGATTGCTGCGTTCCCATTCACGGCGACCGTCGCGTTTGTCAAATTTTTAGTTAACCTGCGGCCGATGTTCGTTACGTGATCCATATTTCAGCCTAAAATGGTATTTCTGTAGACCGTGAATTTGACTTCATCTAGACCTTGATAACCTTGAAAAAAAAACCGTGAATTTTATATTTCAGTTTGGATGGGACCATGTCTCATGCATATTTGAGTTCATTTCATTTGATGATTTTCGGAGCTGAAAAAAATAATTGTTTTGATCGTTACGTCTCTCATACGTATCGTATCTCAGGAATTTAATCAACTCCCAATAAATCGCTTAAATTATATTTATGTATTGCGGAGTACGTATTCTTTTGTTTATGGTTCATTGACCAATAATCATAGTTTTCCTTGCGAAATAATGATTGTTATAATGCATTTATTCCTAGATTCCCTGATAACTCTTTTAATCATATTAAAATTATTTTCTCCTTCTTAGGCGTGCATGCTTCAATTTTCTCCTCAAATTTTATTGGTTGTCGAACATTAAAAAGCTTAAACAAATTGATTTTTTTTTCGGTCAAATCGATTTTGATGGCCAAATTTTCGGTCAATGGTTCGAAGACTCTGGCTGTTTTTTTTCTGATTCCAGCAAAGCCACCATTTACCTTTGGATTCACGAATAACACATTGAGAATTATTAGATACAAATGTATTACCTTCAATTATTCCTTTTTCTTTGGTCACTTTCCTTTGAGAACGTCTTGTCTCAATATGTCTTGAAGTTTTATCACGTTTACATTATTGAGATATAATACTTCATCCAGTTTTGGTAAGTTATTGAGTATAAATAATGGGATTACTTTTTATGAAATGATATTTTTATTAGTTATTTTATTAAATCGATCAGATTACAATTGTTCCAGCAATTGTTGAAACTATCGTGCATTCACACAACGATGATTAAAACATGTGCTGCCCTCCAGTGCTGATGTCCAAAGTGAACGTCCAATTGACGGTTAGCAAAGGTGTTGAGGTAAGCAGGGTCGAGATATTATTTCGCTCAACGTGTATTTACCGAATAAATTTTCTTCCGCCCATATTCTTCCTTCCTCGGACAAATCCATAAAGAAATAATAGAGCGAAGGGAGTTTCACGAACTTTTCTTTTTTCTCTTGTCGCTTACGTTTCCGGTCTCCCAGCGCCTAGCCATCGTAAGGTGGCAACGTAAGTAACTATTATGAGGACATGCATTCACACGGCTAGTTCGGCAAACGATCGTTTGGACGATCGCTCGGACAATCGTAATGTGAACGAGGAATTACTTCTTACGGTGGAAGAAGAATAGGTACTTTCGATGTAACCGTTATATTAATGGCAATCGATACTTTATTTATAATCGATAAGCCTTTTGTCAAGCTATCTTAGAGGTAGACGATACCAGGTTTTATGGTCACTTATTTTACATGGAAAAAACATCAAACACGTATCGGTTCAGTAGTCTATTTTCCCAATTTTATCCAAGTGATATTTCTGTTTCAAAATAGTTATGCTCCATCTTAATATAAAGGTAAAATTATCGTGAGTTACCAATTGTAGGGAAATACAAATGTTACTTATGTTGTCAATGATTGTTAAGGAAGTAATATTTATTTAAGATTCTAATGTAAATTACAGATTATTCGTATAAAGTCATCATTTAAAGTTAAGCAAGAATATTAGTATACAGATGTATAGAATTGCGGATTTAAACACGGTGAAAAGTGCAAATAGCCTTCTTTATTTCTCCAAAGCGACTAAAAATAAAAAAACAAACAACGAAAAAAGCAAAGTATGTATTGATTCGTGAGTCTTTCAATAAGTCTTAAGAAAAGGGTAAAAAACAATTTACCTAATCATGTTTTTTTATATTTTTCAACTGTGTCCTCTTTCAGCCATATAAACTTTTATGGGCATTTTTACAAGCATTTAAAGCCGTCCACAAAGTGGAATTTCGGGATAGAACTCAAAATAGGCTAAATTTATTGCTCCTTATACGTAAACCTTTGCCCACTAAGCTATTTATTTAAGTTGGGAATTGAGGAAAGGTCATTGGGGGTGAATCTTGTGCATATGGAAAGTTTTGTAACAAAATGGTATTTTCCTCCATAAACGAAAGTCATTGATTGCGATTCGTTACCCACCATTAGTGAATTCATAACATTCAAATCAGTTGGTTTTAAAAATCCCAGTTTAGACAAATGTTAATTTTCAACTTTAAAAATTCATTTGAAAAAGGCCAGATTCGCGCCCACGTGATGTCACTCATCGTGACGTCACAAGGTCCTAGATTCTATACGAGTAGATAGGAGTTTTACATTGTCTGAGTTTACCAATGAATGTATGAGGCACTGAGCTCAGGGAAACATCTCTTAATAATCTTCTATTAAAAGTGACTATGGTCGGAAAGTTTCCTGCGTTTGATAAGGTATTAATAACCCTTATTTAATCCAAGCGGTAAAAGGGTTCACTGCCACCTGCTAGCAGTCTGCATCAAAGCGGCGCACATATCCTCGCCCCAAGGTCACCTCACACGGCGTTGCCTGGAACTAAAATGACGTCATATAGTCTTTTCCCAGCATTCATACTTAGCCGTCACGTTATCGTACACTTGAAAATGTTCACCTTTCCTTAAATCGAGAAAAATTGATAACTTCATGTAAATATTTAAAAGAGTGAAATACGTATTCCCTTCGATTTAGTCTGTGAAAATATAATAGTAAAGGACACTATTGTATAATAGTTTCATGCCCAAGAACAGATGTGGCGTGAACTTCATAATGCTCAGAATGTAATAGTTTTTGGCATTAACCCTATTTAAAACAACTGTTTGATCACCACACGAAACTCACTTTCATCCATTTTTCTTAACGAAAGAAAGTTGTTCACAACAATCGGCAGCAACAATAAAATTATCGCATGGATACAGCTGAAACAGCGGTGCGCATTAAACGATTTAAATTTTTCCTGGTAAATACTTTTGACGTATATTTCTCGGGTTTTAAGCCAGGTTAATGTTTTATACTAGCCGAAGTATCGGGAGACGACTTGTCTCCTATACTCAAGGCTGTGTTACTTTATGGAAGTCCGATTTCACATACAAAAAAACATTTTTTCATTTGGTGTATATTAACCCATTGGTGCATGAAGTTGTTTTTGTCAAATATTTATTTAAAAAGTTATTATTCTAGCTCTTAAGGTTCATTTTAACTAATTTATGCAATTTTGAAATTTTTACAATCAATAGGTTAAATTATACAGCCCGTCCGATACATCATGCACCGGGGGCAGTAGTGTGGGTTGCTGTAGTATGTCCTATAGAAGGTTTGCTAAAAGTATTTAATAAATGAGTACAATAATTATGACAGTGATTTGGTATTAAAAGACGATACATAAAGAACATATAAACTAGAAATATTATATTTCGACACTTTTACATGATATTCGTAGAAAAGTTTTGCGTCCAATGTTTTTACCCTGGTATAACTTTATCCCTTGCATAAATACCCAGTAGTTGCAATAGTACCCAGAGACGGTGAAACTTAAATCTTGGAATTCGTGGTCATATTGATATTTCAATGGGAAAATATGAAAAAAACGTAAGAAGGGAAACGATCTGTCGGAATGCACGGTTAAAAGTTCAGTAAGGATCCAGTTGTCATCACCAACCCACGCGGTTGCACCGGAAACATGGAGAAATTGGAACCTGAACACCTCGGAAGCCTACGAAGTCACACTCTAGTTTTAGTAACTTTCCCTCAAGAAATTATCACAATAATTGGAATACATAGAGTGGTCATCACCAACAAACCCACGCGGTTGCACCGGAAGCATGGAGAAATTGGAGTTACTAGAACTGACCCCCGTGCATGGCGTCCAATATATCGGACGGTCAGTTTTAATTGTCGATAAAAAATACAAATAGTATACTAAAACTTGAGGAAATAGGAAATAAAAAATTAACCTTTTGAACAAAAAGATAATAGTAATCAAAGTATTGAGCTAAATACTTCAATAAAAATAATTTCCTTACCCCGTGTAAGTGACTGAACATTTGTTCAATTCCATGTCTCACATAAATGCTTCTCAAGCTGATAAATACAAGAAAGCAACTAAATTCTTAGCGGAGCGGTGAAGATAGACGTCCTTTTGAACCTAATGTAGTATTAAAATGTAGGGCATGTCAACTGGAGCCCAGAAAAAAATTAAATACGCGCGTCCGATATACCGGACGCTATGCACTAATGGGTTAATTTGCGTTGAATTTTGTTATAATTGAATTATGAGTTCCCAGTAATTGAATGAAGAGAAATTTAAATATGATTTTACGTTTTCACAAAAATTGCAAGGTTTTTTCTATAAGTATTAAAAATATTAAATATTGAAAATATCAAAATCTAATAGAAGGTGAAAAGTGCCCCTCGCGGATTTTTCCCGTTCTTGGGGTGTGCGATTTGGGATCAAATAGGACAAACATCCCAATATTTCCAGCCCGCTAGATGCCCACCAGGGCCGGCTAGATCGAAAAAACGATTTTCACTCTTTTTTAAATATCTCGGTCAAGAATGCACGTTTTTTAATGCGGTTGGCGGCATTTGAAACTTTATTTAATGGCACATATTTTCAATAGTGAGGTTTTCTATTATTTTTTTATTCCCTAAATCGAAAGATTACTACTCCTGGAGTACGTATTTCACGCATTTAGATTTTTAAATGACGATATCTATTTTTCGCGATTAAATGAAAAGTGAAAAATTTCAAGCGCGCGAAAACGCGACGCGTACGTAGGAATGATGGGAAAAAGTCGTGCGACCCATTTCTGGTTCCCCCCCCCCCCGCCTTGTGAGGTGACCTTGATCGAGGCTCTGAGCGCTGATAGGACACAGGATGCTAGCGGGTAGCTGAGTACCTTGTTGGCTGGTAGCGCTTGTATCAAATAAGGATTATTAATACCCTATCAAATCAGGGAAACTTTCCGACCCTAGCCAGTTATAATAGGTGATTATTAAGACATGTTCCCCTGAGCTCTGTGCCTCATGCATGTATTGGTAACCTCAGACGATGTATAACTCCTATCCTATCGTGTAGAAACTAGGTCCCTGTGACGTCACGTGGAGCGGAATCGCATGGGCGCCAATCTGGCCCTTTTCAAATGAGGATAAAATTTGACCCTTGCCATTCGTCTAAACTGGTATTTCCAAAACCAAATAATTTGTATATTATGAATACACTAATGGTGGGTAACAAATCGCAATCAATGCCTTTCGTTTTCTTTGATGAAGGAAACTACCCTATTGTTTTCAAGAACTTCGAGCGGGGCAAGAAGATATATCGTCGTTTTGAAAATTTCTAATGCATGTTTTCATAAAACTTTCTTGAGAGGGCCAAAAAGAAAAAACCTTTTCTGGAGGTGTTTTTTTAATACCTTTCGGCTGGTTTATTGAAAATATAACTTTTAGGTGGTGGAACATAACGAAAAATGCGATTTAAAATATGCGATTTTGGCCATTTGGCTCTTATGCTCTGGCCCTCCATCACACCCGTCATTAGTTATTATAGTATTCCACCGATTAAGGTGCTGACCACAGGTACAGAATTGTATTGATACTGGTTCCGAAAATGCCTTCAGGGCCCTTGAAAACGCCCGAGTAAGCTAAAAGGAATTTCACCGCTTTCAAACCCCTCCGTCATTCCTTTCAAACGCTGGAATAGGTTTGATTTTACCGTAATATACTATATAATATAAATATACATGAGAATTTATTTAACTTCCTCAATGTCCTAATCAGATACAAATTCATTGAAATTATCTCACTTATGCTATACTATGTGGATATCATGATAAGTTTATGATAGCTGTTTGCTGAAATGAAAATAAATCATGGGTTTCAACTTTTGAAATAAAAAAATGGCTCATTTGGCATACAAATAAAAATATCTGGTGAAAAGTAACAAGCCGAACAGATGAATTTTCACCATACAATTTTATATTGACTCCAGGATGTCAATGAAAATCGCTCTTGAAAGGTTATTCGTCATCCTCTGAATATTCATTGATGCATGTTACTACGTTATCCGTTAAAACAAATGCTAGTTGAAATATTATTTAATATTACTGAATAAAATCAAGGTCTTGCGATTTTATCTTGGTACTGCCCATAGGATAAATAATAAATTGTTGCTGCTACATGAGCGCAACACCCTATTCTTCTCTTCCATTACCACAGTCACAGTAATATCTCAATATGCTGCCTCAAACGCTGCCATTCGCTGTAAGCATATTCTGAATGAAAATTATCGTTCGTTATATTTTAATGATATTTTTCCCTAATATTACAATGATCTATCCGTCTTCATTTAGCCACGAATCAAAATTTATTCAATTCGTTAGTCGTTAATGGAGCTCGCATGCCTTTCAGCGTCGGCATCAGCACGCTGAACTCTAAATTATCTTCTAAATATGACACAACATCCCGAAATCCTTTATCCAGAACCAAAGTGTTACCCTTTTTCATGAAATTTTCACTGGATATGCCGATTACAAGATTGATTTTAGAGAATCAGCATCATTTTGATTGGCCAAAAAGAGTCCGGGCATAAAAATCACATCCCATCGAGGGTAAAAATAGGGAATGGTTTACGAAGAGGAACTAGTACTGTTCTAGTTTCCGGTTTAGAGCTTGAAAAGACAAACTATCAGCCCTTGAGTGACTGACCTGATATCCGAATTTCTCGTCGACGTTAACACACTAAGTTACTCTGTTACTTGGTCCCATGACAAACCAGTAAAAGTTCGCGGACAATCTATTCTCTCGAGAATGGAAGTCACTAAGTTTCGCCGTCAAACTGCGGTTAGATAAATATGCGACTTTGTCCACAAATAGACGAATTTTAGAAAGTTGCATGGAAATACTTATGCAGTAGATACGGAAAGTGGGAATTTCATTGGTAAAAACCGCTTATCATGTAGATAACCTTTACAGACCACATTTTTGAAAGAAATGACCAACCTCCTCTCACCTGCAATCTAGCTTCTACGGGAACAGGATGGAGATAATTTGTAGCGGTATATCCACAAATGAAACAACGCCTGCGCGTAGATACAACGCGGGGAAAACTCAAATCGAGCTCATTTTCTTAATCGATATTCTGTATGGCTGCCGGATGCTGTCTCTTCATATTGAAAGCACCTACCTAAGCATCCCACGCTCTCTCCGTCCCTTTCCTCTGCTTGCACCTTACCTGCACATCCCTCTGGTTTCCGGTCGCTCCTTTCCCACCAATAGGTACTGCAACATCAGCGACCTACGAGCCTCACACGCCACGGCGATGGCAACGAATCGGAGAGGTGAATGCCGATCACGTGGGGACGCCTAAGGTGGACTTGGGAGGGTAAGCAGCTTGGCAGCGGGGAGTCAACCGCGGGATGTAGAGAGAGCAACATCAACTGGGGGATAAATAAAAGAATGGTCTTTATCTCACAAAATCTTTCAATTCTGTTCCCTGTACTTCCTCTGACGGACCACTAGCGGTCTTAAATCTTACATTGGTGTCGGAAGTGTCGGATTTTAGTCAGAGGAGGTTACATATCAGAAGATAAGACCATGTCTTCTCGAATCAGTTTAGGTGGACGAGAGGTGGAGCTCCAGCAGGCCATGAACGAACTGTGCGAACGACTCCGCATGGTCGAGACGGAAAATAAGAGGCTGAAGGATAGCAGCGCGGCAACCACGATAGAAACTCGACCACAGCTCGCATATTTCACGGCGGTTGGCGAGTTTTCGGGAAAAGTCGAGGAGGATGTCGACGCCTTCTTTTCAAAGTTGGAGGGAATCGCAGATCTCGGTGGATGGTCCGATGCCGATAGATTGCGAGTCGCTAAGCTGCGTATGCTCGGAGACGCTAATATTTTCATTCGTAGTAAAGACGAATGCCGCGAGGCAGACTCGTACGAAGTTTTTAAGGCTCTCGTTACGGCGCGGTACCGCTCCAAAAAGAGCGCGCGGTTTTTCCGGGAGGTGTTGTCGAACCTCCGCAAGTCACCGGGCGAAGGCATTGAGGCATTCGCTGACCGAGTGCGGGCGATAAATGCGCGAACCTACTCCACTGAGGGCCCAGCAGAACGAGTGGCGGAGCGACGTGTCGAGGCGGATCAGCGGGCGCTCGACACGTTCCTACGTGGGCTAACTGGGGAGGTTGGCCATCAGTGTCGACTGACTGCCCCTGAGACCTTCGATGCTGCCATCGCTAACGCCATCCGGATCCAGGAGACTGAGAGGAGGCCGGCGGAGGGACCAAGGGATGGACCACCCGCCCGCCGAGTATTCCATGCCCCTAGCCAGCGCGCCTGTTTCAACTGCGGGCAGCCCGGTCACCTTTCCAAGCAGTGCAGCCGAGGAAGGCGCTGTTTTATCTGCGGAAGGGGAGATCATCTGGCCCGTGATTGTAGGAGCCGCAGCGGGGTCCAACAGGCGGGAGATTTAAACGGCGCTGGGGCCGGAAGAGCCGCCGAATCCGGCCCCTGGTAAGTGTAATCCTACCTCGTGTGTGCAGTAGAGGGGATTCATGCGATTTGGTGGCAGTAGTTAATATTTTAGGAAGAAAATGTAAAATGCTTATAGACACGGGGGCTCAGATTTCCCTAATCAGGCGCGCTGTATGTGGAACAGACAAAATCAGAGCACCTGCGGTCAGAATTTTGGGTATTGCTGGGGGAAGAATGTGGAATTACGGGGAGAAAGAAGTGACCTTTTGTGTGGGGGCAGTGAAGTATGATGTAAATATGCAAGTGGTTGAGCGAGTTGCAGAATTTGACGGGATTTTAGGTTTGGATTTTCTTAAGAAATATGGGGCATCAATTGATGTGAGTGGGGGTAAACTTTGTGTTGGCAAAAATAGTTGGCCATTAACAGGGGAACTAGTAGAGAAGAAACAGGACCTGAAGGACGAGATTAGCCCTAATAAGAAGGAGAGTAGTTCTAAAAGACACGAAAAAACTATTAAAAATGTAGAGTTGAGGTTAGAAAATGCTATATCTGTGCCGCCGCGTAGCGAAAAAGTAATTAGAACAACAATTGTAAGTGAAACCTCCTTTCAGGGTCGCGAAGTGATTGTGGAACCCATAATTCCGGACGTTGAGGGGTGTGCCGTGGCTCGTAGTTTGAGCAGCGTAGGTGAAGATAACTCTGTTATCTTTCAAGTGGCGAATTTTGGGACAGAGGATTTAAATTTTCCAAAGGGGACGTTATTGGCTACGGTAGACGAGCTAGTTACAGGGTTGGCGGGCGAAAGTGATGTGGTAAGAGTTGGCCAATTAGGGACGACAGAAAATGTCACCGATAAATTAAATTTTGCTGACAAGCTAAGTCACCTATCGCCTGATGAGGTGAATGTGTTGAGGCCTGTCCTGGAGGAGTTTTGTGACCTTTTTAGTCATAAGGAAAATCTACCTGCGACAGATATCGCGTACCACCACATACCTACTAATGAGGTAAAGCCCAAATATCGTCGCCCATACCGCACTCCGTACCATCAGAAGCCATTGGTAGAGAAATTTGTGCAAGAGCAACTTGAGGCTGGGATAATTACACCTAGTGAAAGCCCATGGGCATCACCAGTCGTTATCGTGCCCAAGAAATCCACAGATGGGAAGCCAAATTTTAGATTTTGTGTAGATTTTCGGCAATTGAACTCCATCACAACACCCGATGTCTATCCGATTCCAAATATCGTCGATACTCTTGATTATTTGGGGGGGTGTAAATATTTCACGACCTTAGACATGACCAGCGGGTATCATCAAATACCCATGCACCCTGAATCGCAGCCAAAAACTGGTTTCGTTGTCGAGAGTGGGCACTACGAATACACTAGAATGCCATTTGGTTTGCGAAATGCCCCTGCTACCTTTCAGCGAATGATGGACGGAGTGCTCCGCGGATTAAAACCCTTACAGTGTTTAGTATATTTAGATGATGTTATTGTATTCAGTAGCGGAATTAAAGAACACTCAGAGAGATTGAGACGAGTTTTCGAAAAATTGAGGGAATCAAAACTTTCATTGAAATTTGAAAAATGCCACTTTGCCTTAGAACAGGTAAATTATCTCGGCCATATTATTTCGAAAGAGGGTGTGCGGCCTGACCCGGGAAAGATTGATGCGGTAAAAAACTTCCCAACCCCAACGAATGTGAAAGAGTTGCAATCTTTTCTCGGTCTAGCCAACTATTACCGACGCTTTGTCGATCGATACGCCGAGCTGGCCAGGCCCCTTACAAGGCTTTTGAAGAAGGGGACAGCGTTTATCTGGGGACCGGATTGTCAACACGCAATGGGTGTTTTGAAGGATGCACTGACTTGTAGCCCTGTACTTGTATACCCTGATTTTAACAAACCCTTTATCCTCTCCACGGATGCAAGTAATTTTGCCCTTGGGGCCGTCTTATCACAAGAGGTCGCGGGAGAGGAGCATCCAATAGCCTATGCATCTCGGCAACTAAATACCGCGGAAATCAATTATTCCACGACTGAAAAAGAATTGCTGGCGATCATTTGGAGTGTTCAGCATTGGAGGCCTTATTTATTTGGGAAAAATTTTAAAATTGTGACAGATCACGCAGCATTGAACTGGCTTTTCAGTATGAAGGACCCCTCTAGTAGGTTGATGCGATGGACGTTAAAGCTCGGCGAATATAACTATTCCGTTGTTCACAAACCGGGGAAGAAACATTTGAACGCGGATTGTTTGAGTCGTAAAGTGAGGCTTGTCGACACCATATTTGATGATGACGTAGCAAAAATGCAAGTAAGGGATATGCAGTGTAAACAGTGGCGTTCATCACAAGGTTTCGAAGAAAAGGGAGGGTTTTTATACAAAGATACGCGTAATGGATTGAAACTAGTGGTTCCGGAGATAATGAGATTAGATGTTTTCAGACAGTATCATGAGCACCCTTTGTTTGGCCACGCAGGTGCGCAGTCAACATTCAATAGAATAGAATCTCTCTATTGGTGGCCTAAAATGCGAGCGCATGTTGAAAGGTTGGTGAAAGAGTGTGTGTCATGCAATCGCCGTAGCCCGTATGGTAGAACGAGAGCGCCTTTGCAGAAGCTACCTGAAGCCGAAGCCCCTTTTGATTTCGTAGCGGTCGATGTGGTAGGACCCCTACCCGTGACGGAGAGTGGAAACAGATACATTCTCTCCATATTAGATCATTTTTCGCGGTATTTGGTCATGGTCCCCTTGGCGGATCAGTCGGCAGTGACTGTAGCTGAGGCTTTCGTGAATAGGTGGGTTTTGAAATTTGGTGTGCCAAGTAAGCTTTTGAGCGATCAGGGGTCTAATTTTATGTCTGAACTGTTTACAAATATGTGTAGATTACTGAAGATTACGAAGTTACGCACAACACCCTTCCATCCGGAATGCAATGGGAGAATTGAGAGGGTTCATCGAACAATTGCGGTTATGATTAGCCATTACGTAAACTCTAAAAACAATAGCTGGGATGTATTACTCCAATATGCAACTACAGCATATAATACTAGCACGCATAGTAGTACAACATGTTCGCCACATGAAGTTGTATTCGGGTTTCCAATGAAAACCCCTTTCGAGTGTTTGGACAGAGAGAGTAAAAAGATTGTCGGCGATTATGTTACGGGTCTTCGGAAAATCCTGATGGATGTGAGGTCGAAGTGCCGCAATAGTTGCAGGAGTGCGCAGAGAACGCGAGAGATTCAGTACAATAAAAAATGCAGGGATGTGAAGTACATGTGTGGGCAGTATGTATATTTGAGTGATGCCCAAATTAAGTCAGGCCGAGTTAAGAAGTTTCATTGCCCATGGAAGGGGCCATACAAAGTGATTGAAGTTCTCTCGGACACGAATGTGCGGTTGAAGCTTCCCTTTCGAAATGTTGTTGTTCACAAAAATAGGCTTAAACCGTATCATGGTACTTCCCCTCCCACTTCAACTAGCAGATTCCAGGAGCGACGTCGAGGGCGCCCACGGAAAACCCAGACGACGGAGGACGAAGGAGCTAGCTGTGCGCCCTGTCCAAGTGTGGAAGACCCCCCCTGTTTTCCCCTTCCCAGTGTTGTTTATCCCTCCATCTCATCAGTGCCCCCAGCGAGTCCCCTGACCAGCGAGAGTGATAACGCACGTCCCAGAGAAGGCCGCGAAGAGGATACCAACGTCCTTGCTTCCCCATTCCGTGCGCAAGCACATTCCGCGGAAGGCCGCGGAGACTGCGGGAGCACCGACGCAGACGACAATTCCCTTATCTCATCAACCCTCCCCGCGCGCTCCCCCTATCCCTTGAGGTCACGAGCGGCTGGCCAAGCCGGACCACGCTCGGAGAACGAAGACGTTAGTTGTGAAAATGTGAGTGTGCCAGCAGAAAGTGTGGTGAAAGAGGAGAGAGTCGAGGGTGCATATAACCTGCGACCACGTAATAATAAGAAATAAATTGTGTTTTGTGAGATTGAACATTGTTTAATGAAATTTTATTGATGCTGGGTTTATTAGTATTTCATCTTTGTATTGTTGATCCAAGGGTCAGAATGATTATGTATTACGGGATTGTATGATGTTTACTGACGTTTTATTGAGTGTTGGGTTTATTGTGGTATTTCATCTTGAATGTCTTCTTTTTTTAAAAATTGTCCACTGTGTGTCCAATTTTGTTTTGCGGGAGGATGATGTATGGCTGCCGGATGCTGTCTCTTCATATTGAAAGCACCTACCTAAGCATCCCACGCTCTCTCCGTCCCTTTCCTCTGCTTGCACCTTACCTGCACATCCCTCTGGTTTCCGGTCGCTCCTTTCCCACCAATAGGTACTGCAACATCAGCGACCTACGAGCCTCACACGCCACGGCGATGGCAACGAATCGGAGAGGTGAATGCCGATCACGTGGGGACGCCTAAGGTGGACTTGGGAGGGTAAGCAGCTTGGCAGCGGGGAGTCAACCGCGGGATGTAGAGAGAGCAACATCAACTGGGGGATAAATAAAAGAATGGTCTTTATCTCACAAAATCTTTCAATTCTGTTCCCTGTACTTCCTCTGACGGACCACTAGCGGTCTTAAATCTTACAATTCTTACATTCCGGCAGTTTTCGGAGGCCCTGAAGCCATTTTCGGCACCAGTATCCATACAATTCTGTCCCTGTGGTGAACACTTTAATCGTTAGAATACTATAAGTAATAACTAAAAATGGGTGCTATGGAGTGCCAGAGCATTGAGCCAAATGGCCAAAATCACATATTTTCAATCGCATTTTTCGCAATGTTCCACCACCTAAAAGTTATATTTTCAATACGCCAGCCGAAAGGTATAAAAAACATCTCCAGAAAAGGTTTTTTCTTTTTGGCCATCTCAAGAAAGTTTCATGAAAACATGCATAAGAAATTTTCAAATCGACGCTATATCTTTTTGCCTCGCTCGAAGTTCTTGAAAACAATAGGGTGGTTTCCTATTATTTTTTTATTACCTAAATCGAAAGATTATTACTCCTGGAGTACGTTTTTCACGCTTTGATTCACCTCTTCAGAAGCCTGCTGCAATGCCGGCGAAACTGCCGTCTGCAGAGATGAATCGACGCGGTAATAACCCCAAAAATCAGCCTGCTGAATCCTTATGTTTAACAAATTCGGTTGAAATTTTCCATCACTTCCAAGGAGAAATTATAGAAATCTCTCTCTGCGTTTGTGTCAAGAGAAGTTTTATAAAATTTCAATAGAATGGAGGGATTAGTGGGTGCTTAGGTAAATTCGAATGATAACCCTTTCCAAATGATCCATTCCGTATTCTTGTGTTAGACAAGCTATACCCCTCTGTTCATGTGTAACGCCTTATCATTCAGTAAATTTCCTACTTATTTCGCTTTAATTTGATTTTCGTGGAGTCGTTTGACCACGTCTCTCCTAAATCCATTTCTGCAGCTTCATTGAAGGAGCAGAATTTTCCTCGGTGGCGATAAAATGGCTGCAATGAATCCGTCAAATGCACCCCGCTCACAATTGCAATTAGCGGGGAGGGGGGAGGAGATACTACTACGAATAGGAATCGCTTCTCCCCTCAAATCTGCGACCACCGTGCTCCAATTCCATTCTCACCCTCCGAGACACATATCATCCCTGCTATCTTATAAACTAGCGCAGCCTCCGAAACCTATCACAAGTGACCACGCATTCGATTGAATGCAATTCGCGGATTGTAATTTCATTCGAACCGCATTCACGCCTTGCGTTCGCAGCGAATGCGCATTCGCAGATGCAGTCCCGTTGCTCGCACGTCAAAATCCATTTGCTGCTTTGCTGTCAGTCAGCAAGAAAATAAAAATAAATCGTCGCTCCCATCATGACACCATCCGTGAATATTGTAGCGCCGTATTCTCCGACCGCCCTCTATCGCGTTGTGTTGTCACTCATTGTGCATTTAAATGGATTTACTGAAGTTTCCACTCAAGTTACTGCCAGCGGAGCGATCCCTGTGTCGCCTACGAATAAGCCGTGAAAAGGACTGCTGACCGAAATTTATATATTCGAGAGGATATTTATGTGATTCATGAATGTCGTAACTTCTCATTGCTATTTCTCGCGAGTGCTAATGTTTGATGGAAATCATTGTGAATAAAACGATCGCTCGACACTCGTCGCCACGCTTTGGATATTTATGGACACTATCGGTGAATGAATTCGTTGGCTGGTGCATGTGGTGAGACTCTAAACGGGAGTGAAACATTGGACGTAAGGAAAAGGAGAAACTATAGATGAAGGAAAATGGAAATGAGCACTGAAGAGAGTTGAGGATTTTGAGTCAAAATAGAATGCGAATAATAGTGCAGGCAGAGACATTGCGACGAATTGCCCTCGCCTCTTGGAGGTCACCAGCGTGGAACGCCACTCCGTATGCCCGGGTTCGAATCTAGGCCCTCGGATTGAGCAACAAACCTTTGCGTCTTTTGTTGCTGCCAGCGCCAGGTTTCCCTCCGCCCTCTATTTTGACAGCCTTCCCTCGCTTGCTCCTTTCTAAGTGCCAGACTAGTTCATATATCGTGTTTCATTCCATCCGTGAAATTAAACCAGGTTAAAGTCGGTGTAAAACATTTTGATGGAAAGATTTTGTGTATCCTATGTAAGTAGCTAAATATCAGGACTTGTGATGGTCTGCGTAGATATACTTAATAATATGCGTGGTTATGTGAGGTGAGATCTTGGTAATCCAAGATAAACGTAACCATGATGGCCGGATTATCGTTTACGCGAAATTCCTCGAAATGTACGGGAAACAATTATCTTATTTTCTTGCATAAATTTTTTTTCTTTTCCCGTTATGCAGAGTCACGCAACTCAACCTTCATACATATTATTTAAGAGTATGAATAGTAAACATGCACAAATTAAATACCTAAGAACGTTCCTTTTTTTAAGTAATGTATTGTCTATCCACTAAAATTAACGAAATATTTTTGCCCAATGGAGGTCTTCAGCTGGGAACGCCAAACAACTGGACGTGTCAATTTACAAGGCCGAAAATTCTGCTTCAGCGGCAATAAATCCAAGAAAAACCCATCACATTTCATTACGAAACTGCGTGAAGCCACGCCGAAATTTATTTTGCTTTGGTTTTTCGCCATTCCAAGTGTACGGTGCTGTCTACGATGCTGAGTTTCAATGTAGTCATTTCAGGGATTTATTATCACCGTTGGGCCTCGGTGTGCCAGTAACATAAGTTAGGCAGAGGACATATGGTTAGGAAGGATTGATTGTCTCTCCGTTTTCTGTTCGTGGGATTCTCTTTTCGTAAGTAGCGGTTTCTGATCTACCAGGGCGCCGCAGGTATTCGTCTGATAAGTCTACCACCGCCTTAAATCTAAATAGGTTTTCCGAGCATATGGAGAGTAGCTGCGTGTGTGTTCAAATATTCGGTGGCTTCGCCGAGGGGCGACTTAGCGGTTGGTCGAAACAGCAGCAGACATCTGGTTGACTCGCGTGGAGACATTCGATTCCTTCCTAAGTCGGGCGGGAGTGGAGTCGCTGGGCTCCAAGTGATAAGATCCGGGCAAACGGATTGTTGGTCGGGAATACGAGACCGTCATGCTGACTGCAGCTAGACCCTCGTTGTACCGCCAGGAGGTGCGTGGCCGTAAATACTCTGCACAGCGTGGATTTCGTCCGTTGGGTTCATTGCATGCGAGACGGTCGACGTAGTCGCAAGCGGATGTACTGGGCGTCTCGTGGTCGCTGGAGCTCCTCAAGACAACGCGCCCTACGACGTCATTTGATTGCTTCCGGCAGAGGTGAGTGCTTGATATTCTCACCATTTAGAGAGACGGAGGGCTTCTTAACATCCCAAAATTATTCCTCCTAACGTAACCGTTGCTTACGATGATTGAGTCTTAGGTGAGCGCTTTAGACGCTCACCTAAGATTATTTTTAACGCTCACTAGATTTTTTTACCCATTATTTACATGAGATAGAGGGTTCAAATCGCCCCCTCCCAGCCCGAAAGTTTTCTTTTAGGTGATATTTGCTTTTAATAAGCTGAATACTCTGTGAAAACGAGATGAGAAACGGCACCACACACGTTAAATCAGTCGTATTGCTTAATAATTACGGGATTATTGTATTGCAGACCATTTTCATCTGAGTATGGCATTGACTTTACATCAATACTTAATGAAATGTTTTCATTTTTATACCTGAGATGCAGATACCTAAACGGTGTCAAGACTCTAAGGTGCCCTAGAAATTTCAGGTTGAAAGAGTAAGATTATAATAAGAACAGGTCAGGAAATCAGGCCGTCTGATTGGGAGTGTTAAGCCCTTGCTACTAAGTGATTGCAATTCAATCTATTAAAGCGGTACTATTTCCATTTTAAGAATATTACGTCCTCTGTGCATTGAAGCGCAATGAATGGCTCTTTTCATGTGTGAGGTAAATTCTATGGGTAAATTATTCTTCTATTCGATTTGTAATAGGACTTCGCTAAGCTTCTGTTCAGGAGACGGGAAAATTATCTACGTCAACTCCAAACTTAGTTAGGCCAGAAGGAAGAGGAATTGTTTGATAAATGAATCTAAGTCATAATTTTCGCCGGAAATTAAAATCCTACTCTACTGAATGACATATCTGTGTATACTGTAGATAAGCTTTGAGAGCGCTTATTCAATCCGTTTAAGGGAAGAGATAAAATTTATAGCAAGCATAAATGCGGTAAATGCCACGAATGAGTTTTCATTTTTCATCTTCTCTCGAGTGAAAAATTATGAGTAGAAAATAAATCGCGTAGTCATACCGGCGCATGTGACACAGCTCTTTAAATAACATCCATCCCGTTACTGACGTTTTCAATAATGCGTACACTGGTACGGGTCCCATCGTACTGATAGGGCCGGGTGCGTAAAAACTAGGAGGGTTGGCAGACAAGCGATCCTTTGATTTGACGCCGACGAGGACGGACGGAGATTGGGCCGGGCCAGCGAAATCGGAGTCAAACATGTGGGGCAAAATGTGATGCACTGAGGAAACTCACGTGCACGCACACGTTGGGCCAACGGAGTGTTTACTTTCGGGTTCCGTGGCGAGGTACTTCCTCTCTTCGGATTCTTATTAAGACTCACCGATAATGTCTTAAGAGGTGGCTCATTCAATCTGGCCAACTTTGATGGGAATCCACGGAGAAAAGGAGGTGCGTCAGGCTCATCGGATATGATATTTTCCAAAGACTTCTCTGCTACTTTTGAACTACCGCATTATTCACGTGATCTACGCATTTGAACTTCGCCATTATTCTATTTCACCACATTTCGAAATCTTCCAACTGCTGTTATCTTCCATACCTCATCGCCATAAAGAAGCAAGCTCCAAATGTTAGTCATAATAAATTTAATCGTAACTTCATCGCTTATATTTTCAGCTGCAAGAAGTCTCCCCTTTTTAGGAATTCCCTCTTTGCTTAGGATATTCTGCTGACTATTTCCTTTATGAATATTCCTTCGTCAATGTTTATTATTATTATCGCTGGTCACTCGGCTAAACAATTAGCAGAAATCCTTACCTCGTGAAGTTTATGGTTTCCTAATGCCGTACAATATGTGTATTTATTTCGAACACAATTCCGACCTTCATTGTCACAACACCTTGGTACATACCTGCCTAAGTTATCAGTTTGATGTACTCGTGATGACTTTCTACAACAAAATCCTGGACGCTCTGTAATTACATGAAGGAGCAACTCTAAGGAATTTTTTTAATGTTAGCTCATTTAAATAATCGCCGTGTCATTATAGCTGATGAGTTGAGTATTGCATTTCGCACACTTATGTCTGTAGTCGGGATAGTAATAATGTGAATTTTCATTGTATTTGCCATCATATTAAAGTGCGAATGTCTTTTTATCTTTTCAGGTGAGTTTTACCGTGATCCCAAATATTGTTGTTTAGCCTGGGGCTGAGTTGCTGAAGGCGTTGCTTTTTTGTAAGTTTGTGCTTGGTTGCTTGTGCTCTCCTACCCAAGTGTATTGAACCGATTGAAATGAATGTCTTTTGTACTTTTTCTCATTAAAAATATTTTATGCACTATTTATGCGATATTCCCGGCGGTGGGTTTGGTTTAATTGGCGATTTAGTGCATGCTATGGCGGTGTAATCCAGATATCTGCCCACATCATTCCAATTACATGGGCGTTGCTCAGTTGAGGATGCGGTCAACTATGGGAAAAACTCGTTTCTACGCGAGAAAGTTGAGTTAGTATTCAGGGAGACGCCAGTGATTATATTGACCGACGAAAATATCCATAACGGACAGAAGCGCATCTCATTAGGTGCGGCGAAGGTGCTTCAGCCTCTGGTCAATGTCTCCTTATAGCAACTTGTTGGCTTGTTTTTCTCTGTCCGGATTCGAGCCCGGTCGTCCGAGTCGATGATGCACTCATGACGATACCACCTCGTGTCGCCTGCAGACGGATGCTTCATTTGGTGGTGGCGTGTTACGCAATCACGGAGGCGGTACGGTCGAATAGGCGGATGAGGGTCTTAAGACGAAACGTTAAATAAGGCTTCATGTAGATATGAATAGCGTCGATCTGTTGTTGGAAGCAAGCCGGGACCAAAAGGCCCGAATTTGCTTTTTTGACATAAAAGCATTAATAAAACAAATTATTAAGATATTCTACGTTTAAAGTAGGTTTGCATTTGAGAATCACTGTGGCCGTCTCCACTCCCACAGTGCACTTCCCTCTTCCAGGCGCAATGCCTCCCGCCCTCTCTCATTCGCACGGAGAACATCTCATTCCCTCTCCCCCGCAATCATCCCGACAGCACAGTTTAGCTTTCAGCACCCCCTCCTTCCCCCGCTCTGATCAAATCCCTCAATCCAAACCCTCTGCCTCTTCCTTATCGCGTCTAAAATCTTTCTCTCCTCGCCCACCATGTCCAGCACTTCGTCGTTCCTCATCCTCTCCGTCCCCTTCGCCTTCTCCAATTCCCTCCGAACCCACATTTCGAGCGCTTCCGCTCTCTCCTCTTCCTATATGCTCCGTTATGGTCTTCATCGAATCTTAAAAATAGACTGCACCGTTTATTTTTTATTACATTTCATTTAAAAGGAAAAACGTGCTTGTTTATGACTATTTTTTTGTTAGAATGCGAAATAAATAATCAGCATGCACTTCACAATTCACCCCGCAAGAACTATAATTTGGTAGCCATGAGGCAACGCAGACAGGGGCGGACACGGCACAACATTTGCGGTTGGTTGTCATGACCTGGGTCCGGGGATAATGGAACCTCCGCCCGGGAGAGAAAGTTCTCCCGTGGAGAATGTTCTTAAATACCAATTTTTTACGCATTTTGGAGCCTGAAATTTAATTTTCAGCCCTAATAAAAAATGAAATGGGACAATTTTAGACATTCAAGGATACAATAACGATTAAACTAGTCAATGAAAATTAAAAATGTTTCATAAAATTTTGGGGGACGATGATCTCTGTGGCCCCTCAACCCCCAGAATCCGCCTCTCAATTCAGAGTTTTCATCTTGATCAACTCGACTCGCATTTCGACGTTTCGCCCTTACTCTCCCGTGACTCGTCTTCCTCACTCCAATGTCATATCTCCTCGCCTCTTCTGTGGCGTCGCGACGTTGGGAGGTGGGGAAGGCTTTTTTTCCTCTCCTCCATATCACATTTCGACCGCGACAGAAAAAAAGTCCTCCCTCCCACTCTTCCCCCCGCCCAAAGTCCGTTCTGCTGTTGAGGCGGTATCCCATGACAATTCGTCCTGAAGCGCGAGGGCTCTAACTCAGCTGCCGCCGATCTCGCTACTATCAAATGATTATTAGTGGGAAAGAATTGTGAGAACCAAAGTGTAGCAACGAATTACTAATCGCCACATTGGAAAACTGTATGCACCAATTTATTTCTTCTTTTATCATGTAATTACAAGACTGAACCTCAACTTTTGAAGCAAATTTCATTATTTTTTACCATAGTTGAAACGAAATTAACGAAACGAAAACTAAATTTAAGTATTTGCTATGTATTGCGTGCAAACAATAACGGTGATGCTAATGATGGTTGGCTTATCCGCCCCCAGCGGTGGGCACACTGATGATGTTCTCGGTAACAATTTCACCAAAAGGGCATAGCCGGATAAGAAGGTGAAAAGTCACCCCTCCTGGATTTGTCCCGTACTTAGGGTATGCGATTTGGGATCAAATAGGACAAACCTCCCCACATTTCCAGCCCGCTAGATGCCCACCAGGGCCGGCTAGATCGAAAATACGAAATTCACTCTTTCTTAAATATCTCGGTCAAGAATGCATATTTTTTAATGCGGTTTGCGGCATTTGAAACCTTATTTAATGGAGCAGATTCCTAATTGTTTTCAAGAACTTTGAGCGGGACAAGAAGATAAGGCGTCGATTTGAAAATTTCTAATGCATGTTTTCATAAAATATGCTTGAGAGGGCCAAAAAGAAAAAAACGTTTTCTGGAGGTGTTTTTTAATACCTTTCGGCTCGCGTATTGAAAATATAACTTTTAGGTGGTGGAACATCGCGAAAAATGCGATTAAAAATATGCGATTTTGGCCATTTGGCTCTGTGCTCTGGCCTTCCATAACATCCCTTTTTATTTATTATAGTATTGTACCGATAAAGGTGCTCACCACAAGGACAGAATTGCATGGATACTCGTGCCGAAAATGTCTTCAGGGCCTCCGAAAACTGCCGGAATGTAAGAATATGGATTAAGAAAATGAGCTCGATTTGAGTTTTCCCCGCGTTGTATCTACGCACAAGTGTTGTTTCATTTGTGGATATACCGCTACAAATTGTCTCCATCCTGTTCCCGTAGAAGCTAGATTGCAGGTGAGAGGAGGTCGATCATTCCTTTCAAAAATGTGGTCTGTAAAGGTTATCTACATGATAAGCGGTTTTTACCTATGAAATTCCCACTTTCCGTATCTACTGCATAAGTATTTTCTGGCATGTTTCTAAAATTCGTCTGTGGACAAAGTCGCATATTTATCTAACCGCAGTTTGACGGCGAAACTTAGTGACTTCCATTTTCGAGAGTACTGATTGTCCGCGAACTTTTACTGGTTTGTCATGGGACCAAGTAACAGAGTTACGTAGTGAGGTAACGTCGACGAGAAATTCGGATATTAGGTCAGTCACTCAAGGGCTGATAGTTTTTCTTTTCGAGCTCCAAACCGGAAACATGAACAGTTCTAGTTCCTCTTTGTAAACCATTCCTTATTTTTACCTTTGATGGGTTGTGGTTGATATTCCCGGACCTTTTTTGGCCAATCAAAATGATGCCGATTCTCTAAAATCGATCTTGCAATCGGCATATCCAATGAAAACTTTCATGAAAAAGGGTGACATTTTGATTCTGGATAGAGGATATCGGGATGCTTTTCCACATTTAGAAGATGTTTTAGTTTTCATCGTGCTGATGCCGACGTTGAAAGGCAAGCGAGCTCAACTAACGACTTAAGAATTGAATAAATTGTGAGTCGTGGCTAAATTAAAGATAAAATTGAGAGACCTTCCGTGATTTTGACTAGAATCGTTTTGACGGACAACTTAATAACATGAATCAATGAATATTTAGAGGATGACGAATAACCTTTCAAGACCGATTTTCATTGACATCCTGGAGTCAATATAAAATTGGGTGGTGAAAATTCACCGAATATTCATCTGTTCGGCTAGTTACTGTTCACCAGATTTTTTTAATTTGTATGCCAAACGGGAAAAAGTTGATACCCATAATTTTTTTTTCATTTCAGCAAACAGCTATCATTAACTTATCATGAAATCCCAATGGTTTAGCATAGGTGAGGTAATTTCAGTGAATTTATATCTGATAAGGACATTGAGGAAGTTCAATAAATTCTCATGGTGCGTTTATTACGGTAAAATCAAACCTATTCTAGCGTTTGAAAAGAATGACGGAGGGAGGAGTGGAGGCCGGGAAATTCTTTTTAGCGTACTCGGGCGATTTCAAGGGCCGAGACGCCATTTTCGGCACGAGTATCCATACATTTCTGTCCCTGTGGTGGGCACCTTAATCGGTGGAATACTATAATAAATAAAAAGGGATGTTATGGAAGGCCAGAGCACAGAGCCAAATGGCCAAAATCGCATATTTTTAATCGCATTTTTCGCGATGTTCCACCACCTAAAAGTTATATTTTCAATACGCGAGCCGAAAGGTATTAAAAAACACCTCCAGAAAACGTTTTTTTCTTTTTGGCCCTCTCAAGCATATTTTATGAAAACATGCATTAGAAATTTTCAAATCGACGCCTTATCTTCTTGTCCCGCTCAAAGTTCTTGAAAACAATTAGGAATCTGCTCCATTAAATAAGGTTTCAAATGCCGCAAACCGCATTAAAAAATATGCATTCTTGACCGAGATATTTAAGAAAGAGTGAATTTCGTATTTTCGATCTAGCCGGCCCTGGTGGGCATCTAGCGGGCTGGAAATTTGGGGAGGTTTGTCCTATTTGATCCCAAATCGCATACCCTAAGTACGGGAGAAATCCAGGAGGGGGGACTTTTCACCTGATTATCCGGCTATGCCCTTTGAGAGTAGAAGAGAGATGAACTTTTTCCTTGAGTCACTTGGGACATGTAAATGTAAACAAAATGTGAAAACCCGTAAATTTTTGGGCGAATTCAAAGAAGGATCAGAACCGATACCACTGAAAAGTAAATGTCAAACAAGGTCAATCAGAATATGACTGACATCATGAGTTTTGAGCATCGTGCTTCATTGAGCGTAAAAATAAATCTACTTCCTTGAATTGAAGCCGAGTTACACTTTCGAGATGTGGGCACTTTAAAAGCGTGATTGGCGCGAAATTAGCTAATCGGTACCTGAGGATTTTTCATTAATACAACAGGAAGATATGAAGCAACTCCGAGGCTAGTTACCAGGTCGTTACCAGGTTTCGAGGTTTCCCGGTCCGAAGGACTTATTATGTACGACTGCGATGCACTAAAGTCAGGGATGCCGACATACCAAAAAAATATTGGGGGGGGGGATATTGCCTCTGGAAATTTTATAAGTAGTTAGTACTAAGGTTTTTCAAGCATTTTAGGAGAGTCATATGATCAACATTAGAACCCTGATAACTCGAATCTCGATATCTGAACACTCCGGGGGAAATCGACAAGCCTGACACATTTTTTCCTCATACCCATAAAGAAGTTTTGAGGGGGCTCGGGCCCCCTTGGGTCCCATGGAGTCGATGCCACTGACTGGAGTCATGATTTCATTAATAATTCTGATTTCTGCGCAGAGATATTAATTACTAGCATCGATAATTGAAATCCATTATTTTTTCGACCACATCGCTGCCCGTGTCGATCGTGAATTCGATTTGTTCCTTATATCCTTTACTTAGATAGTTAAATTATTTCTTCATTATGTTCATTCACTCGTTCACGAGTCACTTCATGAAGAAAGCTACAAAATACTTAATTTTTGCAAGAATAGGATTTTTGGATAGATTGAAGGGGAGTAGGCCTTATAGTGAATTGAAGAAGGCGGTAATGGAAGGAAAGGAAGGCTCCCAGATCACTTCTTTGGTACTCCATGCAAACCTACCTTAATCGGTAGAATACTTTAATAATATATTCATTTGCCCCCTTCTGGTTACTCTTGTGCGAAATGTTTTCCATAGTATACTGTGAGGCTTTCGCTTGGAATGTTCTTTCTCTCCGAGACGCGCTGTCAGTTACGTAAACATAGATGTCAGTGAGATGAGGATTGCAAGCTACCGAGCTATTGTATTGATACTATTTATCACTGCCATACCTCCGTATCCCACCGCATCACTTCGCCGATGTTTCTTAACTATATCGATAGTCTTAGAGCGTAGGTTTCCGCGGCGATGGTTGGAGATTTTGAGCTGGGAAAATAATGAGCATGACGGAGTCTGATAGGGTAAGGGTGATCCTTCACGTTAATTAAGCCTAGTGATGAAATCTTCTGCGAACTTTAAGGTATTGAAAGTGGAGGGTACTGAATAGAAGGGAACACTCAAAATTAGAAATTGGTTTTCGTTATTTAAAACCAAAACGATATGAATGAAAAAAAATCACGCCAAATTTTAGAGCTAAAATTCTATTTTTAACCGAGATAAGCTGCTTTGAAAGTCCGCTAGGAGCTTCGGCCACGCCCACGGCGTGAAACGTATTTCTATTGGCTGACGCCGCGTGACGTGTGAACCTCATGAATGTAGCGAGAGTAATGCTTGAAGTAGCCGTAAACACACTGCGTTCGTGGAAATAGTGGCCAAAAGTTTGTCGTCGTGGCGAAACACAATGTTAATTTTGTTCTGGCAGATACCAGAAGTGTACTGACATTATTAACAAGGACTCTGGACAATTTTTTGTCTCAAAAAGAATCATGTCATTGAAACGAAACTTCTTAGGATGACATGTTTACACTTTTGAGAGAGAAAGCAATCACGGCAATTATCGTGGATGTTTTAATTTGTGGACTTACCATCATAAAATCCTTTACTTATTACTGGTTTTTAGTTTCCGTATGTAAATTGTGAAATAAATGAACAAATGTGCTATAGCTGTAGCTGTTTTCTTGCCCTCTGAAGGGAGGAAATTCGGGGTTCTCTCCGTTTTTTTTTAGGATTAGCATTCAAATTTCGCTGGAACAGCATTTTTTAAAGCAGAGATCTCGCTTTGGTCCACCTATGTTACTGATAAATGTTCAAGTCGGTTTCGTACTATGAAAAATAGTGAACAATTGTCATCAAAATGAAAGAGTAACTCAGAGATGGGGATTTTTACATGAAAATATCCATAAGTTCACTTATATTTACATTAGAGTTACACGTGCAGTCACTTTCAAAAGTTTTACGACAAAGTTAGTGGCACCACTTCTGCATTTCAAGGAAATCTAGTATCCTATACTCCTTTCGGAGTTACCTGCTGCACTCCGCTGACAATCCGCTTGTGATTATATACATGCACACAAAGGGAAAAAATATTATATACTGCACATTTATAATTCCCCATCTATTTATGTAGGGTGTAATGATTATGTCGTGAGCATTTACTGCATACTTGCACAGGTTTTCACCATTAGTGGTTAAAGTAATTATTAGATGATTTTTACATGAAACGGGTCGCCACGGCGGTGGCCTAGTGAGCAATGCTTTGAGCTCGGGTAGTGAAGATTGAGGAGTCGGGACTGTCTCTCATAATTTTTTCAGCTCTTTTTTTCTACTTATTAACAGGTTTTTTGATAATCGTAATTTCGCTGTATTTCATATTATGCTTTTATTATTGCCGATGCGAATTTTTAAAATTAAGAAAGGAGTTACACAATATAATTTATTATTTTTCAATTATTCTTTTCCGATTAGTGATAGTTCAAACTATTTGCTAGTATTCATGCAGTAGGAAGTGGAAGAGCGTGAACACAGAGGAGGGAAAAAGAATATATAGAGAGCTAAATAATCGATTACGTCGTGAAACTAAGAGGGCAAGGGAGGCTTGGTGGAAAGTACAGTGTGAGGAAATGGAAAAGTTCTAGAAGGTTGGAGAAGTAGGCGCGTTGTACGCCAAAGTTAAGTCGCTATCGTGCGGAAAAAGAGGACAAGCCATGTTAAAATTAAGGCTAAAAATGGGAGAGTGCTAACCGAGCGAGAAGAGGCATAGAGTAGATGGAAGGAATACGTGGGGGATCTGTATGACGGAAGAAACAGGCCGGAGAGTTTGAGTTTAGAGGATGAAAGTGCAGTGGAGGAGGACAATCTTGGGCCGGGGATATTAGAGTCGGAAATAGAGAGAGCACTTCGTGATATGAAGGCTAGGAAAGCAGTAGGAGTGCTTGTGAGCTTCTGAAGAATATAGGGAAGGATAGTAAGAAAAGGTTTTTCGAACTAGTTCGCAGCATCTATGGGGAGGGGTGTTGGCCGGAAGATTTCGTGAAGACGGTTTTAATTCCGCTTCCGAAAAAGAAGAAAGCTGTGGAATGCGGAGATTATAGAACCATCAGCCTAATATCGCATGCGGCGAAGGTGGTACTGAGGATATTGAACAGACGAATGGTGGCAAGGGCAAACGAGTATTTGGGCGAAGATCAATTTGGTTTCAGAAAAGGGAAATCAACTCGTGATGCAATAGCAGTAATGAGGTCCCTCGTCGAGAGGAACCTAGAATATGACCAAGACGTATATGCCTGTTTCGTGGACTTTGAGAAAGCATTTGATAGGGTGAACTGGGTTAAGCTGATGGATATTCTCAAGAGAATAGGTGTAGATTGGAGGGATAGACGACTGATTCGTAATCTTTATATGGCCCAGACTGCGCAAGTGAGGGTAGCGGGCGAGGAATCTGGGTGGGCAAGCATTGGGCGAGGTGTAAGGCAAGGCTGTCCTCTATCGCCGCTGCTTTTTACCGTATACGCTGAGGAGATGGTAAGAGAAGCGTGGGACGAGTTGGAAGCTGGAGTGAAAGTGGGAGGAATGACGTTGAAATCGGTAAGGTTCGCGGATGATCAGGCGCTGATTAGCCAGTCAGCGAGGGGACTACAGGCCCTAGTGGATGCGTTATCCGAACGTTGCGAGGAGTATGGGATGAGGATTAATCACAAGAAGACTAAGGTAATGCGGTTTTGTAAAATATCGCGAGCGAGGAATGTGAGACTCAAGACCAAAGTAGGTGGGGAAAAACTTGAACAGGTAGAGCAGTTTAACTATTTGGGCAGCACATTAGAGGAAAACGGACACAGTAGCAAAGACATCAGGAAGCGAATTGCACTATCAAAGGAGGCGTTCATGAACAGGAAGGAGCTTCTTAGAGGATCGTTATGTAAGACTTTAAAGAAAAGGTTAGTGAAGAGTTTGATTTGGAGTGTAGCTCTCTATGGTGCCGAAACATGGACACTGAAGAAAGAAGATGAGAGAAGATTGGAAGCATTCGAGATGTGGGTATGGAGAAGAATGGAGAGGGTGAAATGGACGGAGAGGATAAGGAATGACGAAGTGCTGGATATGGTGGGTGAGGAGAGGCAGGTTTTGGATGAGATACGGAGGAGACAGAAGGTATGGATGGAGGGAGTACTCAGCGGGGAGGGGATGTTGAAAAAGATGTTAGAGGGTAGAATTTTAGGGAAACGAGGGAGGGGAAGGAAAAGAATAGGATTTTTGGATAGATTGAAGGGGAGTAGGCCTTATAGTGAATTGAAGAAGGCGGTAATGGAAGGAAAGGAAGGCTCCCAGATCACTTCTTTGGTACTCCATGCAAACCTACCTTAATCGGTAGAATACTATAATAATAAACTTGCAATCACACTGCGGGTGCGGGTCTGAGTGAACGACCCTTTTACCTAAAGTGGTTAATTTAATTTTGCGGGTTCTCTTTCGCGTGCTTTTATCTGTGATGACGGCATGGTTCGCTGGCGTCGTAAGTTGCTCCTTAATATCCGAAGTAAATGTGATATTTCTGATATGGATCAGTACCGCTGTGACTGAGACGGCAATGAAATATGTTTCCATCACGGATGAATGTCCCATAGATAATCATGCAGCATCTGGAGAATGGATTCTTGACTTCTATTCTTGCATTGTCTGCTTCAAGTAGATTCTTATATTTGCCGTGAGCTTTCTTCTCCTGTGTTCATCTAGTGAAAACTTTTTTCTTCACTGCTGTTAATACCCTCTAAATACTTTTAAAACTCTGCCATACGTTTTTGGTTTGTGGTATGCCAGAAAATCGGTCCATTCGACTGTGAATGTGCATTGCATGACCCTGGTTTCAAATTTGAAAAAATCTACATTAGATACTTAATCAACCATATTAAGACCTAGTTTGAAGAAATGTTTAGGGCCGGGATAAGTCAGCAGTGCTACGTATTTTGGCATGCAGCGTTAAATATCATCGAGGGTCAGTCACTATGCTATGGCGGAAGTCATTCGGAAGAATGTTTGTCGAGCTATCGCCATAAAACGACGTTCAGGTGGCCGAGACCCTAATTCTCTTGATTTAATTTAAGTTTTAAACGAGAGACGCGTCAACAAATTACGAAAAAAACGACCACTGTTTCGAAAAGATATGTCTATTGCCCTTAGTGAAAATACGTGGCGTGGGTGAACCGGAGATATGGGGCGATTGCCTAAGCTTTTTTTAAAGCGGGGTACATTACTGGGATTCACTTCTATGTAGATTTTGCTAGGACGCCGAATGGATGGACTCCCTTTGATCAGTGATCTTCTCCTCTTGGCGATGTGACTGCTAGTCCATGGAACCATCTCATCCCCGTCTCCTTTTGCGGAATGAAATGAAATGAAAGGAAATTAGGAGGACCATGTGATAATATTTATTTAAAAATATCATAAAAAGTAATTGTTGGGCTTATTTATACTTTTGGGAATCTAAAATACTTAAATTTAAAGAATGCAGTCCTGAGTGAATTAGCAGGAAGCGCTAACTCGGTTATAATCAATGCAATGACGCATGGTTGTATTGGGAGCAAATTGTAAGTTTAATTTTCGCCGAGTGAGCGATAAGAAATGCATTTGGATGAGGTTGAGGGGGCCGCCTTCATTTCAGCCACGTCCGGAGCGAGGAAACCAATAAGTAGCGATTCCGGCGATCCGAGCGAATCATTGGAAGTAATAAAACAATGGAAGGCGGCGGGTGAATCATTGTTTCGAATGAAGTAGGTCAGCGGTCCCTCTCAAACCTCCGCCTCCACACAAATAATCGCCCACTCCTGATGAGTCGGTCGTGAGCGTCCAGATCTTTTTGCATGATGAATAGATGAACTGGATCACTCCGGCGAACGACGCAATCTCTTTGCTGCGCGCGAACGATGCCGATCGTCTATCAATCGCAGTCGAAGTTGGTCGACGCTCCCTAGCGACCGATTCCGTTACGATTCGCATTTTAAGTCGATGGTCGATCATTCGCGATCGAAGTCAGGTCTGTCGCTTGTGACCGATAGAAGTCATTCGTAATCGGAAACGGCCGTTGAAATTATCAAGGGCGACGCCTCAGCTAATCGTGTATTTCTGTATTAGTGACATCCAAGAACTAATGATGGAGTTCTATTATGGAGCCTTTATCTTTTTTATTAATATACATTATTGTCAAATGGCATCTAGGAATTTATATAATTGGTTCACTGTTAGTGCCAAAATTTTTTTAAAATATGCATCCACATGCATATTTTCTCAAAAGCCGCCTCCATATGGCATATGCTTCTAGAACAACAGCCGTTCGAAAATAAAATTTAAATTTCCCTAACTAATTCCCGTATCTCATTTATTAAATTCCTTTTTATTTTGGGGGAAAAACAAATTCCTATACCTATCCGATCGGAAAAATTACTCTCTTAATTCATCGTTACTGAAGGACCTGGAAATACCGTGACGTTCTAATATAATAAACGACTTTAATAAATTCTTTTTAATTAATTTTTCTAATATAATGTTTTCCATGTCGCTCTGAAGGAAATACAGTTTCAAAATATCGTGACCAGCATCGGTCGTGATTGACATAAACATGACATTGATAGTGACTGACAATCGACTATTCGCGATTGTCTATTTCAAGGGAATGAGTGAATAATGATCGCCGTCATTTAAATGACCGATGCGACCAGGAAAAAAAACAGCAAAGAATTAGAAGATATGGGTACTGCCTTCTCTCCAATTCGCGACCGAATCAATGGATGAACGTGGGCGAATTCTCCGCCTCGGAATATATCTAACTGTCGCCTGAAAGGATAATTGACGACTCGACGAATAATGTCAGAGGGGCGCGCGAGAGGAGAACACGCAAAGAATTTAGGAATCAATTTCCAGGCCGCGCCGCGATAAACTCAAACTTGATGGCGCTATAAAAACGCTATCTCTGAGAGGAATCCACTCCAAACGTCGTTTAAATTACTAAGCCAAAGTATTAGGCCAAATTAGGTATTAATTGGGCCAAAGTATTAGGCGTAAGAGTATCATGTATCAAGACTACTCAGGGGAATGGGAAAAAGGGTCAGTGAAAAATGAAATACTACATCCAATCATTCTCGGAGGCAAAAATCAATTACCGGGGTGATCTGTTTCGTCTTCCAGGTCAAGGTCTTAATGGCAATTCCTGCAAAACTAAGGCTACTTTTTTGTAAACACACGTACAAAAGAATTCTAAATTAATTTCCAGCCATTAATACAGTACCTGAGAAGTTAATATTCTGATGAAATTCTCACTACCCGGCCAATAAACATATCTCTGAATTTGAAACCATTGAATACTAAAAAATAGATATGAAAGACTTTTTTTAGATATACTTAATTCAGGCAATACTTCCACGTCAGATAAGGTTATTAAATAATATAGTAACAACTCAGTTCTATGTATATAATACGAGATAGGTAGAATGGATTTCGCATCATTTGAGGAGGGCCATCTCATTCATCACGCAGATGGCACTCGTTTGATCGTTATAAAGATCCAAGGAAGTATTCTAGAAGTAAGCCCATACCACATAACTTTGATTCATTCACTTACTGTACGATTAGGTGTCTATTTGGAGATGGCTTGGACTGACAGTGAAATCGAAAAATCTCTGCCACCGCCAGTATTTGAACCCGCGAATTATGGATTGGATTCTCTTTAGCTTAAGTCGTTTTTGTTTTTAACTTCAGATTAGTTTTGAACCATGTCCTGTGGATACAAACGGCTGGCAGTAACAGAAAACCCGCTATTACAGTCGACGCATCCGAACTAATTTATTTAGCACCCTAATTCATTTAGGCACTGTGAACTTACATTCGAGAGTTGATATTTACACGTCTGCAGTGAAGTGGTCCCAGAATATACCTATTGCTTCAGATCCAGACATTGGTAATGCTACATTTTTAGTCTGAACGTCCGCCAATGAGTTTCCAAATACTGATGCATTCATTCATACTGAAGGACAAAATCGAAGAAGTACTTCATAAGAGAAATCATTGTCGCGTTTAAAAAAAGATGTGATACTACACAGGACGGCAAGAGTTTTGTGGTAATTTAACGTTTCATTTATGTCAAATATTTAAGTTAATGCGTGCAAAGTAAATGTTAACGTGTTCGAAAATATAAAGTCAATGGAATGGATACACCTAGCGTGCATAAGGTTTTTTTTCTTTATAAATATTGACTTATAAATAATCCTGTGGATTATTAAGTGATAAGTATACTTTGGAAACTCGTTTTTCTTAGTCTCTCTTGCTGTTCAAAGTCTCCCTCTCACATCATTAAAAAATTGTTATTTTTCGCCCAATAAAATTTTTCCATTGAATTTTAAGAATATTTTGTTTATTTTTGTGAAATTAGTTAAATGATTTTTATTGTTTGTTGTTCAAGAGGAAACAGCGAGCATTATTTTGGGGAAGAAGATAATAATATCTATTCTGAGATTCAGAGCAGACCTCATGAACGTTACAAAAACAGGCTTAAGTCATTTTTTTGCAATGTCACCCATATTTTTTCCAAAAGGGCTGTGTTTATTTACGCATTAGCGAGGCAAGTGAAACGCTGAAGAAGAGAGGGCATCGCTTTTTACGATGTGTCGGATCATTGCATTAGAGCCCGTGCAAGGGACTCGCATATCGCTAGTTTCAATCTCAGTTTCATTCCCCCCTTTGTCGTACATTCCGTTGAAATAAACTCTTATTATTTGCGTTTTCCTCCAACTCATCCGTTTTATGTCCCTATCCTTACGTGCGACTAAGGTATTAGGGCTTAGGTCAATGAATTTAAGTAATCTTTGCTAGTTTTATGTTTGTCTTTGATTTTTGAGCAGTAATTTATTTAAATCAGGCCACACTAATATCGTTTATGATCGAGACTTACCCGTAAATGGAACGTAACTACCTTTTTCCAGTTTTCAGTAGGTTCAATCACTTGAAATCGTTTGTTTCCTATAAAAGATTGCATCGAAGCAAAGATGATGTGACGCTCCACTTTTGCAAATGGGCTCAATTTAGGCTGCATTATCTTGACCCAGGTATTTAAATAGTGGCGGAGGTGTCGTTTTTGTGGGTACATGGCGTATCGAAAGTGACTGACAAGATTTTTAAAACTTAAATATATTTTTTTACTTCGTTCGCATGGACATATTTCCTGTGGAATTTAATTACTTTGGACTTAATTGCTTGCATCCAATCTATCACAAATGTCGTATATCGTGGCTTTACTGCAATTATTTTTCTGTTACCATATCCAGTAGTCATAGGCGCACAATTTGATTGTTTATGACCATATTTCTTCATAAAAAATTGGGTAATTAATTTATTTCTCTTTTCTTTGCAGGTAAGTTTCCTGAAATTAATGTTGATCTTGATTTTGCTGTGCGTCTCCATCGGCGAGTTAGTGAGTGGTGAATAAATTTCGGAGTTTATTTTGGTTTGGATAAGACACCTTCAGTGGTCTTTGTAGGCCACTTTACGTTAGTACGCGAACATTTTGTTCTCTCCCTTAGGTCCCTTCTAGGTGGAAATTTTGTCTCATTTCTATTTTATTATCTATTTGGAGCTATTGAATTATATGAGTCACTCCACTTCCATTCAAAGGACGTGTGTCACTCTCTCAGGATTTCGATGAAAATGTCTGTGTGGGTCCACATTCACCTCAATATCTCTGGGCCGTTTTCCGAAAAACAGTTTTTGACTTTAATGCGCATTTTAATTTTTTCTCGTTTTTGCAAAATAAACCTCATTTGAATCATGTAATTCCTTTAATTTTACCACCAGCTAATATGCCTTCATTTAAAGTTCACTTATTCCATCATAGTTAAGAAGTATACTATTTATTGTTTTTTTTTCAAAAAACGAGATGCTATTTAAGCAAAGATATTTTGACATCGTTGGAGAGAATCCCAGATTGAAAATACTCGTATTATAATTGGATGTGATCCAATTTGTCTGATTGAGAACTCAACGTTTTAGAAATGCCTGATGTTTTTAAATCATAAATTTTTACCGTAGTGAATCATTGCATTATTATGATCTTCATCGCTAGATTGTTACAAGGGCTGTCTATCTCTTTATTTAACAGCCTGTTGCTCTAATAGTTTTTTGATCTTACTCCCAAGCCTCTCAATAACCAGCTCTTTTCCCAAATGTTGGTACGCTCAAGCTTTTACGTTTCGTGTCATTTCCGTTCGGTGGATGCCATGATAACGCTGCGGAGCCGGAGTTGAAGTCTATCAAACATTTTCTAGAGACCTTGAAAGTGTCATTAAAACTTTCCTCAACGTCTGCAAAAGACGATTTTCGGCACAAGGGAGCACAACGGTTTAAACCACTTTGAGTTTTAGTAGCAGTAGCTAAATCAAACTCTTCTGTACTTGGCCTAGTTAGAAGCACTTACTGCAATTAAGTTAAGTATAGAATATTTGGCCTCCAAAAGACTCTTCAACTTTGGATTCAAGAATGGTTAATGATAGTTGATTATGTCGTTAACTATACAGTACACGGTCTGTATATTTTATTTTAAGCCATATTATTGGTACAATTTATGCCTTTTAGTATGTTGTCAAATGTAATTGAGATAAATTCTAGACGTACTGCATTTCTATTGAATGCCTTCTATGCGTATAAATATAGGTTACATGTGACTTATTTCCTCATACTGTTATTGTGAAGTTAGCCTAATCACAGAGTTAATGCCTTGTTCATCAAATTATTCCTGAATATAAATAGCAACTGTTTTACAACATTCATTGAAGAGTAAAATAAATATTTTTAATTCTACATTTCATGTTGCTGCCCGCTAGCCAATGGCTTTTTTTCCGCTTCTCTGTTCTGGTTTTGATTGCCGAGGCCTATCATTATGTTTTTTCAGGAACCGAGCATGTTTAAGTGACATGGATTAAAAGAGCTACTCTCATGTGTGGTGGGAGCGAGATGTTGGGAGAGAGCCGTTTCTAACAGGGCTCGAACACACGAACCACGCATCAAAAGGACTTAAAGCATAGCAGTTGATAAATTCGATAATATTCGAGAATACCAAAGGAATGAATAACTGATTGGCATATAGTAATTTGAGACTAAGCTTAGCTTCGTATCATTTAAAAAGAAGAAAGAGATAAGAGTTCATATTTAAATTTCAAATTTTCCTTTTAATCTCACCCAAAACATTAAATTTAGCACGCGCTTGTGATGAAAGTTTTCATCATTCCGTAGAAATATTAGCCTGTCAGCTATTTGTGTTCTTATAAGATATTTATTAACATTAGATTGGAAAATCAAATTTCACTGTTTTATCAAAGTTGACGTTCAATTGTGTTTAAAGAATACAGAAATTATAGCCTGAGGCCTTTTGAAGCACTTCCATTTCGAGTTGAGTCCGAGTTTGATATGTGAGGGTAGAGCTCATCCCGTACCAAGTCACAGCGAGTGAATTCAGGTTTGGGAAGCAGTCCCGTTGTCTGGGCCGCGTCACACTCAGAGGATCTTTGTTTGGGCGCATCAGAGGGCTTCACGTGGGATTCGATCCCGTGACACTCCGATCCCAACGCTCCATCTAATTCCCGCCCCCTCATCACTACTTCCAAATAAAAATGCCCTACTTAGTCGGTATAATCGGGGAAAGATCGTTCCGGAGAATCAGTTTTCCCGAATGCAATACAATTTTTAAGGTGATATATTTTTTAATTCGTTTGCATTATCGGGTTTTCCCAGGGTTAAGTTAACTGCACATTATGCACTCACAAGTCAATTTAAACAGTTAGTTACTTATTGAAGTCGTCTAAAATTTTTTTGTGTACTTTTTCTTCGAAACGGTTGTGACCAGCCTTGTCTCGCTATCTTTTTAGCCGGTGGATAAGGTATGCAAGGTGGGCCCAACGTCAAAACAGTCTCTCACCGCCGACCGTATTGAAGCAGGCGTGTCGATGTTAAAACGCCTGGCGGTTTATTTTTACTATTTTTTTATTTATGATTTTCCATTGACCTTTCATACCGCTCGGTTTCCGGTTAATCCGGTTGCGGTCTTCTGTGATGCATTTTCTTAGGAGATTCAGGTGAATCATTGAAAATTGAATTCCATTGAATTAAAATGAACCCTGAAGAAATTGGTTCCGAGTTTGTATAGCTGGCTTTTTTCTTTGAATTGCATTTAAACATGTGTGTATGTAAGCCTGAAGTAATTTATTCCGAATTTTTAAGGCTAGTGTTTTCCTTTCCTTATTTTTATGCTATTAATTAGTAACTCTAACTTCTTTCTGAGCACGACGCATAGCTGTGAAGTAAAGGCCGTAGCTATCCGCTCAAACAGAACACACAGCAATGTTCAAGCGATTGCCTCAGCCCGTTTCACGTTTCAATGGTGGCGCTTTGCAACTTTCCTTTGTTTTCGTCTCATGCGAATGAGGGCGTTCGTGACCCACATTGAAAAAATTATAATATGGCTTAGAATAAAGGCTCTCTGCGATACATTAATGCCTTACCCCGCACCGCTCCGACTCCAAGTTCAGAAACTCCGTTTTACACAAGGTGAATGCTTCATGCGCTGTCTGTCCTCCGCCACGAGGTTTTGTTTCAAGCTATCATCGAGCAGACGTAGACCTGAGACCTGTGTATTCTCCAGGCCTCATTTTCTTTCGCGAGGCCAATAATCTTCGTCATGACTTTGCCTAGAAACAAGGTCATTTCCCCTTCTTCCTATTGGTTCACTATCCAAGTTTTCGCACCATTTAGGACATATTTGTTTAGAACGAAACGGTCGCTCACAACTAACATTCTTCTACATTAAATGGGTCTCGGGTATTTGCGAGTATGAATGACTAATTATTTAGTTTACGAAGAATATAAATGGTAAAATATGTAAAAGTGAGGCAGTGACCGATATAAATATTAACTGACATCGGTCTATATTGGCATGAGTAATGACCGACGATCGACCATTCCCAAATGAGTCACTCTCGTGAATGGTGAACGGTGATCAATGTCACTGAAACGACCGGATTGACCCATTTGTCTTAGCTACCAAACTTTGGTGATGAGATCAAGGACTTCGGTGGCCTCCTGATAAGGTGAGGAAGTTTAAGGAGTATTGCATGCATGTAGTGTGGCTGACGCGAATGCAGGATCGAAGGAATGAGCGAATAGCGAGAGAGAAAGGCCTTCTGCAGCTTGAAACAAAACCTCGTGGCGGAGGACAGACAGCGCATGAAGCATTCAGCTTGTGTAAAACGGAGTTTCTGAACTTGGAGTCGGAGCGGTGCGGGGTAAGGCCTTAATGTATCGCAGAGAGCCTTTATTCTACGCCATATTATAATTTTTTCAATGTGGGTCACGAACGCCCTCATTCTCATGAGAGTATGAATCTTCATACTACCTCACAAATCATCTGAATATAAGGGGAAGAAAGAGGGTGAGGCATTTGGGGTTCGAGGAGGAGTGTCGGTGGAAATATGGATCGGGGCATTGCTTCCGATTTATTGGCTTCCACTCATTCTTCAGCGGGTTAAGACGGAAGCGTCCAACTTTTAAACGTACTCTGCGCTTGTGGCATTTTTTTCGTTCTCTCAAACTTTCTCTCCGCGGATCCGCCAATCGGATGGCGCTTCATCCCGCGAGTGTTGCGGCGAGTCCGCTGCCGCAGTTTATGCGTCCCGTTCGTTTCGCCATTTCGCATCTTCCGCTGTCCCCAGGGAAATCGCAGAAGCAAGACGCATCCCGAGTATCAGCGGTGTGCGTTGCGAACACAAATCAACGCACATACATCCATCCTCTCTTTATCTCTTCCTTTCGGCCTCTGTTTGGCTGCGGACTCTCGGCGAACTCTGCCTTCCTCCCGTCATGTTTGGCCATTCAGGCGATTAATTCTTTTCCTAATTCACTTATATGATTGTAAAGGACTGAATTCCCGATCATACTGACTTCAGATAATTATAAATCATTCAGATATTTTCACGAAAAGCGTAATTTGTGCAGAATAGTCAGTATAAACGCTCTCCCCCATTCAAACATCGTGGAAGTAATTGAGAGATTCCAAGCTATACGACAACGGTTTTTCAAACGCATTGATGCCATTTTTAACATTCTCCCCTCTGCAGACTCCCAGGAAATATTCGGTCACATCCGCCCTCAGTCCGTAGACTCACCTTTGACCTCCTCAAGGCCGTTTTACACGGGGCACGGAATTGTGCAGGTTAGAGCTGCATTTATTTCTAAAATGGCGTGGAATTGCGCCAATGCATGAAAGAAAATAGATCATGGGCTATTTTGCCGTCTCGCATCCACGCATTCTCGCATGTGTTCTAGCAATTCATCGGTTTACACGACGCAATTTTGATTGCGCCTTCGCACGTACGTCAGATTGCGCAATTCCGTGTACCGTGTAAAACAGCCTCTAAACGCGATCTTCCCCTGCAACTCTCTCTCTCCTCTCCTCCCCCTCCCTCCGACCTTATACACCCATGATATCCGCTTCCAGCCCCACTCTCTGCCTTTTGCACTATCTCTCGTGGAATTTTCAATTCTTTCAGGGAGACCATCGCGGAGAATAGTCTTCTGATCGCAAAACTATGTAGAGTTGACCGCGAGACATGATTGTAGTACTTGGGAGTTTTCTCTTGCTTAATTTAAATTAATGAGTGTGAAGGATTAAATTTGTGGTCATACTGAATTCGAAAATATCTTTCATTTTATTTGAAGAATGGTGTCAAATTTAAAGTTCATCTGTGTGAAGCACCGAGTCTCCAAATTCTCAAAAAAAAAGCTTTTTTTCTAAAATCCGTTGTGACACTAAGGAAGTTTACGACGAATTCGTGTAATTGTATTTCATTCTGTTTTTCGAAGTGGATTGAAGTGGAGTTTAAACTATCCTCAGATAGCCCCAGTGCTTATTTCAAAAGGAAATTTCTAAGTACTTACTACGTTTCGACGTAGTCCATCGGCTTAACCTATCTCAACATACCTTATTATAAGTAAATATGGTTTGTGATATAAATGCTATAAAATAATTTCCTACCGAGTTTATGAATACTTATATTGAAATTATTTTTAAAGTAAAGTGTTTCGCGAAATTTCATCAGTTTTCATCGCTAGGAAATATTCTTTTGGAATGTCATGAAAATTGCGATTGTAAATGCTAGCGATAATTTGCAGAAATTTGGCCAGTGGTAGGATAGCACATATTGAACATTGCTCCAATGCTCAGAGAAATGGAAAAATTGCTGTGATTGCGCAGAGAGAACTGAATCGTCACCATTAATTCGTCGTCTTGATTAATCCGTGGATTTAACCCACCCAGTTTCTATAGTTTAAAGTAATGATGCGTTCACGAATTAAGTTTGTTATCATGTTATCACGTTCACGAGTTAAGTTAAGTTGTTGTTTGAATTGTTTATTATCGTTGCGCAAAGACTCGTTTCACGTTTTCACTGTCCTCAAATGCTCCTCCCCTCCCATGGTCCACCAAGCAGCCTCCTCTTGACTTCCCCGTGGAGTCGTGAGTCTGTCAAGTTTAAATCGACCGGCATTTTGTGGAGCTTTTACATCGTTTTCACGCCAATTGCAATTCCTCAACCCACCGGCGCCGGCATTCCGGACGAGCCTATCTCGAGATACGCAACGGGTGAGTCTAGCTACAAATGCCCTACAACGTCACCCGTGGATAGGCTGTATGCATCTGAAGGCATCTTTCTGCTCTAGCGGTATATTCTCAGTTGATGGAGCGGAATATTTCCTGAGTGGAATTGTTTCCCAACGAAGTCATGTTTATGTTCCTGCTTCTGTAGTTATCCCCCTCCTCCGCTAACTTCTCATATTCGAAGTACTCTTTTCCTTGGTGGATTTACATTTCGATATTTCCTTGACTACGCGTATGCTGGCATGTGATTTTATGTGAAAATGAAGCTGTCTGCTTGTGAAATTTGGGTATTGAGGTCATTCATGTCCCTCACCACATTGATGAAAATAATCATGGTTTTAGTGACTTGTGGTGTTGGGAAATGGTTATACTTCAATCGTTTTCGTAGAGCTTGAACATTTTTACAGGATTGATTTATTAAATGGGATTTGGAGTTAATTTCCGTTAAAAAAAACTTTTTCAATACGATCGCCGGGAGTCTATGATACGAAGACACTTCGACGCTATTTCGGTCTCCACCCATTTCATATTTGTATAGTAATTCTTCTCATTTATATCCTACGCAGCCTTTCATGTGCTTTTATTTTGAAGTTCCTCAATATTTTGGAATACCTTAGCAATGAAAAATAGGGAAATAAAGTTACACGAAACAAAAAATAAAACATGGTATTATTGCACATTATTTTTTTAATTATTTAAATGGGGGTTTTCACTGAGATTTCTCTTTTATATTTACTAAAGGTATTGGAATTTAACCATTGCGGTAGACAAATAAACTGTTGGCCTCGATGATTTTTTAAATCATAACTTTTCTCTGCTGAATATTACAATGAGCTTCATGATCAGGTAATAGTTAACTGGCATGGTTGGATTCTTCTCAAGTAATGTAATTGCTATCGTCATCGTCATCACTATTGATCAGCAAGTCTAAGATTGGTTTGACCTCCACGCAGTTCTACTGTCTGCTATTGCTTTCTCATTTACGTATTCTGTCTCTTTCACATCCTCCTTTATCTGTTCAATATTTTTATTCGTAAACTTCCGTTTCTATTCTTGTCATCCACATGTCATTCGTCAATTGTCTTCATCAGGCCACCATGTCTCCAGATATGGCCTATTTGTTTGCTTCGTTTTCTGATCAGAGTTTTCATGAGGCTTTTTTCTGCTGCTATTCCAAGGGCTTCTTCATTGTCGACTCGGTTGATCCATTTGAGTTTCTTCATTCTCCCGTGGTACCACATTCACTCACTCATTCAGTGCATGACTTGGTCTTCTTTTAAACTCCTCAATCGTCCACAGTAAGAGGTGAAAGTTATTGCCTGAATCCATTGAAAACATTCAATGACTCTTTGAACTGATGGATTAAACCCTTAGTATTATATTTAAGAATTACCTGTGGAAACTTTGTTGAATAATTAAAATGTATGTATGCTTCAAGTATAAGTGCATGGAATATTTCCTGATCTCCATTAAAAACTATTTTCTGCAGATCGCAGTAAATAGGAGATGCATATTCCAGTTTTCAGTGATTTTATAATTCCAAATGTGATCTATTTCAATTTGTATTATCGCTTCTATGTTCAATACGAGTGGTTGAATTTTTTCAATGCAAAAGGGATGAAAAACTATGCAGTATAACTGCTGCAGCTATATTCCTCACATTCTGCAAATACTTGTACGTTGTATTTTATGAGCAATTACAACTGCAGGAACTTGGTCTGTTGCGTCTTATTTAAGAGTAGTTTTGGATTAAAACTTGAAGTAAAATTGTCATTCCAAAAGTTTAAAACACATATTAAAATCAGCATGTCATAATCAAGCAGAGCTATTCTACGCAGTGATTCCCTTTGGTGAAAGTAGGTTTTCAGAGCGGTGCCTTTGATAATATCCGGAGACCTTGGTTCGCACAAGAATAAAATAGGGAGCATTCTTGAAATCTCCGTGAATTGCTTTCTCAGCTCGCTATTCCACTCCGAAGTAATTAATTCAGGACCATGAATAAGCTTATGCATCAAGAATATAATTTCATTGCGATGAACCTAAACTTTGAAGTCTTTCATTGCACTGTACAGAAATCTTTCTCGCAAAAGTGAATGTAGTTGTGCGAATAAACGCCTTATTTTTTGTATTTTTCTGCAGAGGGACATTTTTTTATCGTTCCCTTTAAATCCTGTGCCGCATAGAAGGCAAAATTATAGGTTATGGCAATTGTAATAATTCAAACACGAAAGGCTTGTGAACGTAATTGCAGAGTATTTTTCAGGGGTGAATCAATTACCATTATTTGCCCCCTCCAACTCACTCATTGAAGACAATCTAATTTGATCATTTCATCCGTTGGCAATTCCGATTGACTCTAAGACAGACAAATCCAGCATTTCAAACATAAAAATAATGAATTTACAAATTCCGTGGGGGCACCAGTGCTAGATTTTTAAAAAGTTTTTTTATTCTTTAGTTTTTTAATAATTTGATTATTGCGTCATTGTTGCTCTCTCTTGTATCCTTCAAAATATCTCATTTTTAACGAATGCCTCGGAAGGAAATCATTGGTAATCCTATGATAAAGTTTCAACAATGACAAGGAAACTTGGCGACGACCAAGCAATGTCCAGAACATGGTCGGGTATAAAGTGCCAGCGAGACACACTCAAAGTGAATTAAATTTCGAATGATTTTCATTCGTGATTTGTATGTGGCATTTGCATTTTGCCATGGCATGAATTGTTTTGCCTCGCTCTCCGGGTGCAGTGTTTTTTTCATTTTGTTTTTTTTTCCCACATGCCGCCTTGCGTGCGTACGTCTTGTTTGATGGACCGATGTCTCCTTGCGGATTCGCATTGATGCCAAGATTTCCATTTCCGGCGCGCTTCTCGTCAACAGGAAGCGACGTCAGCAGGGCGGCCGTCTTTGTCATGGAGTTGTGCGGAGGGGACCTTTGCTATTCCTCCTACCTTCCTCCGCAGGTGAATCCGGGAATACGCTATTTTGTCTTATCTCCTGTGAAGTCAATTTGCTTCAGCTCAAAATGCCCGCAAATTCGTACGCATAAAATAACTGATTCTCAGGAGCGGAAGGGTAATTTCATAGCATTTTTATTTTGAGGAAAGAGCCATCAAGGTCTCCGGGCAGTAGGTTATTGCACATAAATAAAAATCGAATTTAAAAAAGGACAAAAATAATATTTAGTGTCAGCTTACAGCTCCGTATCTTTTACTAAATTTTCCTTTGCCAATAGGGTGGTTTCCTATTATTTTTTTATTGCCTCAATCGAAAGATTATTACTCCTAGAGTACGCATTTCACGCTCTTACAGTTTCGAAATACGATATCTATTTTTCGCGATTAAATGAAAAGTGAAAAATTTTCAAGTACGCGAAAACCCGACGGCTTAGTATGAATGCGGGGATAACTCCGTGTGACGTCGTTCTGGTTCCCGCTGCCGCAAGTGAGGTGATCTTGGGGCGAGGCTTTGAGCGCTGATGCGACGCAGGAGCAGGTAGATGAGTACCCTGCTAGCTGATAGCGCTTGGCTTAAATAAGGATTATTTATAACTTATCATACGAAGAAAACTTTCCGACCATAGGCAGTATTAATAGGTGATGATTAAGACATGTTTCCCTGAGCTCTGTGCCTCATTCATACATTGGTAATCTCAGACGATGTAAACTCCCTACTACTCGTTTAGAAACTACGTCCCTTTGACGTCACGTGGAGTGGAATCGCATGGGCGCCAATCTGGCCTTAATTAAATGAGGATGAAATTGGCCATTGCCACTCGTCTAAACCGGTATTTCTATAACAAAATAATTTGTGTCTTATAAATATATTTTATGTATTTATACAACAATGGTGGATAAGTAATCGCAATCAATGCATTTCTTTTTGTTTGATGAAGGAAACTACCCTATTGCTTGATGGCTTCAAAACTCTTGTCTGTAGGTGATTGAATGCCAAGATCAGATCATTACTAAACTACGAAATAGCCAGGATCGGCATCGGCTTTTTCATAAGAATTATCTCTGAAATATTAAAATTGCAACCAGAATAATTTTCCTCCTTTTATTCTAAGAAGGTAAAAATTTAGCAATTTTTCATGCTCGATTTGGGGAAAAAGGATGTACAGGGTGGTGGTGTTCTGTAGTCGTATTGTGAAGACTATTTTATGTTTAGCTTCGGTTGACGGTCACTGTCAACAAATCGCTACGTTTTCTAACTCAAGAGCTCTTAAGAAGAGGTTACAAATATTTTTTGGAAAGGATTTGGAGAATGGTCTTTATTAGTGTTAGAAACTTTGAATCCTCCGTGTTATTGTTGACTCGGGTCGGGAGATATCGCTCCGTGATTAGGCGGTGAGACCAATAGGTTAAACACTGGACGACACTCTTTAAGAAGGAAGAGAACCAATTCATTTTGAATTAGAAAATTAATGTCCGTATTTTTAGTTGCATTGAGGGTATTAATTGCAAATGTAATTTATTTTCCATCCCCATTGACGCTCTCACGGTACGGATAAGTTGAGCAATTGGCAAAGAAATGACAATGGTTTAAGCTATCATTGACATCCAAAACATTTCCCTTTAAAGGTAGAGTAGACGAGGGTAGGCGAGAAGGGGAAATTCCCTGCCACCAGGATATTTAAAAGTGACCTTTGCTACCTTAATTCAACGGAAATATTTATGGAAATGCGAAGTCATCACATTTTTATATTTTGAGAATTTCAAATTTCATCCATTAAAGGCATTTTTTAATTAAAAAATTCATTGCTAGTTCTGAATACCTACCTCTAAATGCGGCAAAATGAGCTAGTATTGGTCGATCAACAGAGAAGATATTACACTGCATCAATTCCTTCCCGTAATTCATAGGTACCCATCCTAAATGGTTAGTAACAGAAATATGGAATTATTTACCGTTAGAACAGGTGTCCAAACATAGAATTTTAGAAACAAATAATACTGAAATTGGCTTCTGAAATTCATATTCGGCATCGATTGAAATTTGTAAACAATATCATCACTGCGTTGATATTTGAATTCTGGAAAATATTTTAAATGAAGTACTCATCTTTGAATTATTTTTAGTAACACGTACTCTTTCACCTTATCTTTAACAACCACTAATTACAGCCCCGGACGTAGTCTCCTCCCCGCCTCCCACCCCACTCCTCCTCCTGCTGCCACGCCGCACAGTGGTTCCCAGACGATGCATTGTTAGACAAAAGTCTAGAAATGATTGACATTTCGTATTTGATTGTTTTCAGAGGGTTTTCTATGCTGAGTAATCCAATTTTATCAGTTTCAAATCCTTCAGAAGTCGATTTTAAGCATTTTTTAAAAATTATGAATGTTTTGATTTTGAATAAATTTGAGAAAAGTCTTATACATGAGCGAAATTCCTTCCATCATATTCTAGTAAAATTGTGAAACGTGTTTTGTGACATTAATATTTATGAAAAAAAATAACCATTGGATTTTATCATTTTTATATTTGAAATGATCTATTTTTAATAAAGACATAATGATCACAGCTCGCTTTATATCATTATCATAAATTTATTTCACAAGTTACACCGGGAAAATATTTCATTTTGAATGCAGTAAAATCTTTAAGTAGTTGCTAAAAGTATGAATGTACAAGTAGGTAAGACTATATAAAAACATTTTTTTTATTTATGATATAATAAGTGTTATCTAAATTACTCCTTCGTCATCATCATTATTTAATTCATTTGGCATTTCAAATACCTCCGAGTTAACTGCAGGAGGCTGTAGTAGCATTAATACCTCCTGAGGTATGCTCCCAGTTTTCCTTCCAGGCGTTTCGTGTAAGCTGGATATTAAAGGATCGGATGATAACAGAAGCATATGCAGTAAATCTTCATTGCATGCTTTTCGAGATATTTTGCGTGTATTCAATTCTCTGTATCGTCTACAGTCCTTGTGTCGAGCCTCTATTGGTTCTTCTGAAAATTGTCCGATCGGGAGGGGTGCGGCTTTAATAATGTCCGATCCGTGAATGAGAATTTTGTGAAGGGACGCAGGCATGTTATACCATTTGTACATGGAACAAAACATATTGGCCACTTCTAAAGAATACTCTCCGAATGATTTTATATTTACTTCATAGGGACTTGAGAGAGCCCTCAAAATGACGGACAGACGAAAAATCAGATCCGCATCAATTCCAGTAATGCTGGACGCTAGTTTGAGATTTTCAAAAAAACGACGGGCACAGTTCCCATCATTCGATGTACCGCTGCCTTGTTTTGGTTGGTCTACGATCAATCCCATCCTTTCCCTAAATGCTTTTTGAATTTGAAGCTTCTTTAGAGCGACATTTTCCTTTTCTTTTTCTGATGTTACACGCCACTTTTTTACGTCTAGCTTGTAAGCTACGTGTATGATGCACTCAAATGTCCTTATCCAGCAATGCAATGGTGACAAACCGTATTTCAATGCTTCTTCATTTATTTTCCTTTGTCTAATTGATGACAGATTGTTCATTTGAGACGGTCTTGCACTACAAATGTTACCACTTTGGCTGGAAGCTGTATTGGTCAGAATGTTACATATTTTACCATCGAGCATTGTCAAACACAGTTGATGTGACACACGCACAGGTACTTCAAGGCTGAGATGAAATGGCACAAATGTTGTCGGCTCTAGGTTATCAATTTGTTCTTGCATGTGCTTTATGTGTTCTGTTACAAGTACATTAGATTCCCTGGCAAAACAAAATTGCAGGGGTCTACAAAACCTTGTTGATGACGGCCGGGGATTTTGCCAGATTATCAGTTTCTTTTTTGACACAGATTTTGTGAATAACTGCAGCGGCACTACTGAAGAACTGAACATCACACTCTCGTCAAATTCTTGGAACGGAACTTTTTGTTTGTACGAAGAAAATCCAGAGGCACCGTCACATCCCCACTTTGAAATCAAAGTCACGTTGGACATTTGGTTGGGTGATAATTTCGTTAAAACTGACTCTTGTACAGTCAACAAACGATTCGTTGTGTAATCCAAGAGTCCCTGTAATTTAATAGCTGATCCTGTTTCGGTGATTGTAATATGATCTGGTGAAGGATAACATTTAGTTTTTGCTTGAAGCAATTGTTTATAACTGGGGAGTACATTTAAACTTTTAGCATTGATGCTTCTCGAAGCAGTTGGTACTGGGCTTTGCTAAGTTTCGCTCTAACACACAAGGAAAGTGCTTCATCTGGAGTGAATGTTTCTACTTTCCTCTCTTTTTTTTGCGATGTCCATGCAGTCTTCATTTTGGAAGCTCTTGTTGGGGTGCGAAGGGCTTCTTCCAAAATTTCGGCGGCGTCTTCTTTCCCTTCATCATTAAGACTCCGTGAAGCAGCGTAAGAAAGCTCAATTGAACATCTCGTTTCAGCTAGCTCTTCCGTTCTTCTTTTTTTAGATCTTTTGCATAGATCACGAAACTCCTTCTTCGGACGCCCAAGCCCTGATTATACGTAAAAATTCCATATTCTTTAGGTTAGCATACACGCTAAAACTCATTTTATAAATGCAAGAAAAGTTTCTTGTACACTGTAAGTTCAACCTACCTGAAGGCGAGGGCGTGTTGCGTTCAGCTATTCCACCGAAGACGTTGATCTCATGGTCAAGCCAATCGTCATTTTTGAGTAAAAATCTCTTAAATTTTCTTTGACTCGTTTGCCATCTCCTGTTTAGATCCGCTAAATAGAGACTTATTCGATTACAAATAGTTTTAATCTCCTCATTCGAGCAGTCCGTCAGATTATAATTCCTGCGAAAATATTGAAGTGGGAAATCATTACAAACATTTATAAAATGAACATTAATAAAGAAATAAAATTACTCTAAAAATATCTTTCTTACGATAAAACCTACCAGTTGATGTAATCAAATACTTGCTTTTTCTTCTTTTCACTACTGCTTGACCAGTTCTCGTACAACTGCGGGAATAGCTCCCTGCGTTTCAAGCTCATTCTTATCACAGTTCTTCGAGGACTTACAAAGGCCTTAGGAAGAACAGCCTGTCGATGTAGTCTTAGACCAATACAGAGTTACTACTCTGTGGCATTTGCCAGTGTACTTTTAGTTTCCCAATCAGTAATAATGAAAGACTAGGGTGCGCGCGGCACACTAGTCTATGCGAAATGTGATGACTCTTTTTTCAAAGCATATGGTACCGAATAATGATTCTCTTGTTTGAACACGTAGTATTGTTGTCCGAACTTATGGAGAGGTGCTATTGTTGTTTTAACTTCCCCTACAATGCACATGAATCAGTTGAACTTGTACGAGGGGCGTTGTCATAAATAGTCTGGTCGCTAATAAACAGTTTTAAACAACAATGGTAGTGACTTAAAAGTGTCATTCTATTCTTCGTTTAATTTTTTAGGTATTATGTACAATTTTATAAGTCCACCAGCATTGTCCTCCCCGTAAATTAGAATGATAATTGAAATGAGAGTTAGCTATTTAGCCCAGTTTGGAGAACAGCCGTTATATGTTATCCCTGAACACCAAGGGGCGCAGGTAGGCGCAGCTAAACTTTTTACCATTTGCAAAAGGAAGTCATGCGAAGGATTTTCCATATAATCAGAGCAACATGTTCTGCACAGGACTTTTTATAGCTCTACTTTAAAAAATATTTTTCATTTTTAATGACAATGAAATTAAATGACGTATCTAGGGTAACAATTATTACAGATAGATTACAAAAATCACTCCTAGAAACGGATTAGGCTTCTTCCGACACAAAGACATCCATTTCTTAGATGATTTTCTATGTAAAATCATCAATAAATCATCCTGTTATAAGTCTCACAAAATTTAAAATTTCGTCCATTTCAATTTTTCGCACTCTCAGCTGTCATAGCATTGTTATAAACAAATATTTAAAAATGAATCTATTAGAAATAGTGCTTTGATATAATTGCTACGAATTGGTATTAGGGTCACTACTTAAATTTGTAAACGAAAAATTCCACTTTTGTCCATGAAAAGAGGGTCTAGGAACCACTGTGCGCCGCTGCATCTGGGCTGCGCTTCCCCCCCACCCTTTCACTCTCAGCCGAGGCCCCTCGCTACGATGACTTTTTCTTGCCCTCCGCCCTTCGCCAGCAGCATAGCCAACGGACAGATTTTTTCTTCCTCCTTTTCCCCCCTTCCATTACACACACCACTCACACCACCACTACTACGCATGCTACTATAGAGCGTTCCACATTTAGTTGACAGTATGGGCTCTTATGGAGAATCGTTTCCCATGTTAATCTCCATTAGGCCAGGAGCGCGGTGTTGTCAATAACAGCACGAAAATTAAAGTTGCGTTATACACTGATTAAAAATTTTATTCTAATGTAGAAAAAGGTGCTGCATTCATTGGCGCCAATAGTTTTTCGACAGAAATTATAACAAAAGCTATAAAAAACATTTCCGTAAATTTCCGTCAGAAACGTGTATTTTTTTACTTTATCTTCTTCTCGCAATTTCTGCCTGACCGTTGTCTGTATTGAATTGAATTTTTTTGCAAAACATTTTTCACACTATTTTCTGCTTAAAGGTCTTAACCAATTGTACAAATATTGAGTTTTAATGTTGTTATGCCGACGTAACACACTTTAGGACAAGAAAATTTTGATTTTTGCAAGGTAAAAAGTAGTCGCTTACTAACTTACGTTTCTTACGTCGTAGGTCCCTATATGCTGCATACCAAATGTGAAGAACACTACAAGGTTATTTTTGGTGAAAAATTCATTAACTTACATCAATTCTGAAGCGAGTTACAAGGTTTTTATCTTAAGAAAAAATATTACGGTGCCGCTGGGCGGGCTTCTTGCTTTTTCTTGCGCGCAGAGGGAAAATTCTCGGGCGGAAAAGGAGTTTTTTGTCAATGCATACTATGAAATGTATTTATGTATTCGTTTGATATCCTAAACAGAGAATACCTATTCATACGTCGTAACAGCAGTGTTTTTATCTGAATACATTGATACACGAAAGTAAGCAAGCGGCTTGGAAGTAAGACTCTTTCGCCTTGGGTGTTTAGGTCCCATCGGGGAAACCAAGAAAAAGAATATCTCATGATCTGTACCAAATACTACCCCATCCAGTGCACGCATTTACAAAAGGGGGCTTGGGTTTTTTCTGAGTTCCTTTCATAGGGTACCATAAAACCTGCCCCAAAAGCGACCCAGGCCGAAGGGGCCGAGGGAAGAATTTACGAAGGCGTTCAGTTTGTCATTGCATTTTTTTGGAGTGAACAAGTGAGTGTTGTGTGGTTTATTGACCTTGAGAATTGTGAAGTGTGTTTTACACTTATCTTTGCTGTAACTCGTCCAATCAAGATGTCCGATACAAAGAAGAAGAGAAAAGGTGAGAAGCTCATAAGCCGAAGAAGACGATTGGTGCTCAGTCTTCTCGTACATAAGGAAATCTCTCAGCATTAGTGAGGCCTGTCGAGAAGCTTCGAAGGCTACTGGGTGCTAGGAGCTCACTATTTACAGAGTGAGAAAGGAAAGCTCTCGTGGTCCATTGGTAACTCCTTCAAAAACTTAAGAAATTAGACAGCCTTACATAAATTCGAGGGCAGTGATTTCCGAGGGTTTGGTGAGATCGGGAATTAGAAGGAAGGTACATGAATCCTTCGTGAAATTATTCCTCCGACTTTAAAATCCATCTGAAACCCGGTAAAAATGGATTGTATTCTCCCAGATTACAAAAGGACAACACTATATCGTCTTCTTTTGGACATAGGCTTCGTGTACGAACGCAGGGGGAAAAGAATCATCCTTATCGAAAGGGATGATATTATTAGTTGGTGGCACAATTAAATATCTAAGGTAGCTAAAAAATATCGTCGCGAACACAGGACGAGTGTATTTACAGGCGAAAGTTGGATTAATTTTGGACAAATAGTGAACATTAGTTTGCGAAACAAACAATCAGAAAATCCGCGTCAAGCTTTCCTTGCTGGACTAAATACTGGGCTTGGCCCCCACTTCCCGAGGAGGACGATTTGCAATTATACATGCAGGAACGGAAAATGGGTTCATAAAAGGAGCATCGCATGTGTTTCTGTACAAAAAGAACTCAATGAATGAGCATGAAGAAGTGGGTGGCGAGTGTTACGAGAGATGGTTTGAGCACTCACTTCTTTCAAACTTACCCGAGGGATAAATTATAGTGGTAGATAATGCCTCTTATTACTCAAGGAAATTGGAATCCTTGCCTACTACAAGGTGAAGGAAAGAGAACATTAAGGAAATTAGCTTTGAAGATGTCAGCTTGAAAAGAGATCTTTAATTTACAATAAACCAAGTACGGGAAATTTTTGAAAAATTAAAGATTGATGATGTCTTATACAACGTCGCCTTTCATGTAATACTAGCTAGAGCCAAAAAATATTGCATAATATGGAAGGAATAGAAATTTTGTCTCATTGAGGAGCGGCTATAATTTTTATTATCCTTTAATTTATTGTTATTTTTTACATTACAGATTATTCATTATTCAGTTTGTGCATTGAATAAGTACGTACATGAAATAACAAAAGACTTTTCCTTTTATACTGCAGCAAAGGTATTGTAATATACGCTAAAAATTCCCTAATTTACGCAGTCTTTCGTGCGATCCCTAACTCCTTTTTGAACTTAACCGTTTTGGCGCCATTTTATGTATGGTTGCATACACTATTAGGATGCCTGCCGGCGGAGCGGAAGCTTGGCAACACTGTTATCCCATAAGGCCCGTACTGTCAACTAAATGTGGAACGCTCAATACCACGGCGAAGGCGGCCACTATCTGGTCCGCGTGGCGTGAGCGACGTTGCCAACTCTCCCTCTGTTTACATCTCCCCGCTCACCTCCTCCCTCCAACTCACCACCTCCCCTTTCCTCATCCGAGCCTCCACCCCTCCTCTTTCCTCATCCGAGCCTCCGCCCCTCCTCTAGTCTCTCTCTCTCTCCTCCAAGGAAGTGTTCAATCCCTCGTCCGTCTTCTCTTCTTTAAAATACGCGCCAGCACTTTCCTTCTGATGTCGAAAAACCCATCTTCCCTTCTGGTGTCATTAGTGTTCATCTACATCCACATCTACGTAATAACCCGCAAGCCGCCTAAAATGCGTGTCGCAGGGGGTGTTAGGACACCAGCCGTTTACAGCTAAAAAAAATTATAAAAAATGAAGTGCTCTAACGAGGTTGGGACAAGCGTTTATTTGAGTCCTTTATTGTCCGGGGGAAAACGAATTCCCACATCTATCCGTTCGGCAAAAAATCTCTCTTAATTTATCGCTTTTATCGGACCTGGAAATATAGTGTGGCTCTAATATTATGTTCTCTGTGTCGCTCTTAAAGATATGTGAGGGCCATATATGGTGAAAAAAGGATTTTTTTCGGTCAGGGTAATTAGTTGAAACACTAAGTTCTAATGCATAGCCTGGTGCGATCACATGACGTGACACAGAGCAGACACTAACACTTTTCTTCACTGCAAAAGCGGTCCCTCCATGTGGAACGTGTGAAGTGGTAAAATAAAAATCATACATTGGTAGGGATCGCATAGTAGGTGAGTCAGTAATTGTTTCCTGAGTAAAAGCGATATCAAGCTCATATCGCCTGAGAAACAAAGACATCTGAGCCCATTTCAATTCGCTACGTACGGAGCAAGCATTTATTGTCATCACCCATAGCTCACTCATAAATCTTAGTAAATAAATTAATTTATTATAAGTTAACCAATAAATTAATCTATAAATTAAATAAAAATCCAAATTAGTCAATAAGATATGCGTGAGATGATGCTAAAAACCCAATGAATAATAAAGTTAATTGATGAACTTTCCATTCTATTCGGGTTTCTTCACCGTGTGTGTTGTATTTTGAAGACAACAGTTTCGCCGGCATTACAGTCGGCGTCTTCAGGTCGAAGGTAAAATTTTTGGAAAATTTTTCCGCCTTTTATAGGCATAAAATTTTTCGCCTTATATAGGCGGCGGCGGCTGCTGATCCGCTGCTGCTCTCTCATTGGCCGGTTGTCCATATTTCATTGTTGGTGGTCGGAGAATCCTCTTCCATGCAGTATGCAAGCTGTAGCCTTGATCTCTGTTGAAATTTGCTGGCGTTTTCGTTATCTCAATAGCCTCTCTGATCAAGCGAGGGAAGTATTTATTCTCTTTAGCTATTATCCTGGCGTCTTCAAAGAGGACGTTATGCCCAGGTTCACTCCAAGCATGCTCAGATATGGCTGAGAGTTGGTGCTGCTTGTTTTTCGTAGCCCTCCGATGTTCCTGCAATCGGACTTTCATTGATCTGCAGGTCTCGCCTATGTAATATTTACCACATGAACAAGGCACTCGATATATAACCTCATAAAGGTCCATTGGGAGTTTGTCCTTCGCTCCGGGTAGCATGTCTGATATCTTTGCCACGCAATTGAAACGTGTAATTACGTTGTGTTTTCTGAGCATTCTGGCAATCTTTTCTGATGTGCCCGCCACAAAGGGAATTGTGGCGTATGCTTCCGGCTCCGGCCGGCTCTCTTCCTCAGAGGTCCTTTTTGGGGCTGCGTCTTTGTTCTCCTGCTCCACAAATCTTCTATTCAACATGCTACTGCTGTAGCCATTCCTTACCAGCACTTCAATGAGATGCTTCTTCTCCGCAGATAGTGACTCGGTGTCTGAGATGGCATAGGCACGATGTATTAATGTTGCCACCAAGGAGATTTTTAGCACTGGGTGGTGGTGCGAAGAAGCGTTCAGATAGCGGTCAGTATGCGTTTTCATTCTGTGAACGGCATGTCCTAGGAGCCCATTTCTTTTCCTTCATACCAAAACATCCAGGAAGGGAATTTGACCATCATGTTCCATTTCCATTGTGAATTTGATGGCGTGGTGCTGCGATTTGAGATGCTGTAGGAATTTCTGCAATTCTTCGGCGCCATGGGGCCAAATGATGAACGTGTCGTCAACGTATCTCAGCCAGAGCGATGGTTTCTTTTCGTGCGACGCGATGGCCTTTTCTTCGAAATCCTCCATGAAAAGGTTCGCTACAACTGGAGATAGTGGAGACCCCATAGCTGCCCCCTCTGTTTGTTCGTAAAATTCCCCATTCCATAAGAAATAAGAATTTCTTAGACAATATTCCACTAATTTGGGAAAGTCATTCGGGATGCCTTCAGAGATGAGTCGTCGGATGATATCCACTGATTCTTGGATAGGGACGTTTGTAAACAGAGACACCACATCAAAGCTGGCTATGATGTCTTCGTTTGTGACGGAGACCTTATTAAGAATATCAATAAAATGGGATGAGTTCTTCACATGCGATGAAGTCCGTCCAACGTATTCCTGGAGTGATTGGGCTAGATATTTTGATAGCCAGTAGGTTGGGGCGTCGATTTGACTCACAATCGGCCTCAGAGGTACGTTTTTTTTGTGGATTTTTGGTAGGCCGTATAGTCTCGGTGGTTTCGCAGCCGAAGGGAGGAGGCCTCGTTGATATTCTCTTGGAATGAATGAACTCTTGATGATGGCCCTGGTATTTCGTTCCAATTTGCTTGTTGGATTTGGTCGAAGGTAAAATTTTTGGAAAAAATTTTCCAAAAATTTTACCTTCGACCTGAAGACGCCGACTGTAATGCCGGCGAAACTGTTGTCTTCAAAATACAACAAACGCGGTGAAGAAACCCGAATAGAATGGAAAGTTCATCTAACCAACGCCGCGAAAATCTTCGAACCTACAATAAAGTTAATTATATAAAACGCTTCGCTGATGAATGTGACAATTGTTTGAGAGATCAGAAGTTCATGCAGCCTTAATCTCAAAATGTCAAACGGCAATCTCGCAATAAAACACGTGTATAAAATGCTCAACACTTTGCCGAAAGAGGAAGAATGTAAAATAATTCTGTACAATAATATTTAAAATCAGTCTTTGTGAGAAGAGTGTTTTCCGTTTGTGGAGAGCATTCACCAGCCTCTGTATTCCGATTCCCAGAGCCCTTACTTTAACAACTTTTCTGTAACTTCAACTTTTCACATAACTCACGAAGGGTTTCAATGAGCTGATGTGAATCTATTAGAAGGTCTTTCGCCTTTTTATGTGGGTCCATTTAACATCTTATAAGTAGGATTTTAGCACTGCGAAGTGTATCAACCTAAAAGCTGGGTTTTCAGCATAAAAGTCCTCGATTTGGCGTAACCCGTCCAAATCGGAAGAGCTAAGTTATGTCCCCCTCTTTCTTTCTGGTGACTGAATTGTGTCGTGGTGGTGCTCATCCTCAAAGATCTTTCGTTTGCCTTGCCTATCCAGTGTCGATGGCCCGGCTATAATATTATCGTAGATGTCATCAGTGCTGGTATGTAATGCGTCAGAGGTAAGGGATTGAAATCTATTGATTCACTGAGGGAGTCGGGGATAAGGTCGTAAGAGGTCAAGGTTTATTGCGATGGGTTAAGCGGTGGAATTGTATCATCCATTGTTATTGCTTGGATGGGCTGTGAAGAGGCAAGGGGTTCATGTTCAGTATTAGGGTTAGGCAGAGGCATCGAAATCAGTGCAGAGGATGCTGGGATGGGAGGGGGTGGTGGCGGAGGGGGAGGAGGTAGTAGCGGTCCAGGGCAGATCCTCTCGTGATCTCGATCTTGTCGAGTTGATTGAGGGAGTAAATCTCCCAAGAGGAAAGGGAGCGAGTGCAGTCTGTCGAGGTGTGGCCACGTCTCTTGCATAAGGTACATTTTTCATCATTAGACTCAATGAATATGCGATACGGTTATCTCCAATCTTGACCTGGAATGAGTCTGGAAGGATAACAAAATCGCGTTTAACGACGTAAGCCATCCCCTGCCATGAGTTAATGTTCTCACAAAGAAAACAATTTTCACTCTAAACTCGAATTTTAGCTTACAAGAAGTGAAATTTTTCCACACTGCCACCTCCTCCATTTTTTGTAATCTGTTCCATCATCTTCAGATTTGTTCATTTCAAACCTTTTACATTTTTTTACTTCACTTCTTTTTGAGAATACGCCCTAAACTGACATTTATGTCGCCAGCTAATCCTTGCTTCAAATTATTCTTTCCGTTGCCAAGGTTCATCCAAGCAGGAATCATGACACTGGTGCTGGCACAGAAGTGCAGGGAACTCATTTCCGAAGCAAAATATTTTAAACATTCTGTCTTCGGAGAGTTTCCCAGGCTCCATACAGGAGAAAAATATAAAATCAGGGGGAACGAAACTCGACAAACTTTAAATGATCAACATATGGGTATACGATCGCTTTGTGGAAGCCAGGACCAGGAACGAGCCGGTGATGACCCGGACGTTACAAGAATATGCTATTTCAGCGTGATTTCGGCACATATCTCCAGGATTTGAATTCTCTGCCAGTGCTTCATGGGTTGCATCTTTCAAGAAGAGACACCGAAACGCGGGACCTAAAGTAACAAAATACATGTCAACGAGCGAGCACGCGTGTGCTGAAGAAATATTGCAATCAGCAATGACGTATTAGAAGCAAACACAAAGCCCAATCTCCAAAATAATAAATTTTGCAATTAATACAGATCAGACCAGGTATCCGTAGAGGTGGATATAAAGAGAACGCTCCCCAAGAAAGGAGAGAATATTGTTCAGGTGGCTCTTGGGAGTGTGGTCGAAGTAACACACTCATATACAGCGCAGTATGCTACTACGGCCTTAGGAAAGCTGCTTCCTAAATTTTTTATTGTGCATGTCAGAACCTGGAGGTGATTTTGGTCCGCGAGTGTTTGAAGAAACAGGAGAGTGAATAATCTCTATCGTAACAGGCTCAACTTAGTGGAGGTTCATTCTAATAAATAAAAGCGAACAAACTATGTATAGATCCACCAATTTATTTGAATAATTATAAATTGGTGGATTTATACATTGTTTGTTCGCTTTTATTTATTAGGAGAGTGAATTTTTAAATGTTTCTGTTGTGTATTCTAAATATGGAAAACTTACGATTGGGTTGTGCTTCAACTTTAAAAAATATTCTCCAGTCATGCGTTAAGAACAACACATTTTTATTTCTTATTGATCCGTGGGGGACAAACAAATAGTGCCATTTATGATGAGCTATTTATCGACGAGGAGGAGAACCGATATGCAGCGTAAAAACTATACCACCGAAGTGCACATCCGTAAGCCAACCGTGCGATGTTTATTTTTACAGGAAAGTAAAGCAGTTTGTTTCACGAATCCACAACTGCACTTTCCTCCTTCAAGGGAAAAGAGAGATTTCCTCGCGTGAGGATGGAATAAAAATCCATTCAATCTTGCATCATCAGTTGTCCCCACCAGCGTTCAATGATATGCTGAGGTATGCATGGTATGCCTCGAAGTTTGTAGACAATTGAATTGTTTTTAAAAAATTAAGGGAAATATGTTTCCCTGAAGACTTAAAGAAACGCAAGTGCGAATGCTCAGGTAACAGTTTTATAGAATGAGCATGGTGATTTTTAATTGTGTGAATTGCTTGTTTTCACGACAATTACCATGCAAATTCCTGTAAAGGGGCGAAATAATAATTAGTAAATAATGGAAAATTAGAGAAGGCAGTGGCAATTTCAGTATCATTCAATTTTATAGTTTTGTGCCTTATATTATGGAGGTATTTCCTCCAATTCATGGTTCTTCATGCGATAGCAATTTCTCGCGGGCATAAGGGCTAATGAAAGCAAGACAAAACTGAGCATAATCGTGCTGCGGGAAAAAGCAAAAGAAGCCAATTTTGGGTTGGCCGAGTAGTATATTCCAGGTAATTAAAAATTCACATGTATCCACAATTATACAAGCACCACAGTTTTATGATTCCTGCTTGGATGAACCTTGGCAACGGAAAGAATAATTTGAAGCAAGGATTAGCTTGCGACATAAATGTCAGTTTAGGGCGTATTCTCAAAAAGAAGTGAAGTAAAAAAATGTAAAAGGTTTGAAATGAACAAATCTGAAGATGATGGAACAGATTACAAAAAATGGAGGAGGTGGCAGTGTGGAAAAATTTCACTCTCTCCGCGCCTCGAACCCCGGTCTTTCCCATCAGGAACTCGACTCGCTACCTCTCGGCCAAATCGGCCTTGAACAATTGGTGAAAAATGTAGTATTATATTCTAGGTAACCATATTTTTAAATTTTTAAATGCTTTTTTCTCTCAAACCCGGGCGTATTTGGACAAAACCCTTCAACAGTATTCCTATCTAAGTGTCTACTTTCAAATAAAAAAGGTTTCATCTTCTTTCTTGACATCAGTTAGGCAAAGTCTCCTTGTTAGTTACAGATTGATTAATTCATAGTTAAATTATTTCATCATCTTTTGTTGACTTAAGGATTCATATGTTCTTTCTTACCGAGTTCCCCCTCTTGTCACCGACTGGCCTTTATATTTTTAAACTCTTTTCTCGTGAGTGGGCGTTGCTGGCCCGTATCCCTTCTGCATTTGACGACGTGCGTCTGGGCGGATCGGAATTCTCAAGTTGTTGCAGTCCCGAGGGAGAGAGAGGGAGAAAGAGGGTAGGCTCTGGTGATTGAAAGATTGAACGGGTTGCAATGTTTGCACTTCTCAGAATTGATTGCTGAAAATTAGAGCGGGTGCGTTTCCCTGGATACGCCTGCAGCGAGTTCGCCCAACGCCTGATACTCCTACCCCCCACTCCTCTTCTCCCCCACCCGCAAATCCCAAGCGGAAGGAGATAAAAGTACTCTTTTTCGCGCGACCTTTTACTCTATCCCTCTGCATAAAGGGTTTACTTCCGAAATGTCAAGTTAAGTTCATTTTCATGGATATTTAGAAAAAAAGGTTCTCGTAAAACAGGTGCGAGCCGTTACTTTCAATAGTTTTAGGATAAAATTTGTGGCGCCTCTTCTGCTTCTCGAGGAATTTTAGTTTCCCCCACTTGTTTTGTTTTCCTTGCTTACTTAACGAAAATATTTCGTTTGTGGGTGAGATAAATGGGTGGGTGAGAATTAAGATACAAGCAATAGGAGGGAGATGTTACTTGGAAATTGTTCATTGTGTTTAGATTTATGTCGAATTTAATGATTACTTCGTTTTCATTAACTGCGCACTTACCCCAGTTTTCACGGTTGGTATATATTTCACGTATTACAAAACTAATGCAGCAATCAGTCGCGGTGGCCTTGTGGAGTAGGTAATCGTGCGACTATGATGGTGATCGTTGTTAGTTCGGGTATCAGATGCGGAAGCCTGGCTTACAATTTTTTTACTCTTTCATTTGTTTTGCATTTCTTTATAGATTTCAAATTATTTTAAAGTCGCTGCAACCACATCATATACTTTTTTAAACTGCAATGAGCCGCATAAAAGTAAGGCAATTGTGGTTTTATGCTATTTAAGAGACAGAGCAGGTTGATTTAATCTAAGAACAAAATGGTTTAAGGTGCTCCGGAGTAACTGGGGCATAGTTTTTCAATCTAATAGTACATTATTATTTTCAAATATTTTTTGTACAGATTACACGAGTGGATGGCTGAGAAAAACACGTAATGATTCATCAACTACCGGACTAACACATCATAAGACTTGAATTAAATGTCTACAACTTAGTAATTTTTGTATAAATATATTACTATCATGTCTCAATTGTACCCAGTTACCCCACGACTCAGGGGTAACTGGATCACCCCATGATAAAGCAGTGCCAAAAGTATTTTGGGGAACTGGATCTACTGGAAGTACTTTTAAATGACCAGAAAAATGTTGGATTACGCAACTTTTTCATAAATGTGACATTTAAGGCCGTTGTATTAGGATAGTAACGGACACCTCACGGATTTTCCTCTCAAAACTCATATTTCAAAACACATCATGCCGTTAGCAGAAACAAAAAGCATTGTTGCTGTGTTTTATTATCCAGATGTGCTTATTTTGCGTTCAATGTTCTGATTAATGGCGACCATAGATTTTTGAGGGATCGTGCCAAAAGAAAATCTCGTAACAGTTGGATATTTAGCCTGACCACCATTTCAAACTAAGTTTCTGAACGAGATCCGTTGATTTTTCAAAAAAGTCACGAATTACTCAAGGATTAGTTTGGTCTCAACGGGAGTGCTGAATGCTTTGAGGAAACTTTAATGGATAATTAATTTCTATGTTGAAACGAAAAAAACTAGTCCGGGCAAGGTCGCTGATTTTTTAATCTGGTATCGAGTTTTGTTAGAACAATGCAACCCTGTACAATGTCAAATACCACTTCACCAGTAAGGACAAAGCTATTTTTTTCACAACTTTTATTGCATTGGCAAATTCCACTTGATCAGCAGCAGGGAAATAAGAAGTCACACACTCACCTTCCTTACTTGGGCGTTGAGATATGTGTTTATTCCCCCGAGTTTCACAAACATTATGTTATACCGTACTCCTAGCAATGGGATAAAATAATGCTACTCTGCAAGTAAAAAACGGGAACAATCCCACATGATTTACGGTACTTTAATGGTATTCCATTGAGGAGGTTAGTCCATCACCTTTCTTAATTTGTTTTATATCTTCGCACCATTATTTGTATTTGAGGAAAAAGGGTATTCTAAATGAATTTTAAAGCTATTTCAGAGCTAAGTGAAGTTACGTAATAAATATGTCCGTGCAATTTTCATTTACATTAAGTGCTGGGGTAACTGGGTCCGTCATGACCCAGTAACCCCATTTATTAAAAACTTTTGGGGTAACTGGAGCACCCCTATTACAATAGCTACAGAAAGTTTTATCGTGTTAACAACCGTATACAGGAATAAAATCAACCTTCATCTTTATATTAAAGAGGTTTATAGTTTGAAACTACTCACCTCATAACAATGAAAACCAGCTAATCTCTCAGAGACAGGTCGTTGCTTTGAAAAATTTCCAGTCTAAAATTTCACAACAGCACAAACTCATAAAATGGCTCCAAATGAGGTAAGGCATGTTGTTCAAGGAGCAGAGGAGGAAGAAGTAATTGTGCCCTCCAGATAAACTCAAAATTCCCATAAATATGCATTATATCGGCCCATGCCCCAGTTACCTTATGATCCCAGTTACCCCCGAGCACCTTACAAAAGTACGATGTGCGAAACGCCAAAAACTCCAGCGAGTGAAATGCAAAGCCTTACTCAACTTTTACACTAGTGAGGCTTGAAACCGCTTGCGACTCAAACGCCATTTGCCAGGCTTAAATTCTATGGGCAGTTAAGAATAGATTTATTTTTCGTATCGACACTTAAAATAAGAGAGGTATTCTTCCCATTTGAAAGGAAGGGAATTTATTTTTTGTCGAATAGTGAAGGAAACTTTGGCCAATTGTCTACAGGCTTGTTTAAAATCTGGCAGACATATTTCTCACAACCTGTTATAATGTTTTTGTATTCTCACAGAGGTAAACGGCTGGTTCCTCAGCAACTCCTGTCACATGTCTATTGAGGCGGCCTGCAGTCTATCATAAGGATTGGTGCAGACTTAATAAAAATCCTACCTCGATATCTACAGTCCGCATTTTGTCATCTTTGGTGACGAGTCTCTCATAAAATATTTTGCTACATATTTATATTAAACACATTAACGAGACAGGTATAAAACTTCATCTAAAATGCGATTAAATGGCAAAACTACTAAGTCAAGTTAATAAGAACTTTTTAAAAACATTTTCCGTCCGTGTCCGGCACTTCATCTACGTCTGCATAATACCCTGCGAGCCACCTCTAGGGTGTTTGGCAGGGGGTGATCAATCACCAGCATGCAGCATGCATTTGGACTCCCACATGCACACCACACCGTCCGAAAAACGTCCCGTATAATAACAAACTATACTACTATATGCTGTTAGAAATAGAATATAGAATAGAAATTCAGAAACATGCAGTAAGTTTTACATAGGTTAGTAGGCTACACCACAAGTCATGCAATCTATATACGAGTTCTATTGCTGCCATTATAATCTCTTATTGATCGTGGAAAAAATGACATTCGGAATCTGTCTGTTCTGCAATCTATCTCTCTTATTTTATTTATATCATCTGATCTTCCGTAGTACGTTGGCGTCCGTAAGATATGGTTAACTTCGTCAGAAAAGACACTGCTCTTGAATTTATCTAAAAGGTTTAGTCTATTTTTCAATCTACGGTCCACAGAGATTCCCATCCGAGTTTATCTAAGAGGTCAGTTGCATTAACAAGACAAAGGGAAACAGAACACTATGTGAGCTGTGTGCAGCTTGCCAAGGTAAAAGAACGTCATACTGCCACGTGCAATAGGGTGGTTTACTATTATTACCTTATTGCCTTAATCGAAAGATTATTACTCCTGGAGCACGCATTTCACACTTTTAGAGTTTTAAATGACGATATATCTTTTTTGCTATTAAATGAAAAGTCAAAAATTTCAAGCGCGCGAAAACGCGACGGCTAAATAGGAATGCAGGGAAAATCCCGTGTTATGTCATTCTGGTTCCCGCTGCCGCAAAGTGAGGTGACCTTGGGGCAGGTATGTGTGCGTCGCAGCGATGCAGGCTGCTAGTAAGTAGCAGAGTACCCTACTAGCAGGTAGCACTTGGTTTAAATAAGGATTATAATTATTATAAGGATTATATTAATAATTATTAATACCTAATTAAACGAAGGAAATATTCCGACCATAGGCAGTTTTAATAGGTGATCATTAAGAAATGTTTCCCTGGAGTCTGTGTCTCATGCATACATTGGTAATCTCAGACGATGTAAAACTCCTTCCTACTCGCATAGAAACTAGGTCCTGTGACGTCACGTGGAGTGGCATCGCATGAGCGCAAATCTGACCTTTTTCAAATGCTAAAATTGACCATTGCCATTTGTCTGAACCGGGATTTCTAAAACCAATCAATTTGTATGTTACGAATACACTAATGATGGGTAACGAATTGCAATCAATGCCTTTCGTTTACTTTGATCAAGGAAACTACCCTATTCAAGCAATTGGTGTACACCAGGTTAGAAGAACAGAAGAATAGTGCATCTCAATGGAGGTTTAGGGTGCACCGTATTGTGGCGCGAAGAACATTTAAAGCCGCTTCATTGACCATATTTACTGAACTACGCGATACGATGAATATCATTTTTTCAATTATTACCTCTGTATCATTTCACTTACCTACCGATTTGATCGATAGATTTTTCTTCCTCATAGGAAAATCTACGAAAATTGGTAGAATATTAATTGCGTAAGCTTTGTTTCGCTGATGGTAGGACCTGCCCGCCTTGTGACGGTGCAGGATTCCTCGTCCTCTCCCTTCCTTCCCCGTCCTTCCCCTGGAGGCGTCGTCGGGCTCTCATCGCGGCGGCGCCTCCTTTCCTTGCTCCTTCCCGTCCTTCCCCTTCTGGTGGTAGAGAAGAAAAGCTAACGCTTACAGTCCCTGCCCCAGGAGTGTACCCCGCGAGCCCGTCCTAAGGGTTTCGTTCCACCTGTATCATTTCACTTATCCATGACGAAAAGACGCACTCGCACTGTTATCTCCAAGCTCGCTCTATTTCCAATGATTATCTGCTTGGTCCGCATCACCCGTTCGTGTTCATGTGCAAGCACACACCTGTCCCTGTGTCCTGTAAGCGCGCGGACGATCCGCGGGGCGGAGGGGCCACGCGGATGGCTCCTGTATCATGTGGACGGTCCGCGCTCATTTATAAGCTTCCATTTACATCTGTGGAAATTTTACCGCGCACGGGACCATCCGCGACCATGTGAAACGGGCCTTAATCGTTCGAGTTTGGTTTGAATAGGTAAGGTTAGAATTCACCCCGAGCTAAGAAGCAGGCGTTTGAATTTCAGGAGCGGGTCTAATCCCTGAGCCACCTCGCATTGCAGGAATTATTATTTGAAGCTGTTCGAAGGCTTCAATCTGGATTTGAACTCAATACCTTTCGATCAACACGCAGGCTTTCTACCCGCCACCATGCTCCTCAATTGTGCCAAAAATCCAAAAGCATAATCAATTGCCCGGGAAGTATGCTTCATCTTAACACTTGGAAGACGGGAAGGGTCATGCATATGTACCACGTTCAAAATGAAATCTAATCCTCATTTTCAATCATCTTCCTGAGATATATTGCGGTCTTGTGTATAAATGCTGATACTATGCTCGTATAAATAGTGAATTCCGTAACAACTCTTAAAAATGTCCATAATGAATGTTATACTTAGAAGGACGGCTATTGGTCATTTTGAAACATAACTTGTCCTCCTAGATTCCTTCTTCTTGAGGCCTGGAATTCCCTCTATTTCTCTCTGCATACCCTTGGTGTTTATTTTTCGGATCTATAAACGCTTCAGAGCACATAAAGAACAATATTTTATTTCCAATAAAATGTTTTTATTCGGTAATATGGATCTGCAGGTTACGAAAATCACAGTAGTTACCATATCTCTTTGGTTCGTCTAAAAATAGCATTTGTCTGAGGAGTTATATTGATAGCAAGCCATTGTGAACTAATTCGCATTATTTTAATCTCATGGAACACTTGATTAATTTTGATGTTAGCTGTGCCATCGAAAGTGAGCGTTCTACGGACGTGAGGTAGTTCAATGGAATAGATTCTCCCAGGCTGTGCTGTTTAGTGGACACATTGAAGGATTAGTTGTAAGGGAGAAAATGCAGCTTATTCATCTGGAAATAGAAAAATTAAAGTTATTGCAAAAAATAAATAAATCAATCGCTCACTGCCCTCAAATACATCTCTAAAGAAACAATTTCCACCAAAGTCTTAATGTGATCGCAAACTCAGATTTTTAGAGGATTTATTTATTTTAATGCAGTATTTTCGGAGTTTATTGCACATTGATGTTCTTCTTTGAATTTCTGTATCCGCCTAATTTCTTTATCCAATCCTTAAGCGGAATGGCGTCCGAGGGCTTTAACCGAGCTTCGAATACATCACTACTCGATCAGCAGCGAAACGGCATTTAAAACATGAATGAAGTTAATGTTTAAATAAATAGATTTAATCCTTTCCTGATTCTTTAAAAATGTTTACTTGGAAAACTCCGACCATTTTCAACACACAAGTGTCACTCGCACGGGAAATGCAGCACGTTCCTCTGCAATAAAACGAAATATCTTCTCTTTATTCTTCTCCTCAATTTCATTTTTGCAATAACGCAACAGCGGTAGGCTAAGTTCAGACTCATCCCTCACGAGGGAAGAATCCATTCACGTGGCCAATCACAACTCACCCCCGAGCGAAACATTCCCGTCCACCCTTAAATATTTCCCCTCTCTCCCATTTCCTTCCATGCGTCACACACAGGACGACCAATCATATCTGTCCATTTTCTGCACAACACTAGCTGCAGTCAGTCTACGACACGCCAGTCACTCAACTCTACTCCACTCCACGCCAGTTCAATACGCGCAGTCAGAAGAGAAACGCGGGGCCTTAAGATAAAACCTAACTCTAGCTGTAAGCTTCCGAACATAGTTTATTCTGCTATTCTGCCAAGACAACCACCACGTTCATTAGTGCATGCGGCATCCCACTGCACGCTAAGGATTCAACTAGCATTAATACCACGCCTTTTCCTTTTTATTTGTAAACGACTGGTGTGCTGTGTGGAAGCATGGGTTTTTAAAATAAGTTCCTCAACACGGCATTAATTGATGCGCCGAAGGCGCGATTATTGCTGTCCCGGTGAACCCAGTTCACCCTAACCAGCCAGGTTACATTTGAACAATTTTTGTGCGCAGTTGTTTATGTTGTGGGGGTAGTGATTTGTTTGTGTGAGCAGAAGCTTAAAATATTGAGGAGGTAGGAATTTACATTGGGATTAATTTAATACAATAATACATAATAGCAGGTTTTCTTTACCTTGGTGATAAGGAGTTTGTTACATTTGACTATGGATGATGAGGGTGGAGTTACTTTACTCTCTTTTTATACATATATATATTTTCTTTTCTTTTGACTTTTATAATCTTTTATAATTTTTTATTTTTGTTTTCCATTTTTTATCATTTTTTTTTCTTTTCTTTATATATATTTTTCTTTTCTTTTCATATTATATTATCATCATCAATTGTTAGATTAGATATGACATTTTATATACCTTTAAATAGAGTGAATGAATGACTAATTTACTAGAAGAAAGACATAGGAAAGACTCATAGGCGAGTAATGAATTGAGGCAGTTTGTATGTAGTAGGGATTTTTGGGTTATAATCCCAGATGTTTTGGAGAAGTGTATTTTGGGTTGCCCCGAGTCTGGACTTGTTTATGGTTGGTCCTGGAGGAGTAGCAGTTGATTCAGGAGGAATTGTTTCTTTTCCACTTTTGAGTGGAGAGAGGAGAGGTGTGTGCTAATGTTACTGAACCACGTGAATAGTTCGTGATCAGCGGGTTGTGGAATGGCGGATGGATCAAGTGGAGGGAATCCGGGATTGGTGGCGGCGGCGTATGAACGAGGTAGTGAGGGAGGATTGGGAGTGGTTTGGTTGGTTGAGTTTGCAAGACGTCGGGCTGCCATTGCAGCTTTTGCCGCTCGATGTTTTTCGCAGCCTCGGTAGCTGGCGGTGTGTTCAGAAGAGCAGAGAGCGCATTTGGCTGGTTCCTTATCAGTTTTTGTGCATTCTGACGACATGTGGTCACCTGCGCATTTCACACATTTGGGGGGAAGGCAGCAGTGGTTCTTGGTGTGACCTATGGCCTGACACCTATGACATTGAACGGGAATGGCTGGTTTTTTGAAGGTATCTATTTTAACACCGAGACCGACAAGGTGATTGATTGCCATGAATTTAGCTGCGTCTATTGTGTGTTCTGTTATTACATGGACAACCTGTGTTGGGTATTTGGGGACTGAGGTATGACCTTGGTCTCGCTGCCTTTGAGACGGTCGGGTGGAGAAGATTCTGGAGCATGAGATTACAGGGAATCCTAGATTTTGTAGATCTGTTAGTATTTCATTGTCATCAACTGAGGCAAAAGTACCTCGCAGAGAAAATTCTCTGCGCCTGTTTTCTTGCAGGCAGTATGTGTTGTAGGGGATATTTAGGTTGTTCAATGTTGCTTTGGCTGCAATGAAGTCGGCTACGTTAGAGCACTTGATAATTGCAGAAGAGTTCGATGTTGCGTGGGAGATTGGAGGAAATTGGCAATTTTTAATTAATTGGGCATGTAGAACTGGCCATTTGGAAGTATCTGCTACTTGAATGGGGGGTATTTTCTGTTTTTTATTGACTGCCATCGTTGAGTGAAGCTCATCTTGTGGGGTAGATGCATTGCAATCCATTAGATCGCCTGTTGTGGGGTTGACATTGGTACTTTTAGCGGCCATTGTGGTGTTTACCGTGTTAGGAGGTGTAAGCATGTGATTGGCAGGTTTAGATTGGGTACCAGAGGGCGTTTTTGCTGAATTTGTGATTTTGGCCCTCTTAAGGGCCTCTACTGGAATGGCTTGTCCTAGGACCTCGGGAGTGGTATCGTTGGAATTGTCATTGTGTGGGGGTTCAGTTTCAATAACAATCTGGTAATTGGTCCCCTTAAGGGCCGTGTCACTTATGGCTTGGTTAGGCACAGTGGTGGGAGTTTTTTGTCTTTGGGGTTTAGGTTCTTGGTTGGTGGTCGCTTTTGACTTAGAGTTGGACTTTTTGATCGTCGTTTTGTTGTTGACGTCTTTAATTTTGGCGCTGTCGCCATTGACTTGTGCCAGAGGGGCAAATTTGTTTTTGTCAGCAAATATGGGTGTGATTGTGATTTGCTTTCCGCGGTTGCGTGCGGAAGCCGACTGAAAGGTAGAGTCCAGACTCTGACATGGGGCCTGCGCGGACCTTCTCTGGCTGGCCGGGTTTGCTGGTGGGTTTAGAGTGGTTGGTGGAGGAACAGATGGTGACGCGGCCGGAACTGGAATGGCCGGAGTGGTGGAATTCAGGTTTGCCGCTTGTTCAATGTTGAAAAAGATCCCCTTAAGGGCCTCTAGGGCGTCTGACGGCAGCTTAGCGATGAGTTCCTTTATTGTCCGCACCAGGGCCGTGGGATCCTCAGCGGCTGATGACGCAGAGCTCATTGGGTCCGCCATGGGGTCCATGGCGGCCCGATGGTAGCGTTGGGGAGGGCAGGGAGGGCTGTTTGGGGTACCTATTGAGTGGACCCGGCCGCTTTCCCCGGGGGTGCAATGGGCGATTCTAACGGCCCAGAAGCCCGGGTACTTACGGCCAGGAAGACCAAGGGAATTAGTCGCAGGTGAAAAGACGCCACCCGAAGGTGAGAACCGCGACGGCTACGCCCAAATTTAGGTACAGGCGCAGCCAGCCGCAGCCCCTCGGGCGCCCTTTTGGCGACTAGGGAGTAGGCGTTTAGCCGATTGCGTTGTCTTCTTCCCACAGGAGGTTGCGTGAAGTCCGCTGCCGGAGCAGTTGATGGTGCGGCTTCTTCTGCGGTTGCTTCTGCCCAAGGTTTCAGATCGGAAGGCTTAAGCGGTGATGGCGTGTGTCGTAAATGAGTGGCGTGGTATTAATGCTAGTTGGATCCTTAGCGTGTAGTGGGATGCCGCATGCACTAATGAACTTGGTGGTTGTCTTGGAAAGAATGGTAGAATAAACAATTTTCGGAAGCTTATAGTTAGAGTTAGGTATTATCTTAAGGCCCCGCGTTTCTCTTCTGACTGCGCGTATTGAACTGGCGTGGAGTGGAGTAGAGTTGAGTGACTGGCGTGTCGTAGACTGACTGCAGCCATAGAGCGTTCCACATTTAGTTGTCAGTACGGGCCTTATGGATAACAGCGTATGCAACCACACATAATAGCGCGCCAAAATGGTTTAGTTCAAAAAGGAGTTAGGGATCGCACGAAAGACGGCGTAAATTGAGGACTTTTTTTAGCGTAAATTACAATACATTTGCTGCAATATATAAGGAAAGGTCTTTTGTTATTTTATTATGTACTTATTCAATGTACAGGTTGAATAATGAATAATCTGTAATGTAAAAAATAACAATAAATTGAAGGATAATAAAAATTATCGCCACTCCTGAATGAGACAAAATTTCCATTCCTTCCATATCATGCAATATTTTTTGGCTCTGGCTAGTATTACATAAGAGGCGATGTTGTATAAGACATCATCAATCTTTAATTTTTCAAAAATTTCCCGTACTTGGTTTATTGTAAATTAAAGATCTCTTTTCAAGCTGACATCTTCAAAGCTAATTTCCTTAATGTTCTCTTTCCTTCACCTTGTAGTAGGCAAGGATTCCAATTTCCTTAATAATAAGAGGCATTATCTACCACTATAATTGATCCTTCGGTTAAGTTCGAAAGAAGTGAGTGCTCAAAACATCTCTCGTAACACTCGCCACCCACTTCTTCATGCTCATCCATTGAGTTCTTTTCGTACAGAAACACATGCGATGCTTCTTTTATGAACCCATTTTCCGTTCCTGCATGTATAATTGCAAATCGTCCTCCTCGGGAAGTGTGGGCCAAGCCCAGTAACTAGCCCAGCAAGAAAAGCTTGACGCGGATTTTCTATTTGTTTGTTTCGCAAAGTCATGTTCACTATTTGTCCAACATTAATACAAATTTCGTCTGTGAATATACTCATCCTGTGTTCGCGACGATGTTTTTTTAGCTGCCTTAAATAATTAATTGTGCCACCAACGAATAATGTCATCCATTTCGATAACGATGCTTCTATTTCGCCTGCGTTCGTACACGAAGCCTATGTCCAAAAGAAGACGATATAGTGTTGTCCTTTTGTAATCTGGGAGAATACTATCCATATTTACCGAGTTAAAGATGGATTTTAAAGTCGGAGGAATATTTTTGACAGGATTCATGTACATTCCTTCTAATTCCCGATCTCACAAAATCGTCGAAAATCACTGCTCTCGAATTTTTGTTAGGCTGTCTTATTTCTTTATTTTTTTAAGGAGTTACCAATGGACCACGGGAGCTTTCCTTTCTCACTTTTTAAACTGTGGACTCCGAGCTCCCAGTAGGCGTCGAAGCTTCTCGGCAGGCCTCATTAATGCTGAGGGATTTCCTTAATTAAGTACGACAAGACTTTGAGCACCAACTGTCTTTCGCGGCTTATGAGCTTCTCAACTTTTCTCCTATTATTTGTATCGGACATATTGATTGGGCGTGTTACAGCAGAGATAAGTGTAAAACACACTTCACAATTCTAAAATTCAGCAGACTACACAACACTTGTTCACTCCAAAAAAATGCAATGACAAACTGAACGCCTTCGTAAATTCTTCCACCGGCCCCTTCGGCTAGGGTCGATTTTGGTGCTGATTTTTTGGTACCCTATGAAAGGAACTCAGAAAAAACCCAAGCCCCCTTTTGCAAAAGGTGTGCACTGGATGAGAAAAAACCCAAGCCCCCCTTTGTAAAAGGCATGCACTGGATGTGGTAGTGTTTCGCACAGATTATGAGATATTCTCTTTCTTGGTTTCCGCGATGGGACCGAAATACCCAAGGCAAAAGCGTCTTATTTCCAAGCCGCTTGCTTACTTTCGTGTATTAATGTATTCAGATAAAAACACTGCTGTTACGACGCATGAGTGTTCTCTGTTTAGGATATCAAACGAAGAGATAAATACATTTCATAGTATGCATTGACAAAAAACTCATATTCCGCCCGAGAATTTTCCCTCTGCGAGCAAGAAAAAGCAAGAAGCCGGGCCAAGCGGCGCCGTAATATTTTTTCTTAAGATCAAAACCTTGTTACTCGCTTCAGAATTGATTTAAGTTAATGATTTTTCACCAAAAATAACTTTGCAGTTTTCTTCACATTTGATACGCAGCATATAGGGACCTACGACGTAAGAAACGTAAGTTAGTAAGCGATTACTTTTTACCTTGCAAAAATCTAAATTTTCTTGTCCTAGAGGGTGTTACGTCGGCATAACAAAATTTTAACTCAATATTTGTACAATTGGTGAAGACCTTCAAAGAGAAAATAGTGTGAAGAATTTTATGCAGAAGATTTAATTCAATACAGACAACGGTCAGGCAGAAATTGCGAGAAGAAGATAAAGTAAAAAAATACACGTTTCTGACGGAAATTTAAGGAAATTTTTTTATAGCTTTTGTTATAATTTTTATCGGAAAACTATTAGAACTAATGAATGCAGCATTACTTTCTACATTAGAATGCAATTTTTAATCAGTGCATAACGCAACATTAATTTTCGTACTGTTATTGACAACACCGTGCTCCTGGCCTTATGGAGATTAACATGGGAAACGATTCTCCATAAGAGCCAATACTGTCAACTAAATGTGGAACGCTCTATAGTGTTGTGCAGAAAATGGACAGATATGATTGGTCGTCCTGTGTGTGACGTATGGAAGGAAATGGGAGAGAGGGGAAATATTTAAGGGTGGACGGGAATGTTTCGCTCGGGGGTTAGTTGTGATTGGCCACGTGAATGGATTCTTCCCTCGTGAGGGATGAGTCTGAACTTAGCCTACCGCTGTTGCGTTATTGCAAAAATGAAATTGAGGAGAAGAATAAAGAGAAGATATTTCGTTTTATTGCAGAGAAACGTGCTGCATTTCCCGTGAGTATGACATTTGTGTGTTGAAAATGGTCGGAGTTTTCCATGTGAACATTTTTAAAGAATCAGGAAAACTTTAAATCTATTAACTTAAACATTAATTTCATGTTAAAATGCCGTTTCGCTGCTGATCGAGTAGTATTGTATTCGAATCTCGGTTCTACATCTACATAATACCCCGCAAGCCGCCTAAAAGGCGTGTGGCAGGGGGTGTTAGGACACCAGCCGTTTACAGCAAAAAAAAATTAAGTGCTCTAACGAAGTTGGGACTAGCGTTTATTTAAGTCCTTTATGGTTCGGGGGAAAAACGAATTCGCATATCTATCCGTTCGGCAAAACATCTCTCTTAATTTATCACTTCTATCGGACCTGGAAAAATAATGTGGCTCTAATATTATGTTCTCTGTGTCGCTCTTAAAGATATCCATTCTCAATTATTCAAGCAATCTAAGCCTAGCGCGCAGCCTCCGTGTCTCCAACGGCTCCCAGCCTAATTCGCTTAACATCTGGGTAACACTGTCTGTACGCCCGTAGCAGTTTTTGACGAAACGCGCAGTCTTCCTTTGAATTTTATTCAGTTCTCGGATTAAGTCTTTCTGCACCGGGTCCCATATGCTCGCTGCATATTCAAGGTGCGGTCGGACGAGAGCGAAATAGCACCTTTCCTTTACTTTCTCATCCGAAAATCTTCCCACAATACGCTTGACGAAACCTAATTTCTTCAGGGCTGTGCCGCAAATATTCTTTATATGTGTTCCCCACGTGAGGTTAGAGGTTATCGTAACTTTCAGGTACTTCACTTCGTCTGTTGCCTTTACATTAATGCCATCCACTGCATAAACATGGTTAGAGTTGGACGAGTTCCGCAAGAAATGTACCGTCATGCATTTGCTCAGATTAAGTTTGAGTCCCTACTCTAGGCTCCACAAATGAACGTTGTTTAAGTCAGATGATAGAATTTCATAGTCAGAGTGATCACTTATTTCACGATAGATGACAGCGTCGTCAGCAAATAAACGTATTTTACTGCTAATGCGGGAGCAGAGATCATTACCTAATGTATATAATGAACAAAAGGGGGCCGAATACGCTTCCTTGTGGAACACCTGATGTAACGTTTACAACATCGGAGCTAATTCCGTCAAGAACGACTTTTTGTTTACGATCTCTGAGAAAGTCGCGTATCCAGTTTAAAACTGTCTCGTTTAATCCGCATGACTGTAATTTGTATAAAAGTTTGTTGTGAGGTACAGTGTCGAAAGCTTTTTTAAAATCTAGAAATAGTGCGTCAACTTGTCTTTTCGATTCACCAGATTTTATAACGTCGTGAAGAAAGAGCGCGAGCTGTGTTTCGCATGATCTACCTTTTCGGAATCCGTGCTGACAGTCATGGAGGAAGTTACGTCTGTCCAAGAAAGTCATGATATTGCTAACGACGATATGCTCAAGTATCTTGCCTATAATCGGTGTTAATGAAATCGGACGGTAGTTGCCTGGGTCATGTCTGTTTCCCTTTTTGAATATTGGTGTAACGCTTGCAATTTTCCAGTCGGGCGGTAACTTCCCTTCGGAGAGTGACTTTTTGAATATGATCTCTAAATAAGGTGCGATCTGTGGAGCTAACTCCCTGAGGACACGCGCGTGTATTCCCTCCGGACCCGGAGATTTACTATTCTTAATCGATTGTAGTTGTTTAGTTATCCCATCACGTTGTATAGATATTTCTTCCATCGATTCCTCAGTATATGGGATGTCTAAATTGAACTGAGTATCGTCAGTAGTGTATACACTTTCGAAGTGGGAATTTAAAGTATTAGCTTTGTCAATATTTTCGGTGACAAGTTTACCATCTTTATCAAATAAAGAATCTACGGTTGAATGTTTTCCCTGAAGCTCTCTCTCGTACGACCAAAAGGATTTCGGATTTTCTTCGAGTAATTCACCTTCGAGTAATTCGGTTAAATCCCTCGGACACCCGAAATTAATCCTCGAAGTGCAAGGTGGACCCGGAAAAAATCTGTCATTCCTACATTCCTAAATGTGTGAAATTCATTCTTTTTAGTATTACTTGGAGGTGCTTTCTATTATACTTGATACTTTCTATTATTCGCCTTATTCTTACTTGGAGGTGAGGTCTATCCTACCCTACTCATACCAAACTTTGGGTTAAACCACTAAGTTTGTGCGTGAAGGTTTTTGTGATAGTTAGTTCGCATCTTTATTCGTAAAAAAAACTCGTATCGGTTGTGGCTTTAATCTGAAATCGCGAATGAAACACCGCTCTTCTAAATAGATGCTTCACTATTTTATCTGAGAGTTAAAACTGTGACAAGCGGTGATATATGCGGTTAACTGCTTATGGAGACACTGGTGCAGGAAAAATAGTTTCACCCTGGGGAAGAGGAGTGAAAAAGAAGACTTCCCGTCGACCTGATTCGATTATTCACGAACACCCTCGCCGGAAGTTGCATCCCTGCGGCTAAACGCCTTGTTTACGATAAATGAGTTAATATCCGCCGCCGCTGCGCGAGTTTTTTTTTTGTTTGTGGCAATATTCAGAGCCGCGGGATAATCGGTGTGGCTCCAGCGGCGAGACGCGTTTTTCACTCCCTTTTTATTCCACGAGAGAGTTATAAATGGTGTTCGCGTGGGTGTCATCACAGTGAAAACGGGCAATTCGGAAGCGGATGGGAGCAAATGTACGTCTTTGCGCGTACGTACTACTGCTCAATAGATTTGTGCATCCATAAACAAATAGAATTAAAAAAAGGAAATGTGTGTGTAGAAGATACTTGACTTTTTAATGATGCCTTCTTTTTTTTAAGTCCTTAATTTTTCGGTGAAAAACGAATTACTCTATTTTTTCGCAAAATATCTATCTCAATTTATCATTTGTTTAGGAAATAGACTGAAATTGAAGAGGATGCTATCCGAAGACACTCTGAAAGATATCCATTGTTGATGCGTCAAGCAATCTAAGCCTATCTCGAAGCCTTCTGGTCTCTTGCTATCTCGGATTGATGGGATGACGAGTATCTTCCCCGCTCTAGTTGGTAACTCTATCGTTTTCAGTCATTCGAGATGATGAGTGTGTGCTTTATACGCAGATTAGATTCCTGGTGTAAACTTGAAAGGTCCTGCAGGTGCGGATATCAGGCTTAAGTGTCTGAAACATTTCTAAGTGTGAAGCCTTTGCAACCTTGCATGGCCTTTGCAACCTTTTCCTGTGTCTGCAGTATGTTAAATTGTATCCGATAAAACACAGGAAAAAATTTCAAACGCGAGATTCAGAAATAAACGACATGCTAATACTAAGCACGAAGCTGAGGCTTTCTGATTGTTTGTAGTGCTTTGAATCGGAGCCACTCATGAGATTGACGCGAAATATTCGAAGTGACCTTTTTTCTTCCCATGTCACCGACGTAGCATGCAATCCAAAGAAGCATCGTTCTTTTTTAAACAGTTATTTATAGATTACAAAATTATCGAGTGAAAAAGGGAGATGTTAGGAGGAGTAATAAGTTTTGGTGAATCGTTAATTTTGGCGGTGGTGTGTGAACTATCAACTGCCTCATTACTTTCTCGGTCGATCCATTTGATCCTCATCATTCTTCTGCAGCACCACATTATAAAGGCCTCTACCATAGATTTGCTGTCACTGTCCATTCCTCACTTCCGTAGAGAAGCCTACCCCAAATTTAAGTTCTGATAAACTGTTTCCTTACTTCTATGTTTGAATTTCCCGCTGCTTTTTATGGTAGAATTCTCTCTTCGCCTGGGCTGTTTTGCTGATAGTTTCTTTCTTGCATCTCCCGCCGTTAGTCATCCTGCTTCCCAAATAATAGAATTTATTCACCTGTTTCAGTTTTTTGTTTCCTTATTTGAATGTTAGTCTTGACCTCTTCTCTTCTGCTGCGTACTAAGATCTAGGTTTTCTTTGTGCTTATTTTCTGCAGGTAATATATTATCCACCGTCCAACGCATATTAACCAGAATATTTTTCAAAAGCTTCTTTGTCTCTGTCATGACGACTTAGCTTTCGAATAATTTTAGCATGCTATTTTTTTCTCGTTAATCAGCTGCACAGTTCTTTGCGTTGATTTAAAAAAATGTATGAATGTATGTGTATGAAGTGGGTTGGAAGTCTTGAAGGACAGCGCTTAAGTATTAAGGTAATTTTAAAGCGACGGCTTGTTAATAGTTTAGTTTCAACCGGATTCTGACACACCTTTTTTTTCAATCAGGAAGCAAGGCCTCGATTCTCCTTTGCTGGTCACAAACTAACTTTGGATCCGTTAGATTGTGAGACTTTCATTGAAAATTCCATCTCCGAGGAACATCCTAAACGAGCGATCATGAGAAGGCTAGATGCAGATGAAATTCGATTTGAAGATCTTTGATTCAAATCTAAGTTTCAAGGAATAAAATTTCGGAGAGACATGGGCTTGAGAGGCAAGGCGGCCATATATTATTCGTCAATTTTGAAGTAATGTTGACTTTACTGCTTGAGGTCAACTGCGAAACTGGGTCGCAGAGCCTTGAAAAGAAATAGTTGTCCATGTGTAATGACTCCTAAGACTGCATCTCAATGTATCTGTTTTTCTTCTGACCTCATAAATGATTTTACTGCTCAATATGGCGTGAAGAAGTTTCTGTGTATTCAACGCTCTGTGTCGCGTCGTCTTCAATCCAAAATTTCATGAATTTATACTAAGAATCAAGGATTTGATAAGAGAGATGTTTTCAAGCAAATAAATGAAGCACTGGAATTTTCATTTTTAGAAATTCAAGCCCGTTAATTGGCTTGTGGTGAAGTTTTTTTTTTTTTTTGCTTGTTCCATAGAAAGAAGAAATTCCACTGTCAAGGAACATTCCACCTTTTTAATTTTTCGTCCTTGATTTCAATAAAACTTATGATTATCAAGTTCTTAATAACTTCATCATGATGTGATATGCTCGGTGGCATCGACTCCCTGAGGCCTGAGGGGGCCCGAGCCCCCTCAAAAATTGGTTATGGGCGTGAGAAAAAAATGTGCCAGGCTTGTTGATTTTCCCCGGACTGTCCAAATATCAGGATTCGAGTAGTCAGGGTTCTAATGCTGGTCATATGACGCTTCTAAAATGATTAAAAAAAACTAAAGACTCACTACTTATAAAATTTACCGGGGCAAGATCCCCGGTTTGGGCCCCCCAATATATTTTGTAAGTCGGCACCCCTGGTTATGCTGAAACCAAAGGTAAAACCTAAATGGTTATGGTGCATATGACGTCAAATGCCTTTCCGACCGCTGTTTTACTCTTCTTTTAACGATACATTTTATAAACCATGAGCTTTATTAGGTAGAAAACTGATAGTAGTATCGTATATTTTTGATATATAAAATTAATACAACACGAATTAATAATTTATTAATTACAAATATTAATTAAATAACAAACATTGTTTGTGTGTGTGTATAATTGTTCACTTTACTTGATTCAACGTGTGCACGAGTAGTTCCATCGCATCAATGCGTCGTCTTAAAGTAGTACAGCATTATTTTCTGGTAACATAGCATGCTGGTGTCATTGCATGTCGTAGTGCCTGAAAAAGTATCATTAACGGTTTCTAGTGTTGTGCATAGCGAAGTTGGAAATTTACGACACATTTTTGGTACTACTTCACATCATCATGTGTTCCCTTTCATCTCACCTCGTACCGTTGATTTTAATCCGTCACTTATCTCTTCACTACTGCCAAAATCTACGCACAGCGATTGGGGTTCGCTCCACTTCCTTCCTCATTTAACTTATTCAAACTAATTCTGTAAATTGGGACTGAAGAAAATCAAAGAAGCAAGTCAAGAAATAAGAGGCAAAGGATACCGTCCAAGGAAGTTCACGTACTAATATCTGATTGTGCGATGCACGAGGTCATTGTTTCATATCGCAAACTTTCATATATTCATGTATTTTTCTATAATTCCTGGCTCAAAAAAGTAAAATCGGGGAGATGTTTGTCGAACGCTTTTTCTGCTCCGGCCAATGTGGAACCCCATTGTAATTCACATTCATTGCGAGCAATCACTAATCCTAGACAATCATAGTTACAGCCTATCGGTGGGTATACCAATCAACATCCCCCGTAATGCATGTTCATAGCGTCCAATATTGGGGTGGTATGAGTACCATTCACAGAGAGGTGCTATAGTAGGTTTGGATTGCTGAAGCAATTTAGCATTAATGTCTTGTACAGCGGAAAGCAAACATACAGGTAGTCCTATGACATCACAAAATTTCTAGGCCCGGCAGAACCGAAATATTAAAGAGATATTTGTGGAACGGATTGGCATACGAATTTTTACCCCCAGAGGAATACGAGACTTGAATTAATGGCAAGTTGGACGTCGTAGTGAAATCACTCGAACGTGCATTTGCTTTGTAAACGGCCGCTGTCGCAACATCCCCCGCCACACGCCAATTCAGGCGATTCGCGGAACAGTATGGCGATGTATACGAGAATGCTTCAATTAATTTTGGTTCCGAATGACGATTTTTTCCAACTGCCAACGCGATTGGAAGATGTTTTGTATTGGAGTAGAGATCAGATGCAGTGTTGTCGATAAAATATTATCAAATGAATACACAGATCTTAATTTTTTAATTATTGCTCAGTTTCATACAAAACAACTGCAGCTAAATCTCGAAATTCGTTACGCTCATTACTTATTTTTCTTGATTAACCACCATCTTTGCTCTTTCTTCGACTAATGAGAACTGTAGGTAAAATACCCTCATTTGTGATTTGATTTCCTTTCTACAAGCCATAAGGTTAGGTAGGTAGTGTACTAATTTGGATTTAGAGGGGTTTTAGAGCCATTACACCACGTGCATCTCCTTATAACTACATTGACTGATTATTTAAAATCCACCGTATGTTGGGGATGAATAGTCGAGGATAAGCGAAGCCAGGAAGGAAAATAGAGAATTGAGTCTCCGTTTGATTTCATATATGTTGAGTGCAAGGCGAAAGGTCATCGATCCCACCTTTCAAAGTTTCTCCATTTAGGCTTAATTTTGAGATGCGCCTTCCGAGAGCAAATGCCGAAAACTTCGTATCTTCCGCGAATGCCGCGAAAGATGGGATCTAGGAATCGAGCTCGATGCTAAAGGGGGCGCCCTAGCGTTTGTATTTTCCAATTTAACGGCTCACGAGGGCCTCTAGCCGCAGCGCCTGGATGTGGAGACGGAAGCTGAAGCGCCGCGAGGGAGAGAAAGGGGGGGGGAAGGCAACACCCCAACTTCACCTGCGATGACTCCGAGGAGAAATTTGACGCTCAGGATAAATATGATACGGGCGTCGCAGTCGGAGTGGATATGTGACACCTTAGTGGCGGCGAGCCAATTAAAAATAATGGAAGCCAACTTCTGGTTCCTCTCTCATGCGCTGAAAAATAGGCCTGTGAATGCAAAGGTCCTTTTGAGTTTATACCTTTTCCGAAATTGTTGGCGATGATGTCTTCATTATGCAAATAGGCATTTCGTAAACATCACGCCGCCGAGTCCAGTGGCGGCTGGGTTATGTCTTCGCCTGCCAAACAATAAATCGCGGGTTTGAGTCCCGCCAGTGTAGGTTTCCCCTACCCAGGGCTTGGTTGTTCGTGTAAATAATTGTTAAACTTTTTCAACGATGGCTCAATTTGAGCTGTATTCTGTGGTTTGGGAATAAAACAAAATTTAAAAAATGAAATTTCACCATTGAATTGTGGTTTATGATGTTATTTTAACGGAATGTAGTCTTTTTACGTAATGAAGATAATCGCTCGCAATTTTTGAAACGGAAGGGAAAAACGGGTGTCAAACGAAAAATGGAGAGGTTTCTCATTTGATATATACTTACGTGAAATATATTCAACTTACATAATTAATTATTAATAAAATGTAACAATATATGTCAGCTAGCTTGCTTGAAAATCACACTTGGATGCGAAAAGCAATGGTTAGGTACTTAAGTTACAGCTATAAATATTCTTTCATTAACACAAATGAAAAGAAGCAATAAAACACAACATGATGCAAAACCTCTGTGGGAGAGCCGAAACCTGCGTTTCTAGACAAAAGTAATAAGTACTTAATTAATAGTTGAACTTTGTGTCATCATTTCTTCTGATATAACACTCATCAAAATTCATTTCGCAAGCATTGTACATATTTTGAAAATGCAATGGAAAATATGAAATTATATATGAACTATTACTGATTTACAAAAGTATTTAAATCATAAGAAAACATAAAGGATAAGTTTACCTCCACAACTAGTTTTCATTTGCATTCAATGGGAAAAGTTGACCCCGTGATCATCACTGAATCTTGGCATTGATGCTATGATGCGCGAGGCTGTGTGGTTCAGAAGACCTTGAAGGTCCGCTTTAAATTTTTTTCTTCCACTGATGTCCCCTCCTGGTATGAAGATTTGTTTTCGTCTAGCTCTTTCATAACTAGGATAAACCTGATAGCCACAGATATTGGAAGTCTTGGGAACAATTTTAGATAGAAATTTTGTTAAATTGCTATCGACAATCAGCGAAACAGCATCTTCTGGTGTCTGTTCATTTTGAGTTGTAAGTATTTTCCTACATTTCTGTAATATCCGTTTCCCTCGGGTGGAGGTGGTCGTGTTCATTTCCTTGATTATTATCAAGGAAATGAACACGACAGATCAAGATCTTCCCTGCCGCTTTATTCCCTTGCGAGCGCAGTGTTACAGATGTGGCTAGCGATAGCTCAGCTGCTGTTGCTTTCTCAAACCAGTCACTTTTCTGCTCTTTTGTTAGACCTATCACCAGATCTCTTAAAGTCTTCCTTTGCTGCTTTACCCAGAAAGATCAGGGATGAGATAGCAATAGTGATATAAAATCGCCTAGGAGGAAATTAAAGCCAATACGAATACGCTCAACAATAATAGGTTACATACTGTACAAGGAGTCTCAAGGAGATTATTATGCATGTCAGGTGGGTATACCCTTCTCTAACCAACATCGACGTTTTTTTTCTAACCCGTCGCTGGTTCATTTGTCGAATTTCTGGAAATACGTATTGAAAAAGTATTTGTTCATGAAAGTCTGTATCACTTCCTTCACCTTCACTTCCTGCTCCCATTTAAACTTATTGAGAAGGTATTGAACGGCAAATTTACGTTTTGAGGACAACGAATTTCCATTTCCATCAAAAATAACGTGTTGTATTTCTTTTCCTGTTACTTTCATTCGCTCAATTTTTCTCATCCGAAATGTCAACAATCTGAATCATCAAAGATGAAAATCGAAATTAGAATATAATACCCTGCATAATACAACACACGAAGTCAGTGAGACATTATCTTGGAAAACATGAACCTTTTTATCGATCGTCCTCAATGCTGAAATCTCACGCACTAGGGAAAATAGACCTTGGTTCCTCGATTCCGTAGCACAAAAACTGATATTCTTTTACACTTACTAGCAAACGTTGACTAAATTCCTCGGTAAAATCGTGAAAGGAATGTTTTTCAATCAATTGGGAAGAAGCATTTGTGGAAAACCCGGTACGACCCACATCCTAGAAATCACCTGTGTCGAAGATAAACGATCCTCAAAATGGCAAAAACCCTTCATATAACGAGGCAATAAAGCAGCAATATTTCTACAAACGGACAGCTATGCTTTTATTAGAAAACCTTTATAACGTTAGATAAAAATCGTAAGACTGAAGTATGGTTTATGGTCACAATAGGGGTGCCCGCGGTAGGCAAGGTACTGCCCGCCACCACTCTTGAGCCCTTTCCAATGTTTGAGCTGATGGGAGATATGAAAGACCTAGGAAAATGTTGTTAGCAAAATGCGGGTGCATTGCGGTAATATATGGGTTCGCCAAGAATAAGAAACTATTTCCTTGCATCCGCGCGCTTTCCGAGACAAGATCATGACTTTCCAGCGCAATCGTTGAGTCCGTAACAAATATTTAATGAATAAAATCGTAATTTGCACATTAAAAATAAAAAATAACACTTAAATGGAATATATAACGTATGCAAGTGTAGAAAACTGTAATGTCGTCTCATCTTTAGTGAAATATCCTCAATTATAACTAATGGTGATTAAATTTCCTCATCTAATCACCGCATCGCGTGGTTGGACACTCGGGCACAGAACTTGATAGGAGAGGTGGGGTGGCAGGTTGGTGCAAGATTTCTCTTTTGAGAACCAAAGTTGATAATTTTTTTGTCATGTGGTGTAAAATCTTATGCGTAGCAATGTGCGTCTCAGAGCAGGCAGGCATGGTGAGGGAGGGGGCTTCGCTCCTCAATCAATTTCCTTCCTTATATCACGTTCAATGAGACAACTTGAGCGCAAAGTCGCTTAAAGAGCGAATCACGAATATAAAAATAAGACCCTCATATCTATATCTCCAGTCGACCGCTGTACATGTTTTCACTCGCCACGAACTTCAAAAGTAATTTCGAAAGTAGCCGATCGTGTCGCTGATGGCAGACTGATCCGAATTCGATGGGGGAATAAATGGTAATTAAAGCTTTTAGCCGAAATTTATTTCCGTGGCGATGTTTTCTTTCAGATTCAAAATTTTACAATGCTATTCCTCGCAACAGCAAATATTCAATTGCAAATAATGGAAATAGTAATAAGTTTGTTGCACCCGCATCAAACTGTTTATCAGGACGGCATCCACTTTAGAATATGAGTGTCTCTTTGGAGAGATTCCGTGTTGAGCCGACGGCTCGTTCCCATGCAAAAAAATATATCCACGCAACCATAAAATGCTAACGCTGACTTATTTATGATTATGTTGAAAACGGTAATAATTCCTTAAAGAAGATTAAATATGTCGTGTCGAGAGGGAGATTGGTGTCCGCGGTAATTGCAAAACCTAATGCGCTTACGAAAGTGAATTTCAAAATCCATCGTATGTATAGCATTGGATCAAATGAGCATACGAACAAATGATAGGTGACTAAATAGACTCCGCTCTAAATAATATACATTTTCGCGCCCGATTGAGGAAAATAGGCGTTTTGGAGAGATGGTTTTCTTACACCGTGTAAAACAGGCACTTCCGCACTTTTCATGACATGCACTTATATCTTCACAGTATTTCTAGTGATTCTTTCTCTGGAATTTTTCCGGATGAGTAACACCATGTTTCTTGAAAGCTCGATTACTGCCTCGATCTTTGCATTTATTTTGCTTTCTGGTTTACCGAGTCGGTCATCGAAACCTCCAGAAAAATGAAGTCACCCACCTAGTGGAAACTTCGATGTAAATTCTCTCTACTGATTCCATTGGAACAAGCGAATCACTTTGTACCGAACAAAGGACTTATTTTGATGAACTGTCAATTTTTTTCCGTGTCATATTTGGGATCAAAAGTGTATTTTCTGATACAAAACCTCGCTTTCTCTGATTTGTCCCAAATTATTATTAATATAGCATCGTAATAATTTATTCGGCTCTATTGTGTATTAAATTTTTAAGCTTTTGGCTTTCATATTAAAATTCTTTGTACAAATATTTATTCAGTATGATAAATTTTGATCATATCAAGGATATTTGTGCTGAAAAAATTTTTGTGCTACGAACGGAAAGGTTGGTGTTTGGATTTTGGAACAGTTTCTGCGTTAACGATAAAAAAAATGCGAAATACGTGCGAAAAAAATGGGAATTGCTTTTTTATTGATTCTGAAAATCATTGCCTGCTTTTTTTAAATTTTAAATTGCATTATTTTAAATTTAGCTATATCTAAATAATTTAACTATAAATAAAATGTTTCCCGTATGTCCACATTCAGTAGAAAAAAGCCCTGCCATAATACCCCGCAAGCCGCCTAAATGGCTTGAGGCAGGGGGTGTAGCATACCAGCCGTTTACAAATAAAAAAGAAGTGCTCTAATGAAGTTGGGACTAGCGTTCATGAAAGTCCTTTATGGTTCGGGGGAAAAACGAATTCCTATATCTATCCGTTCGGCAAAACATCCTCTGCATTTATCGCTTCTATCGGACCTGAAAGTATACTTTGGCACTAATGTTATATTCTCCTAGTCGCTCTTAAAGAAATCCATTTTAAATTTTTCAAGAAATCTAATGCTCTCGCGCAGCCTCCGAGTTTCCAGTGGCTCCCAGCCTAACTCGCTTAACATTTGCGTAGCGCAGTATGTCCCACCGTGTAGCCTTCCAAGATCCCAGGGCGGTGATTCTCGTTCTTTAGGTCTTCGCTTCGCCACGGCAACTCGAAGCGAAGCGAAATATTTCTACGCCATTATTCTCGTCCTTATCGCCTCCGCCTATCGCTTCAGTTCGGGTAACTTCGTTCTCTTGGCGAAATACTATTACGTATGCAGTGTCGAATTACCCATAAGTCAATGGGCACAAGATATTTCAGCGATAACCCTCCGCCTCCGCAGTCCGAAACAATTGAAGAGCGCGAAGCAAGTTCGTAAGTTCAAATCATGTTTCTAAAATATGTTTCGCCATGTTTTGTTTATTGAGTTAGACTATCAAATTGCTACATTATGTATTCTTGTACAATAATGCTAATTCATTAGTCGTTTTCCGTTGTTGAACATAAAACCGTTCCCTTTTTTGATAAGATAATGATCGATTCAGTAGCTGAAAAAGGCTATGTTTCTTTAATAGATTACAATTTTTAAAAAATGTGCTTAGCAGTGCATGAAAATTTGGTGTGCCGATAACTGGATAAAGAGTGCCAATAACTGGGATTATTGGACTTTTCAAACTAGTAGAGGACTAGTAAATAGCTGTATATAAAACATAATTGGCTCACTTGGGGATACTAAAGCAACATGTCTCTCAGATCTAAGGCAAGTTATAAATAAATTGAAATTGTGATACTTGGGTCACAAGAGTTATTTTCTTCATCAAGGTCCTTAAAGTGCCAATAACTGGGTAGTTTACCCTTAGTTCCAACAATTGTACCATCTTTGCTTGCTATACTCGTAATATATAATGTAGTTTGTACTCTGATGGTAAAAAAATAAGGAATATGTCTCACTTCAAGTACAAAAATGTGCCACAAAAATTATAATATATATCATAATTGTTTTCGACCTAGTATGAGATCTTTTTTGAAATAATATATTGAAGAAATTGTCTAGAAATTTGCCCAAAATACTAATTATTATAACTTATTGTAATTAAAAGTCTTTCTCACGTATGCAGCTATAAATCATTTGTTCTTGTTATAAAAGGAGCTTGACTGTAAAAATGAAACTTCAAGTATGTACTTACAGCAGCTTTGCTCTCGGAACTACACGGTATTTTTATCGATAAGGAAAACAATTCGTACATACTTTCAAATCAACTGAAATTTAACCATCTAAGATCGATGAATACCTTTTTAATAGCGGTTAAGCATTCATCGCTAGCCTAACTGCTTTGGCGGAAAAAAGAAAACTAAATATACAGTAAAACTTCGATTTTACGCACTTTGATTTTACATCAAGTCTCGTTTTTACGCAGCGACACTCAAGTCCGGCCGGAAAGCATAGGGAATTCCAATGGCGAAACTTCGATTTTACATCTTTTCTTGATTTTACGCAGTTTTTTCGATTTTGCGCAGCATAACCCCAGCCCCAAAGAGGCCGCTAATCTTGATTTTACGCAGTTGTCTTTCGACTTGTTTTGAAAAACCCGACTAGAGCAATATGAAGTTAGGTTATTTATTCGTCTAAATGAGTTACAAAAATGAATACAAGAACGAATTTAAGTATACCGGGACTAGCCACGGTAATAACTTTACGTGAGTCACCCGCAATGCACAAATTGTGCGATAACTCCACAGAGAAAAAATCATTCGCCTTGACCGGGATGTTTTCCTTCGCCCCAGCGAAATATAACGGCGAAATTAGCCGTTAAAAATCCTCCCGTGCCAACATTTTGGCTTCCAAGGTGATCCAAAAAAGATAGTCGTACTTCTAGTATGGACGTAAGTCGATGGTGTTTCAACACGATGGTAAAAGCATACGTCTCATTCCGCGGGCTAACCCCACATCTGCGGGACGAATGGAGGCGAGGGAAAGTTGATTGCGCGGCGTGCTTATTAGAGCTGATTCAACTTGTATCTCATTTTCAGTGGGTTTACATGAAACATTGTTGGAACTTCAATAGATATTAGCTTAACTCCGCTAGGTGGCAAGCGTTTATTTTTAACGGAACGGGAGTTTATGCCCTCGGAGAATAACTCGCGTCGACAATCGTCATGCAATCATTGAAGTCAAATCAAGACGTGAGTGATAAGGCAGTCCCTTTAAACTCAGGAATGGCTTAGTACCATTAAATCGAAATACAAAAAGTGTCCGGTGTTGTTATCAGCTATGGGGAAGCAAAATATTACGTTAAGATGAGTCACACGGCTTGTGAGCCGAAGGTCCCGGCGCTGAATTCGCGGAAGAATGCCGACAGAGGAGCTATACCCGGTAGATTCTATCTACTTATACTAAATTTTCATGGGAAAATGGTTTTTTAATACGTAAAAATTATAAAGAAGGAAGATTGTTCCGGACTATTAATAATTTTTTTATTCATCACTGGCGGCATGACGGTAGTTGCGCGGTTATTTAAATAGCTCACTTTAAAAAAGTGATCTAAACACCGGAAAAATCTGATTTTCCTAATATCCCGGGTCCTATGTGCTACGTATTATCTTTGGTATGCTATTTGGAAGGAGGTAACTGATAGCTGGGGTCATTAGAGCCATGAAGTAAGGGCTGGGGGGATAGGAACCCTATATTGGCATTAGCCAGGTTGTAATGATAGGCCTTAAAGGGACGAGGGCTTAACGTCTCGCTGGACAGAGTGGTGCACTGGAAGTGCCCTCCACATTACTCTCAAGTAGGGATAGGGCCATCTCTGATAAGTTTCTGCTACTGCCAGGACTTGAACCCAGGCCCACAGGGTGTAAAGCCTTTGTGATGTATTAGCACAATTTTTCTCTCTGTTACTGGGGTTAATTTGGATAACTATCCTCAGATATCTCATTTCTTCAATCTCCAATCTTTGTTTGTCTGCAGGTGGTTAAATGGATTTCCTGAAAACTGCTTTTAATGAGAATATTTTCGAAAATTAGCTTCTCTGCGAGCATTTAGTATCACCATTGCGACATTTCTCCTGGGTAACAGATGCAATCTTAGCGCCAGAAATTCTAGCAATTCTACCATGTTATTCAACCATGGGAAACATTGTTCAGGAATGCAACGTTGTTTTTCTCAAGGTAACACGTCATCTGTGGTGTTGCTTGTGAGTAAATAAGATTATTAGGCTTCATTTTCTTGCCTCCAAATGAGTATAATTTAATCCAGGAAACATATATCTGATACGACTGAAAAGGAATTCATGCTCTTTTACCATAAAGCCACACATAATGAGACTTTTTCTGGATCCGGTTCCGGCTCAAATCAGAACCATACAAAAGTGTTCTAAAAATTTCTAAAAGGGGTTCTAAAAATAATGAGCAAGAGTTATCCTGAAAACTATACTTCTCCTCAATACCAACTCTTGATTTTACACACTTTGATTTTACACAGTGTCCATATTTCGGTCCCTCCAACTGCGTAAAATCAAAGTTTTACTGTATTTTACAAATGGCCAACAGAATACTACATACGCCCTTATTTTATTATTTAGCCTAATAATTATTACAAGACCACCATTCGTGTGTGGAGCCTCACCAAAATAAGTGTTATGATATCGAAATGTTTAATATTTGTCAAGAATCTTATCTGTGATAAGTAGATAATAATTGCTGTTTTTAAGAGCCTTCTTTTATTCCATATTTATCAAGGGTTTCTACATGTTTGAATTTAGAGCTGCTGTAAAGTTATAATATGGTGCTGGATTAGAGTAATCAATAATTTGCGTTTATTTGAGCCGCACTGGTTCTTCTGTCTAGAATATCTTAGACTTCCTCCAATTTTAATGCTTGTAGCTTAGCTTAACACTGCGGCAGAACGAAATACATTGGTGATTTTTCTCTAAAAATATGTCACAGCTTGGATACCATGCATTATCGAAGCTCCTTATGCTGTGTACGTTGTACCGATAGTATTTCTGAGATAGTGTATCATGTGCTCTTCTTAAAAAAAGCATTTTAGGGTGCGTCGTTTCTTTAATTACCAAAATATTATTGAAGCATAAAATATTTAAGAATGGATATTCCGATTATAGTCGTGACTCTCAGATTGGAAGGTATAATTATATGCGTGATAAAGAATTTTTTTACAGGAATATTTGTAAACCATCTGAAAATTGATTTATACGAATGAATGAGCCTTTAATGATTTGTTTAAACCTTCCAATGAGATGATGGCAAATTAGAACGTAAACGGTTGCAGGATTGCTTCAATTACACCTATTGAAAGTATGTTAATCTCATGAAAAAGGCAATCCAAGTAGGTCATTCATGCACATATTTGAGCGTTGACGCAGATGTGAATTTCTCCCAAAGGAATTATTTATTCTATGTATCATGGAAAAAGGGTGAGGCAATGGATTTTTATGCACTTTCTTAGTTTAATTGTTTTATTACATTTGCAAATAGTTTTTGGATTTTGTTTTAAAGTTGATAAATAAAACGATTGAAGATTTTAAACGACGGCTCGTGTTCTCACTAAACCAATTGCTTTAAATATTGGGTTATAATTTAAGGCAATTAACTTTGATGATAATTGAAGCTTTCGTCACGGCAACTTCTTATCCTATTAATTTCAAAAATGTTAAACTGAGCTCATGTAGTTCCGTGAAACCTGTATTTTCAACCGAATATTGATGGATTACATGAGTACTTTCCGCACAATATTTTGTGAATGCGAATCGAAGAATCTCCCAATTGTTCATCCTTGTGACATACTTAAATGTCGTGTATTTCAAATTAAGAGGCAACTTTTACATTTTTCGGCCTTGTCCTTCTGACACTGGTTATGCACGTGTACCAGTCTCATTTCTTCAGCGGTAGTCGCCCAGGATACCACTTTTTAACATGCCAACGCTCCCACAATGACGATCATTAGAGCAATGGACCAATTTCATACTGCGTACGTGCATCAAAAACGTAAACAAAGTCAATGCCTTGTCTTGATATGGGGATCGTGGTAGCCAGGTAGATAGCTTTTTAGGCTGCTGACAGAGGTGTCCCGGGTTCAGATCCCGGTTGCAGCCTTCGGGCACCCCCAACCACGAAAATCCTCCAAGTGCGGAGTAGCCAAGGGTGCTGGATCCCTTACCCTGAATATGCGACACGCCAATAGCTTAGTTCGGGATGAACTCTACCCTCATCCAACCAAAAATCCTTCGGGTTGAATAAATGAGTGGTAGTTACGAGATATGAACCTTAACTGACTGACGCCAGCTCGCAGCATTAAATTCTCTCTTGGTGGATGGGTTAATTTTATACGGCCTTCTATCCACCGAAACGACACAATGGGCTCATTCACCTAAACTCCAAATTTTATTTCGTCAATTAAAATTCGCTAGATTAAAGAGTAAGTTCCCTTGCACAAACCGATTTTGGACGAACGGTAAAAAAAACCGGCCGATTTTGACCGTTGCTTGCGCACACACCGGATTTTTACCGGTCAAACGATCACTTGCTTGGTTGTCGTGATCCACAGTGGCCGGCTGCCAACCTGATTTTTACCGGTGCCTGTGTGTGGTCGGTCAGTGTCCAAGCTCCCCATTTTCCACCACCGGAGTATGGACGGCCGATGTTTTACCGGCCAGCCAAAAATGGTGTGAGGTAAGAACCTAAGATGAGTTGCTGCGAAAACATATACTCTATTCAGGCATTCTGTCATTATTATTAAAGTTGTAAAACACGGACGTTGGTGACGTAATTAGTCTCTCCTTCTGATTTTATCTATCATTAGGGAAACAAATTGCTCGCAGGAGTGAAAGCCTCAACGAACCACACAAAGTCAATGCGTAGCCGAGGCATAGCAGTGAAAGGGTTGGGAATGAGTTCTTGGCGTCATCAACGAAAAGGTTGTGGTCTGTCGATTTTTCTTGCCATAAACAGCTTGAGAAGTGGGCTTCAGGTCGAAAAACGGAAATATTCCAGTCTCTATATTTTGTGAATCACAATCCACAAGAAAGTTTGGAATCCTATGGAAATTTGACGATTATAGCGTCAGTTTGAGGCAAGTAAAACGTCATTAAATAAGACTGATCGAGGGCGATGCATGCGTCCTATAAATGACTGAATGCGGCCCTTATTTCCTCAAGTCGTCTCTCTTTGCGGTCACATCCTGCTCGTCTCTCCTTGCTTCCCTTCTTCTCCGTCCATCCACATTTGCCCCATCATCTGAGCGAGTGTCTCTGAATTAATTTCTCCCCCAGTTACCACACCCCTGGATGCGGCGCACACGCCTGCATGAAACGATAGCTGCGCTGGCGTTCCCAGGCGGCCCCGCCCCCACCGCACCTCCCCCACCCACGGATAGATGCAAGCGGAGAGGGGAGGGTGGGGCCCCCTTCGCACCCCCCCCCCCTGACGTCGCTTCCTCCCCGACTCGTGAAAACCCGACTCGGAACAGAAAACAGTCGGACCTCCGCAGGTATGCCGGCAAGGAGACCGCGCACTCCTCTCGTAATATGGCACGCCGCTCAGCGGGCTCCTCTTCCACTCTCTGCTCCCTTCCGCTGCGCAAGTCGACGCAACGATACCGGAGCGCCGTCGCCGTGGTGACTTCCCCCGCCGCTACTGCCGTGCTCCGCTGAGAAGTGTGACCTCGACTCGTCTCCTCACTCTCCCGAGGAGAATCTCTGTGAAGTCGGTTCTTTCGCTCCGTTGGATTTTTTTCTCAGCCCAAGTGGTGGAAGACGAACCTGCAAACTTTTCCCCTCCTGCTCAAATTAAAAGACCCCGGTGAGGAGAAGGGGTACTCTTAAATACCGAAAAAGTTCAATCTTTGCGGAAACGTGTCATCAAATCCCATAACGTCTTTCGTGAGTTTAGGAGCTTAAGTTTCCCAACCCTTGCGTGTGGATGTCCATTATCGTTAGAGATAATTAAGGTGAACTAGATACCTGAGAAGATTCGCCTCCATTAATTGAGTGATTAATTGAACTTGTTGGAAATCGCCCCTTCAACACTGACATCATTCTTGTTTGGAACAGGATTCGCGCAGAGTGAAATGAACATCTCCAGAGGTGATGGTGGTCTAAACCCTAGCGCCATCCTGTGGCAGTCTCCGTCTTGCACCTCCACTACCACTGTTTGGAAACCAAAGATGTGCCGTGATGCTTCGCTGGGCCAAGATGCTATCCCACAGTTATTTCAGGATATCCAGCCTCTCCCTCGTCCTCCTGAAGATCTATCTTTTCGGTGAGTACAGTAAAAAATTCCTCTCCATCTCCTTTTAGTTTTATCTTTCTACCGATTTCTTCGAACTGGATCTCCCCATTGTTTTCGGCTATACCTTCGAGTTGATCGTTTTCTCAGGATATTTCTCCTATTTTTCCGAGGAAAGAGCGGAAAGCCATCGCCGATTTATTTATATAAATATTTTTTTTACCTTTTCGAAACCCGCACTCAATCGAATTTCGTGATTCATTTCTATTTCCTAATCCATATTTTCCGGTTATTCTTCCATCCTGGCCTTCGCCGACGACGGCGTTCCAATCACCTAACAATTAGGTTTTCTTCACCCCTTACCTTTTTGATTACTTCCTTTATATCATCGTAGACGTCTTCAACTTCTTCATCCTCGTAGTCTGTCGTGGGCATGTAGACTTGTACCACTACGGTATGTACTGGCTTAGTCTCTATCTTCACCATAACTATCCTTTCATTGTACTGTAGGAAGCTTTTCACACGCATTCCGGCGCTCTTTCTGAGCATTATCCCAACCCCAGCATTACCGTTCAGGGATCCTGTGTGTATAATCTTATAGCTTCCACTCCAAAAGTCTCCCTCCTCAGGCCATTTCATTTCGCTGTTTCCTAGCACGTCGATATTCATTCTTTCCATTTCCACTTTAAGGTTTTCTAGCTTATCGCAAGTCCTGAGTGATCTCACGTTCCATGTACCTATCCTCATAACTTTATCACAATTGACCGATGTACCCTCTCGGGTAGTCCCCGCCCGGAGATCCGAATGGGGGACTAGTTTACCTCCGGAATTTTTTACCTGAGAGAATTCCATCATGTCAGACAATTTAAAGTTGGAGTAGCTGCTCTTCCTCGGGATAATAATGTGGTGGTTTCCCCTTGCCTTCCACATCGCATAACTACAGCCATTAAAGTAAATGTTACCACGCCTGAAGTGCAATGAATGTCGCTGTACTGACCATCGTGATATCCACCTTCACTCATATGAAGAAGAGCTGCTGCCCTCTCCTCCGGGTGACGTGAGGCATAATTGTTGGCGGCCTCTCATCGCCATGTCACGGTATCTTCACAGGTTTAGTGTATCATTAAGATGGCCTATTTCACTCAGGGATAGACCCATACCAGCTCGGATAACCGCCGCTTTTTGTCCACGACTGCTTATTCGACAAGTAAACTTGCTCATTTATATGATCTGATCTTCCGTAGTATGTTGGTGTCCGTAAGATATGGTTAACTTCGTTAGAAAAGACACTGCTCTTGAATTTATTAAAAGGTTTAGTCCACTTTTCAATCTACGGTCCGACAGAGATTCCCATCTGAGTCTAATCCTAAGAGGTCAGTTACAATAACAAGACTACCGTAACGACCTTTCACATACCTGGCAGATCTTCTTTGCATGCGTACTAACTCTGTTATTAAGCCTTTTTCATGAGGGTCCCAAACACTGGAAGCGTATTCCAAATGTGGCCTAACGAGGAAAAAGTAGCTAATTTCTCTCACTTTGTCGTCGCACTTTCCTAATACTCTTGAGCATGGGAACTGACGGGTTAACAAAACTCATTGGTCTATGTAGGAGGCCGAAGATTTCTCATGGGTCAGTCTTCCATGGCGTTTTCCTTTTCAATTTCTCCTTAGTTGGTTTCAGCACTTTCCTCACTCAAAAGTCAGCCGCAATGAAACGAGAGAATTGTATACCAAAAAAGACGCGCGGCGAGTATCCAGTAGGCCTATCCTCTGAATCAGGATACTGCGTGCCTCTATTATTGATTGAGGCTAAATGAATGTACCCGAGATGCGTAAGATGAGAGGCTAGCCAAGGATTTGTAGCGTGGAAACATTCTGTGATCGCAGAAAATAATGCAACATAAACTACTCGAGGAAAAAAATCTCTAATTAATGTTCCAGGAAAAGCAGAAATTATAGTTTCGAAAAAAATTTCCCCGTTTATAAAAGGATGACGTACATGCATCAATGAGGAAGAAGAAATCATCTCTAATATATTCCACATAAATTATTATGATGGAACGGAAGTCAAAAAATATTCCAATTTCGTTTTATGCACTTAACTTGCCGGTGCCTTCAGAGAATCGACTAATAAAAGTGAAATGAATATTAGTATTTAGCATTCAAATAATGCGACCGTTGAAATTTCCAAAGAGACAAAAGTGGTGGCTAAACTAAACAATTGCCATGCGTGTACATTGGGCCAGATCCAAGACTTGGGCAAATGTGATTTGTTAAATACTCCACTTATTTCCATATTTACTACTGATGTCTCATCAAACCAAATTTATAACACATCATCATCATCTGCAGCTCCAGAGCCCGGTGTGGGCTTTGGCTTTTTGTCATTCACCATTCTTCCTACATGACCCAACCGTGTCAACCGAGGTGATTTGGCAAATCAAATTACACCCTTCTCTTTCAATGTCTTATGTATCTCCATTGTCATGCTATTTCTCCGTTTCTGCCCTTCTCTAATTCGGCTTTCATTTTCCGTATGACTTTCTTTAAAATTTTCTTATGGTTTAATTATTGTTTCTTCCCCTTGATAGTGTTCATGTCTAATTGTATGCTCCATAAGTCACAACTATGTGTAACGTAAAATGAAACCTTAAATCAACTACTAACTGGCTAAAATTATTCTCTCATAGCAATAACGTAACTGCTGAGTTGCTTCATTAGACTGTGAGGTCATATTCCAGTATAGACAACCCGGATCCCACTTCAGCACCCCTCCTCCCTTAGAAGCAATATATTGGCTATGGCCTCGCAGTGTTTCGTGTTCTCGCAGATGCGCATGAATGGTACACCTACATACTACCCCGCTAGCCTACTCAATAGGCGTGTGGCAGGGGGTGTTTGACATCAATATATTAAAATAAAATGCTCAAACAAAATTAACACTACCATTTATAGTCCTTAATGGCTCGGGGCAATAACGAATTCGCATATCTATCCGTTCGGAAAAATATTTCTCTGAATTTATCACTTCTTTAGGACCTGGGAATACAGTGAGGTTCTAATATGTTCTACTTGTCGCTCTGAGGATATATATTCTCAATTGCTCCAGAGTTCTTCGCCTAGCAGGAATCCTCCAAGCATCTAGCGGCTCCCAGCCAAACTTGTTTTACGCTTTCTTTACTTCCGTGGCGCTTTCTGTCGAATCACGGGGTTTTCCTTTGCTTTTAATTAATTTCACGGATTAAATCCTTCTGCGTCTGAAATTTACCTTTCTGTATCTTGCTGAGAGCCCTTGCAAGTAACTTGGGGCAAGGAATGTGCTAGTTTAATGCTGATATATACTTTTCGGGAAATAAATAATATCGTACTTGACATTGACAAAGAGTAATTTGTTGGCTCAACGATAATTTATTAAAACATCTCTTCTACGGAGCAGACTTTTCAGGTGCCAAGATTCCCCAAACACAAGTTCATATTTTTAATGTTTACGATATTTGGGATTCTTAAAGTTCAGAGCTCAAATTTATTTTTACTGTTTTTTAATCATTCAAAACCAAATTAGCCATTAAAAATATACCGTCTCAGTGGCATCATTGTATATTGCATGTTAATTTTCTATAGTCAGAGACATTTTCTAGTGTAAATATTTGTTCCAGCAAATATTATTTTCAGTTTCTGCAATAATGTTGTTTTTTGCATTTTCATATTGCATTTTTCTGTGCAAAACTGTGTAAACATTCTCGAGTCCTTCGTCAGTCCTATCTATTGGTTAATTGGTCTTTCAGGCAAGGTGAATCAAAATGTGTCAGATCAGTGGACTTTTAAGTTACAGTGTGATGCTGACCTCAAAAAACCTTTGAATCGGAAATCGAATTCGATTAACCTTTCCGTTCCCTTCTCGTTCCCTTTCCGCTCCGTTTCCGTCTCCTTTTCGTTTCCTTTCCGCTTCCATTCAGTTTGCTTACCGTACCTCCAAATATCAACAAATTAATTATTTTTCCTACTCTGCGGATAAGAAGAACGACGCACAGTGGGCTAGAATCGAAAAAAGCTGGCCAAAACCTCAAAATCGATTTTTTTGAGCTAGGAAGTTGAAACTTCGCATACACATTCTCAAATAAATTGTGCATAACTGCCCAGATTATTTTGGTCCTGTGTTTTCACTTTAACAATATATGTGAGGTCAAAGTTGAGCAAATTTAGCGAAAAACGACCACCCTCGATTTTTTCTTAAAATTGCCGACTTTATCCTCGTGCAGTGGTTTTATAAATAGTTTTATCGACAAAACTGTTATACCGTCTTAATTGACACTTCTTATTCTTTCATTTGAAAGGTTTTTAAAGATTTTGTTTCATCAATAACCATAGATACATAACAAAATGGCGGAGCCTGTTTTCAATCCATTTTTTTACATAAACGTAGAAAAAAGTAGACATTGTCACCGGCTTACACTAAGTAACTTATATCATGTCGTTCTTTGAAGCTTCTACATTGTGAATCTAAAGTCAAACCTTGCACCAATTTGCAACCCCGAATTTTAAATCGTTTTTTCGAACGCACGGACGACTCCGGTTCTGGCCGGCGGCGGCGGAGAGTACGGCGACGCGGCAAGCGGGTGGATGCAATATGGTCTCATTCACTTTTATGTGTGGATAACAGATATATTAGTGACAGAAAATAATCACCAGAAAGTAAAATTTATAAATATTGCTACGAATGACTCTCATTGTGCAATCGTTGGGCACTACAAGAGGTGCACTGAAAGGTTTCTTTCTTTGAGTGCATTCCATGGAGAATGGACTTAAATCGCGTTCTTAAAGTGGGGAAACGGACTCTTTTATTAACTAACAAGCTCTATTTCTAGGCAAGAGCCCTCGATGATCCATGGCCTCCACTTCCTAACCTGCCATACATATGTAAAGGCCTTCGGTCAACGGTCGTTTTATAGTATTGTTGTAGTGCCGAGTCCTTCGAACTTGTTTTTGGTTTGAACTCCTTTTGACTTTAAAAGCTTCGGAAGGCATATTACTCACATCGAATAATGTATTCTTTCTAAGAATAACAGTTCATTTTAATCTATGTCTTATGCTCAATATAAAGTATTGATTTAAATCTCTTACCTATATATCAACGTCATTATTCTTAAAACTGCGCTGCTGACAAAATGGCTATTTTTCAGGAATATTTTACCATACATAAACAAAAACAACACAATTTACGCTTTTCCCAACTAACATTCTGCAATTAGCACTGTCAGCAATAAAAGGTTACTGTTTTTCATTCACTATCTGACGAGTTTTTATCACTTTCACTGTCTGAGCTAAAGCATTGTTTTCCTTTTTCAAAAACAGATCCATTACATTGTTCGGTAAGCTGTGTGTTTCCTCCAGTTTAATTGGCATAATTTTTGTCATTATCAGTTATGACATTAGGAGTTGTCTTCGAAATAAATCCCTATTTGTGGCCACTCGTGCCACTTTTCTAGTCAACCGTTCACGGAACTTTCTCACGTCCTTATATCGTGCCTATATTGCTTCCCCTGTCAGTTGTCGCAATTAAGAATGGACTCTGTTGCAATGTCAGCTCCTTGAATGAAGACCTTATGCACGGTTGGTGGCATACCATAATTGTATTTAAAGCGTCAGTGAGAGAGAGAAAATTAAATTATTTGGAGAGGAAATCTAGAATAATTGTGATGACTTTTGAATACTCGTGCCTGTTTCATGCTTCGCCTAACGAACAGCATTTTTTACCTAAGCAAGAAGGCACACACGAGCAAAAATTCATGAGACATACGCCCTCGTTCCCACGTGCAATTATATTTCGCATGTCCTCACTGCTATCAAAGCCGTGTTTGCAAATTAAAGTGCACTTTATATGCGACGCGAAACTAGGATCTGTGGAAATGCACGTTAAGATTCGAGTCGCAGTAAGAGAACAGAACCATTTTTGGAAACTTCTTTTATAACCTCTGCTACAATAATTTCACTCGGGTAAATGAAATCATATGCTCGCGTCACTCTCTCATCGCTGGGGTTAATATTATATCCCTGGCATTTCAGATTTTTGAAGATTCTTGCACCGAAATTTGGTGAGCTGCATGGACACAATAACTTATTGAGAGGGCCTCTTAATCTGACATAACATAATATTCGGGGTTGCATTTTATCCACTTGGCAAGAGTTCTTCTTGCCTCCGAGGATGGTCACTGTATCTTCCTTTTGCATTCGTTTTCCTCCTATTCGTTCTATCGATACAACCATGAAAACATGAATTGACGTCCATCTGCACTGGCTAAACTAGAGCAACATGTAAATTGTGCTGCATAAGGAATAGTTATTAATTGCTTTAAATCAAGAATATAAACTAAATAAGAATAATGAACTCTTCAAGCACCAAGACAGTACTTGATTTGGCAAAATTCGGTATAATCAAGAACTGTATTGAGCCATTTTCCATCACGTTTAAGGAATATATTAACTGTTATTTTTAAAAAGTTTATTAGTTAGTAAAAGAGTCCGTTTCCCCACTTTAAGAACGCGATTTAAGTCCATTCTCCATGGAATGCACTCAAAGAAAGAAACCTTTCAGTGCACCTCTTGTAGTGCCCAACGATTGCACAATGAGAGTCATTCGTAGCAATATTTATAAATTTTACTTTCTGGTGATTATTTTCTGTCACTAATATATCTGTTATCCACACATAAAAGTGAATGAGACCATATTGCATCCACCCGCTTGCCGCGTCGCCGTACTCTCCGCCGCCGCCGGCCAGAACCGGAGTCGTCCGTGCGTTCGAAAAAACGATTTAAAATTCGGGGTTGCAAATTGGTGCAAGGTTTGACTTTAGATTCACAATGTAGAAGCTTCAAAGAACGACATGATATAAGTTACTTAGTGTAAGCCGGTGACAATGTCTACTTTTTTCTACGTTTATGTAAAAAAATGGATTGAAAACAGGCTCCGCCATTTTGTTATGTATCTATGGTTATTGATGAAACAAAATCTTTAAAAACCTTTCAAATGAAAGAATATGAAGTGTCAATTAAGACGGTATAACAGTTTTGTCGATAAAACTATTTATAAAACCACTGCACGAGGATAAAGTCGGCAATTTTAAGAAAAAATCGAGGGTGGTCGTTTTTCGCTAAATTTGCTCAACTTTGACCTCACATATATTGTTAAAGTGAAAACACAGGACCAAAATAACCTGGGCCGTTATGCACAATTTATTTGAGAATGTGTATGCGAAGTTTCAACTTCCTAGCTCAAAAAAATCGATTTTGAGGTTTTGGCCAGCTTTTTTCGATTCTAGCCCACTGTGCGACGGTACGTTTCCTTTCCATTCCATTTCCGTTTCCTATCCGTTTCCTTTCCCTTCTCTTTCCTTTTCCTTTCCTCTCCGATTCCGTTTCCTTTCCATTCCCTTTCCGTACCGTTTTCGCTCCGATTCAGTTTCCTTTCCGTTCCCTTTCCTTTCCGTTTCCGCTGCGTATCCGTTTCCTTTCCGTTCATTTCCATTTCCTTTCCGCTCTGATTCCGTTTCCTTGCCCTTCCCTTTCCTTTTCCTTTCCGTTCCCGTTCCGTTTCCTTTTCGTTCCCTATGCGTTTCCTTTCCGTTCCCTTTCCGTTCCGTTTCCGCTCCGTTTCCGTTTCCTTTCAATTTCCTTTCCGTTCCGTTTCCGATCCGATTCCATTTCCTTTCCTTTCTTTTTCCGTTTCCTTTCCGTTCCCTTTCCGCTCCGATTCCGTTTCCTTACCGTTCCGTTTCCGCTGAGATTCCGTTTCCTTTCCGTTCCCTTTCCGTTCCGTTTCCGCTCCGTTCCTGTTTTCTTTCCGTTTCCTTTCCGTTCCGTTTCCGCTCCGTTTCCGTTTACATTACTTTCCGTTTCCCCTCCGTTTTTGTTTCCTTTCCGCTCCCTTTCCGTTTCCTTTCCGTTCCCTTTCCGTTCCGTTTCCGCTCCGATTCCGTTTCCTATCCGTTCCGTTTCCGCTCTGATTCCGCTTCTTTTCCGTTCCTTTTCCGTTCCCTTTCCCCTCCGTTTCCGTCTCCTTTTCGTTTCCTTTCCAGTTCCTGCCCGTTTCTATTCAGTTTGCTTACCGATGAAAGAAAGGGTGTCGCCAAATAACAACAAAGGAATGTTTTTTCCTTGAAAGCGAACGGGGGACTTCACAAAACGAGGGTTTTAATCTATTTCATACCGTAAATCTAGGTATTTTGATGTTTATCACGTGCTAATATAAAAGGTATTTAGCATTGACAAAGGCATGTTCGATCAAACGTGGAAAATGAGGCTGTATCCAAATATCAACAAATTAATTATTTTTCCTACATTGCGGATATGTAGGACGACGGTACTATTTTTTCCATTCCCTTTCCCTTTCCTATCCGTTTTCTTTCCGTTCCCTTTCCGTTTCGTTTCCACTCCGATTCCGTTTCCATTCCGTTTCCTTTCCTTTCCGTACCGTTTTCGCTCCGATTCCGTTTCCTATCCATTCCCTTTCCGTTTCCTATCCGTTTCCTTTCCGTTCCCTTTCCTTTTCGTTTCCACTCCGATTCCGTTTCCATTCCGTTTCCTTTCCTTTCCGTACCGTTTTCTCTCCGATTCCGTTTCCTATCCGTTCCCTTTCCACTGCGTTTCCGTTTCCTTTCCGTTCCCTTTCCGTTTCCTTTCCCCTCTGATTTCGTTTCCTTTCCGTTCCGTTTCCTTTTCCGTTCCCTTACCGTTCCGTTTCCGCTCTGTTTCCGTTTCCTTTCAATTTCCTCTCGTTCCGTTTCCGCCGCGATTCCGTTTCCTTTCGTTTCCCTTTCCGTTTCCTTTCCGTTCCGTTTCCGCTCCGTTTCCGTTTCCTTTCCTTTCCCTTTCCGTACCGTTTTCGCTCCGATTCCGTTTCCTATCCGTTCCCTTTCCACTGCGTTTCCGTTTCCTTTCCGTTCCCTTTACGTTTCCTTTCCGCTCTCATTCCGTTTCCTTTCCGTTCCCTCCCGGTTCCTTATCCCTTCCCTTTCCGTTCCGCTTCCGCTCGGTTTCCATTTCCTTTCAATTTCCTCTCGTTCCGTTTCCGCTCCGATTCCATTTCCTTTCGTTTCCCTTTCCGTTCCGTTTGTGCTCCGTTTCCTTTCCTTTCCGTTTCCGCTCCGCTTTTGTTTTCTTTCCGTTCCCCTTCCGTTTCGTTTCCTTTCCGTTCCCTTTCCGTTTCCTTTCCTTTGCGTTCCCTTACCGTTTCCTTTCCGTGTCCTTTCCGTTCTTTTATCTTTCCCTTTCCGCTCCGTTTCCTTTCCGTTCCCTTTCCGTTTCGTTTCCGTTCCGTTTCCGTTTCCTTTCCTTTTCCTTTCCGTTCCCTTTCCGACTCCTTTCCGTTCCCTTTCATTTCCCTTTCCGTTCCTGTTCATTTCCCTTTCCGTTATCTTTCCGTTCCGTTTCCGCTTCGTTTCCGTTTTGTTTCCGTTCCCTTTCCGTTCCGTTTTCGCTCCGTATCCTTTCCGTTCCCTTTCCGTTCCGTTACCACTCGAATTCCGTTTCCTTTCCGTTCCGTTTCCGCTCCTATTCCGTTTCCCTTACGTTCCCTTTCCATTTCCTTTCCGGTCCGTTTCCGCTCCGTTTCCTTTCCGTTCCCTTTACGTTCCGCTTCCGCTCCGATTCCGTTTCCCTTTAATTTCCTTTCCGTTCCGTTTCCGCTCCCATTCCGTTTCCTTTCCGTTCCCTTTACGCTCCTATTCCGTTTCCTTACCGTTTCGTTTCCGCTCCGATTCCGTTTCCTTTCCTTGTCCTTTCCGTTCCCTTTCCACTCCGATTCCGTATCCTGTCCGTTCCTTTTCCGTTTCCTTTCCGTTTTCTTTCCGTTCCGTTTCCGCTCTGTTTCCGTTTCTTTTCCGTTCCCTTTCCATTCCGTTTCCGCTCCGTTTCCGTTTCCTTTCCGATCCCTTTACGTTCCGTTTCCGCTCCGATTCCGTTTCCTATCCGTTCCGCTTCCGCTCTAATACCGCTTCTTTTCCGTTTCCTTACCGTTCCCTCTCCGCTCCGTTTCCGTCTCCTTTTCGTTTCCTTTCCAGTTCCTTTCCGTTTCCATTCAGTTAGCTTACCGATGAAAGAAAGGGTGTCGCCAAATAGCAACAGAGGAATAATTTTTCCTTGATAGCGAATGGGGGACTTCACAAAACAATGGTTTTAATCTATTTTATACCGTATATCTAGGTTTTTGATGTTTACCCCGTGCTTATATAAAAGGCATTTAACATTGAGAAAGTCATGTTCGATCAAACGTGGAAAATTAGGCTATATCAAAATATCAACAAATTATTATTTTTCGGTCATTGCGGTCAAATAGGACGACGGTACGTTTTCTTTCCATTTTTTCCGTTTCCTTCCCGTTCCCTTTCCGTTACGTTTCCACTCCTATTCCGTTTCCATTCCGCTTCCTTTCCCTACCGTTTTTGCTCCGATTCCGATTACTTTCCGTTCCCTTTCCGTTCCGTTTCCGCTGCGTATCCGTTTCCTCTCCGATCCCTTTTACGTTTCCTTTCCGCTCTGATATGATATGGTTGGATTTTAACCGGATAACTTTTAAAATGTTTTATACACAAATATACACAATAACTACAAGTATTAGAAAAATAAAATCAAAACTTTCAAAAATGCAGCAGAAATATTTCCATTCATTCCTTTGTTTTATTTTTTGATAACCCAGCCACTGATCGTAAAAACCATAAATTAAAGTCAGATTTTAACCGGATAACTTTTAAAATGTTTGAAACACAAATATACGCAATGCCTATAAGTATCAGTAAAATAAAATCAAAACTTTCAAAAATGAAGCAGAAATATTTCCATTAATTCGTATTGTTTTATTTTTTTCTTAACACAGCCACTGCTCGTAAAACCATAATTATGGTTGGATTTTAACCGGATAACTTTTGAAATGTTTAAAACACAAATATACACAAAGCCTATAAGTATCAGTAAAATAAAATCAAAACTTTCAAAAATGCAGCAGAAATATTTGCAATCCTTCGTAATGTTTTATTTTTTGATAACCCAGCCACTGCTCATAAAGACCATAATTAGGGTCGGATTTTATAAGGATAACATTTTAAAAGTTTGAAACTCAAATACACACATTGCCTTTTAGTATCACTATAATAAAATCAAAACTTTCAAAAATGCAGCAGAAATATCTCCATTCATTCGTATTGTTTTATTTTTTGATAACCAAGCCACTGCTCGTAAAAACCATAATTATGGTCGGATTTTAACCAGATAACTTAAAATGTTTAAAAACAAATACACACAATGCCTATAAGTATCAGTAAAATAAAATCAAAAATTTCTAAGAAGCAGCAGAATGATTTCCGTTCATTCATATTGTTTTATTTTTCGATGACCTAGCCATTGCTCGGAAAGACCATAATTGTAGTAGAATTTTAACCGGATAACTTTTATAATGTTTAATATACAAACATACACAATGCCTATAAGTATCAGTAAAATAAAATCAAAACTTAAAAAAATACAGCAGAAATATTTCCAGTCATTCGTATTGTTTATTTTTTTTATAACACAGCCACTGCTCGTAAAAACCATAATTATGGTCAGATTATAGCAATATAACTTTTAAAATGTTTAGAATAATAATATACACAATGCCTATATGTATCAGTAAAATAAATTCAAAACATTCATATATGCAGCAGAAATATTTCCATTCATTCGTATTGTTTTATTTTTTGATAACCCAGCCACTGCTCGCAAAAACCATAATTATGGTCGGAATTTAACCAGACTACTTTTAAAATGTTTAGAATACAAAAATACACAATTCCCATAAGTATCAGTGAAATAAAAATTAAATATTTCAAAAATGCATCAGAAAAATTTCCATTCATTCGTTTTGCTTTATTTTTTGATAACCCGGCCACTGCTCGTGGAAACCATAATTATGGTCGGATTTTAACCAGATAACTTAAAATATCTAAAATACAAATAAACACAATTCCTATAAGTATCAGTAAAATAAAATCGAAACTATCAAAGAAGCAGCAAAAATATTTCCGTTCATTCGTATTGTTTTCTTTTTTGATAACCATGCCACTGCTCGTAAAAACTATAATTATTGTCGGATAAGCTTTTAAAATGTTTAAAATGCAAATATACACAATGCCTATAAATATTAGTAAAATAAAATCAAAACTTTCACAAATGCAGCGGAAATATTTCTAATCATTCGTATTATTTTATTTTTTGATAACCCAGCCACTGCTCGGAAAAACCAAAATTATGCTCGGATTTTAACCGGATAACTTTTACAAGCATTAATATACAAACATACACAATGCCAACAAGTATCAGTAAAATAAAATCAAATCCTCTCAAAACTGCAGCAGAAATATTTTCATTCATTCGTATTGTTTTATTTTCTGATAACGCAGCCGCTGCTCGTTAGTAAAACCACAATTGAAGTCGGATTTTAACCGGATAACTTTAAAATGTTTGAGAAGCAAATATACACAATGCCTATAAGTATCAGTAAAATAAAATCAAAACTTTTAAAAATGCAGCAGAAATATTTGCATTCATTCGTATTATTTTACTTTTTGATAACCCAGCCACAGCTCTTTTAAACCATAATTATGGTCGGATTTTAACCGGATTACTTTTATATTGTTTAAAACACAAACATACACAATGCCTATAGTATCAGTAACATAAAATCAAAACTCTCAAAATTGCAGGAGAAATATTTCCATTGATTCGTATTGTTTTATTTTTTGATAATCCAGCCACTGCTCGTAAAAACCATAATTATGGTCGGATTTCAATTAAATAACTTTTAAAATGTTTGAAACAAATATATACACAATGCCTATAGGTATAAGTAAAATAAAATCAAAACTCTTAATAATGCAGCAGAAATATTTCCATTCATTCGTATTGTTTTTTTTTTGATAACCCAGCCACTGCTCGTAAAACCATAAATATAGTCGGATTAAAACGGGATAACTTTTAAATTGTTTGAAACACAAATATGCACAATGCCTATAAGTATCAGTAAAATAAAATCAAAACTTTCAAAAATGCAGCAGAAATATTTGCATTCATTCGTATTGTTTTATTTTTTGATAACGAAGCCACAGCTCGTTAAAACCATAATTATTGTCGGATTTTAACCGGTTAACTTTTAAAATGTTTGGAACACAAATATACAAAATACCTATAAGTATACGTAAAATAACATTAAAACTCTAAAAATGAAGAAAAATATTTCCATTCATTCGTATTTATTTATTTTTTGATAACCCAGCTACTGCTCGTAAAAACCATTATTGTGGTCGGATTTTAACCTGATAACTGTTAAAATGTTTGAAACACAAATATACACAATGCCTCTAAGTATCAGTAAAATAAAATAAAAACTTTCACAAATGCAGCAGAAATATTTGCATTCATTCGTATTGTTTTATTTTTTCATAACCCAGCCACAGCTCGAAAAACCATAATTACGGTCGGATTTTAACCGGATATCTTTTAAATTGTTTGAAAAACAAATATACACAATGCCTATAGGAATCAGTAAAATAAAATGTAATTTCTAAAAAATGCATCAGAAATATTTCCATTCATTCGTTTTTTTTTGATAACCCAGCCACTGCTCGTAAAAGCCAAAATTATGGTCGTGTTTTAACCGGATAACTTTAAAATTGTTTGAAACTCTAATAATCACAATGCATATAAGTACCGAATGAATAAAATAAAACTCTCAAAAATGCAGCAGAAATATTTCCTTTCATTCGTATAGTTTTATTTTTTGATAATGCAGCCACTTCTCTTTAAAACCATAATTTTTGTCGGATTTTAACTGGATAACTTTTATAATGTTTGAAACACAAATATACACAATGCCTATAAGTGCCAGTAAAATAGAGTCAAAACTTTCAAAAATGCAGCAGAAATATTTGCATTAATACGTATTGTTTTATTTTTTGATAACCCAGCCACAGCTCGTAAAAACCATAATTAAGGTCGGATTTTAACCGGAAAACTTTTTAAATGTTTGAAACACAAATATACACAATACCTAGAAGTATACGTAAAATAAAATCAAAAAATCAAAAAATGTAGATATATTTCCTTTCATTCGTATGGTTTTATTTTTTGATAACAGAGCCATTGCTCTTTAAAACCATAATTAGTGTCGGATTTTAACCGGATAACTTCTAAAATGTTTCAAACACAAATATACAGAATGCTTATAAGTATCAGTAATATAAAGTCAAAACTTTCAAAAATGCAGCAGAAATATTTGCATTCATTCGTATTGTTTTATTTTTTTAAAACCCAGCCACAGCTCGTAAAAACCATGATTATGGTCGGATTTTACACGGAAAACTTTTTAATTGGTTGAAACACAAATATACACAATGCCTATAAGTATCAGTAAATTAAAGGAAAACTTTCAAAAATGCAGCAGAAATATTTGCATTCATTCGTATTGTTTTATTTTTTGATTACCCAGCCACGGATCGTAAAAACCATAATATGGTCGGATTTTAACCGGATTGTGTTTGAAACACAAATTTACACAATGACTATAAGTATCAGTAAAAAAAATCAAAACTTTCAAAAACTGCTGCAGAAATATTTCCCTTCATTCCTATTGTTTTATTTTTTGATAACCAAGCCACTGCTTGTAAAAACTATAGCTATTGTCGGATTTTAACTGGATAACTTTTAAAATGTTTAAAATACAAATACACACATTGCCTAAAGGTATTAGTAAAGTAAAATGAAAACTCTCAAATATGCAGCAGAAATATATTCTTTATTCGTATTGTTGTATTTTTTGATATCGACGCCACTGTTCGTTAAAACCATACTTATTGTCGATTTTAACCGGATAACTTTTATAATGTTTGAAACACAAATATACACAATGCCTATAAGTGCCAGTAAAATAGAGTCAAAACTTTCAAAAATGCAGCGGAAATATTTGCATTAATACGTATTGTTTTATTTTTTGATAACCCAGCCACAGCTCGTAAAAACCATAATTAAGGTCGGATTTTAACCGGAAAACTTTTTAAATGTTTGAAACACAAATATACACAATACCTAGAAGTATACGTAAAATAAAATCAAAATTCCAAGAAATGTAGATATATTTCCTTTCATTCGTATGGTTTTATTTTTTGATAACAGAGCCATTGCTCTTTAAAACCATAATTAGTGTCGGATTTTAACCGGATAACTTCTAAAATGTTTCAAACACAAATATACAGAATGCTTATAAGTATCAGTAATATAAAGTCAAAACTTTCAAAAATGCAGCAGAAATATTTGCATTCATTCGTATTGTTTTATTTTTTGATTACCCAGCCACGGATCGTAAAAACCATAATATGGTCGGATTTTAACCGGATTGTGTTTGAAACACAAATTTACACAATGACTATAAGTATCAGTAAAAAAAAATCAAAACTTTCAAAAACTGCTGCAGAAATATTTCCCTTCATTCCTATTGTTTTATTTTTTGATAACCAAGCCACTGCTTGTAAAAACTATAGCTATTGTCGGATTTTAACTGGATAACTTTTAAAATGTTTAAAATACAAATACACACATTGCCTAAAGGTATTAGTAAAGTAAAATGAAAACTCTCAAATATGCAGCAGAAATATATCCTTTATTCGTATTGTTGTATTTTTTGATATCGACGCCACTGTTCGTTAAAACCATACTTATTGTCGATTTTAACCGGATAACTTTTAAAATGTTTGAAGCACAAATATACACAATACCTATAAGTATACGTTAAATAAAATCAAAACTCTAAAAATGCAGAGAAATATTTCCATTCATTCGTATTAATTTTTTTTTTGATAACCTAGCTACTGCACGTTAAAACCATAATTATGGTCGGATTATAACCTGATAACTCTTAAAATCTTTAAAACACAAATATACACAATGCCTCTAAGTATCAGTAAAATAAAATAAAAACTTTCACAAATGAAGCAGAAATATTTCCATTCATTCGTAAAGTTTTATTTTTTTATAACCTAGGCACTGCACGTAAAAACCATAATTATGGTCGGATTTAAACCTGATAACTGTTAAAATGTTTGAAACACATGTATACACAATGCCTCGAAGTATCATTAAAATAAATTAAAAACTTTCACAAATGCAGCAGAAATATTTCCATTCATTCGTAAAGTTTTATTTTTTGATAACACAGCCACTGCTCGTAAAAACCATAATTATGGTCGGATTTTAACCGCATGACTTAAACAATGTTTGAAACACAAATATTTACATTGCCCATAAGTATCAGTGAAATATAAATTCATAAAAGAATTCATAAAATTCAGAAATAAAGAACTCTCAAAAATGCAGCAGAAATATTTCCATTTATTCGTATTGTTTTATTTTTTTATAATTCAGGCATTGTTCGTAAAAACATAATTATGGTCGGATTTAAACGGGATAACTTTTAAAATGTTTGAAACACAAATATACGCAATGCCTCTAAGTATTAGTAAAATAAATTAAAAACTTTCACAAATGCAGCAGAAATATTTGCATTCATTCCTATTGTTTTATTTTTTGATAACCCAGCCACAGCTCGTAAAAACCATAATTATGGTTGGATTTTAACCGGATATCTTTTAAATTGTTTGAAATACAAATATACACAATGCCTATAAGTATCAGTAAAATAAAGTCAAATTTCTCAAAAATGCAGCAGATATATTTCCATTCATTCGTATTTTTTGAGAATTCAGCCACTGCTCGTAACAACCAAAATTATGGTCGGATTTTAACCGGATAACTTTTTAAATGTTTGAAACACAAATATACACAATACCTAGAAGTATACGTAAAATAAAATCAAAATTCCAAAAAATGCAGATATATTTCCTTTCATTCGTATTGTTTTATTTTTTGATAACAGAGCCATTGCTCTTTAAAACCATAATTAGTGTCGGATTTTCCCTGGATAACTTTTAAAATGTTTACATAAATGCTTTATATGGCCGGATTTTACACGGAAATCTTTTTAAATGGTTGAAACACAAATATACAAAATGCCTATAAGTATCAGTATAATAAAATCAAAACTTTCAAAAATGCAGCAGAAATATTTGCATTCATACGTATTGTTTTAATTTTAGATTACCCAGCCACAGCTCGTAAAAACCATAATAATTTTCCGATTGAAACCGGATATTTTTTAATATGTTTGAAAAACAAATAAACACAATGCCTATAATTATCAGTAAAATAAAATTAAAACTCTCAAAAATACAGCAGAAATATTTCCATTCATTCGTATTGTTTTTTCTTTGATAACCAAGCCACTTCTCGTAAAAACCATTATTATGGTCGGATTTTAATTGGATACATTTTAAAATGTTTGAAACACGAATATACACAATGCCTATAAGTATCAGTAAAAAAAACCACACTTTCAAAAAATACAACAGAAATATTTCCATTCATTCGTATTGGTTTATTTTTTGATAACCAAGCCACTGCTCGTAAAAACCATAATTATTGTCGGATTTTAACCGGATGAATTTTAAAATATTTGAAACACAAATTTACACAATGCCTATAGGTATTAGTAAAATAAAGTCAAAACTTTCAAAATTGCAGCAGAAATATTTCCATTCATTCGTATAGTTTTATTTTTTGATAACGCAGCCACTGCTCGAGAAAACCATAATTATTGTCGGACTTTAACCGGATAACTTTTAAAATGTTTGAAACACAAATATACACAATACCTTGAAGTATACGTAAAATAAAATCAAAACTCTCAAAAATGCAGCAGAAATATTTCCAATCATTCGTATTTATTTATTTTTTGATAACACAGCCACTGCTCGTAAAAACCATAATTAAGGCCGGAATTTAACCTGATAACCTTTAAAATGTTTGAAACACGAATATACACATTGCCTATAAGTATCAGTAATAAAAAAATCACACTTTCAAAAATACAACAGAAATATTTGCATTTATTCGTATTGTTTTATTTTTTGATAACACAACAACTGTTCGTAAAACCATAATTATTGTCGGATTTGAACGGCATAACTTTTAAAATGTTTGAAACACAAATGTACACAATGCCTATAAGTATCAGTATAATAAAATCAAAACTTTCAAAAATGTAGCAGAAATATTTGCATTCATTCGTATTGTTTTAATTTTAGATAACCCAGCCAATGCTCGTAAAAACCATAATAATTGTCTGAGTTTAACCGAACAACTTTTATATTGTTTGAAACACAATTATGCAGAATGCCAAAAATTATCAGTAAAATTAAATCAAAACTCTCAAAAATGCAGCAGAAATATTTGCATTCATTCGTATTGTTGTATTTTTTGATAACGCAGCCACTGCTCGATAAAACCATAATTATTGTCGGACTTTAACCGGATAACTTTTAAAATGTTTGAAACACAAATATACACAATACCTAGAAGTATACGTAAAATAAAATCAAAACTCTCAAAAATGCAGCAGAAATATTTCCAATCATTCGTATTTATTTATTTTTTGATAACACAGCCACTGCTCGTAAAAACCATAATTAAGGTCGGATTTTAACCTGATATCCTTTAAAATGTTTGAAACACAAATATACACAATGCCTATAAGTATCAGTAAAATAAAATCAAAGCTTTCAAAAATGCAGCAGAAATATTTGCATTGATTCGTATTGCTTTATTTTTTGATAACACAGCAACTGTTCGTAAAACCATAATTTTTGTCGGATTTAAACGGCATAACCTTTAAAATGTTTGAAACACAAATATACACAATGCCTATAAGTATCAGTATAATAAAATCAAAACTTTAAAAATGTACTAGAAATATTTGCATTCATTCGTATTGTTTTAATTTTAGATAACCCAGCCACAGCTCGTTAAAACCATAATAATTGTCTGATTTTAACCGAATAACTTTTATATTGTTTAAAACACAATGGGGAAGTTGCATGAAATTTTTTTCATCGAAATAATATATGATACTTATAGCAATTTTCACCAGGAATCCATTTTCACCAATCAAACTTCTCATAAACCATTGGTTTTACCATGAAATTCATTTAAAACAGTGAAATCCGTCTGCAAACGCGAAGTTAGCTCTGATTGTTGGTCACGTCATTTCTCCCTACGGCGTTTTCGTTTTGCGTGCACGGCAACAGAAGCTACAATGAAGCACTCGTTGAGTAAGTTAATATTTCGACATATTTTTAATCAGTGTTTTATCTCAGACATTTTATGACGGTATTTAGTCACGTTAAGCATATTTTATCCATTTTTCTGTACTCGTATAACAAAAATATATCGAACATATGCGAAATGGAAGACGGTTTCGTGAAAAGACTGTTGCGATAATCTCCCAAAGGTGGATTCCTTAATGATGGCATTATATTTTAAAAGTAACCTGGACTTTTTGGCTGCAGAAATTAAAGAAGTGAAGGCTTCGCGGTAATTGTTTCTCGTTTATTTTGCCATTGGTGGACCAGCGTTTACGAATACAGAGGTAGCTACTCGGCCTCCGTTGAAAATTTCTGCATTAAATATTGATGCATCTAGTTAGTGCAAATATAGTTTATATGGTACGAGTTATGATTTTTTGCTTTCAGTATGATATCGGATATTTGATTCAGTATGTTGTGAAACACTTTCTGTGCACAGGTTTAAGGTAATGTTTGTGTACAAATTATGCGCATCATACTATGTACAGTTTTAAGGTGTGTTCTGTATGCATACAGTCTGAAGTGTGTACATGTTTTGACAGGTTATGTGCTTTTGGAGCCACTTTTATACTGGCTGTTTAACGATTAGCATAAGATAATACACCTTTTAATGTTAGCTATGAAACTTCTATTAGATGACTACAAAATAATTATAAGCTATTTACTAATGACAAAATTCAATCATTTATGTTAAATAGTATTAGGTGCGCAACTAATCTCTCGTTTTTTAAATGAAAAATATAACATTATTTTTTTTAATGGTTATAAATGCAGTCAAAGTATTTTCCGTCGCTTCCTACAAAATTTCCCCATCATTGAGGCAGAGCCCGAATATCGTTATGGTAGAAGTTATTGTCTTTTAAAGCTATCCTCTAATCCTACTTTTGTGCAATGGTTATCAATGCAGGAATGAAGGACAAGCAACTTGTATTCTCTGACCTTTCTTATTACTCTCTCCACATGGATCCTAAAGCTTTCCATTTGCTTAGTTAGCATAACTTCATCCTTAGAGCTCTTAACATTCTTGGAAAATCTTGGTGGTCTAATTAGCTCTCAAATTTTACCAATGAATGAGTGAGCAGTTAGTTTGAACGCGCGACTACAATTACCCCACAGCCTTTTAGAATTTGCTCAAGAAATCCAGTCTATGCGAATGACACTATCTATTGCCCGGCCACCATTACCCCTCGAAATGAAATTTTCAAAAGAATAATCAAATGATTTATTTATTTTTTGATTGAGTTTAGATAGAAATATTTGAGCTATAAAAAATTCATTAATTTTATAGCAATGTAAAAAATATTCCTTTTGAAATAATTGCGTTTGAAAAACATTATTTCTATTTTTCTTCATTAACAGCAGTATAATGCACTGATTAGTACTGTAAAAAAATCGGATTTAGAGTTTCCTTCGCAATTCACTTTTTTACTTTATACCTCTCGTAGCGTAATAAAGTAAGCGTAATTTGATGTACTAGTCGCAGTAAAAATACTGATCCATACAAGAGAAAATGTCACTCACTGTAGTGGATACTCATCTATTTTTTTATGCTCCAATTCAGGTTAAACTTTGCCAAATTGGGTTACCTGGCTTTTCAATGTCTATTTCTAAACGATCAATAGTTGACTCTTCATGTGAAGGCGAGCAGGAAAGGGAATTGCAAAATTAAGCAATATCTTCTTTTTTTCAACCCAAAAAACCAGATTTTTCAAAAGACTAGCCATTGGAATGATAAAAGCTGAAAGATATCGTGCCGCTGTCGAGGGCGAGACATTGAGATATTCTTAGCTAAAATATTGAAGGATTTGTTGTGTCTAATTTTTCTTAACATAACAACAACAGGTAACCCAGTCTTTCCTGACAGCAAATTGACAATAAAATAATTTTTAGAGTCTACTCTTGAATACAATGCTGCCTTTTTTCCAAGAAAAACAAAGTATACTGAAGGTTTTTTTTCTGAACACTAACAGTTTTTGATTCTGGTTTTAATTGGTAGGACTTTTCCTGAACTCGGCTTTCCATCACTTCCTCAGGTTGCATTTCCTCCTCTGGCACTAAGTCAGTTGGAGGAGGTCGTGATTATATACCATTGAGCTCTTACAAATTCTACACTCCTAGGTAGCAAATATGGTGTCGAGGGTGTTCAGTTGGAATTCTATGCATGCGAATCACTTGATTTAGGAGAGAGGGAGGGTAGCCTTCTGTATGTACCCTTTAAGTATTCTTATCATGATTAATCATTGATAAATTCAAAAAATACAATAATTATAAGACATCGGGTACTACGAGGGCCGTCAACCTACGCTAGCTCAGCAAAAACAGCATGCAAGCGACAGGCGGGTACTGCGCGAACAGGGCAACTGCACGTCCTCCGCACCACACGCTCAAGTCATTTCTCAGCATAATTCTGTTGTAATTACTTAAGGTAAAGTGATCTTCACGAACAAATCCCGTTGTTTTCGTCGACAGATCGTTCTTCCTCTTCATCGCCTTAACACACTTATTTCTTCCCGCTTTATTATTCGACATAAGGACGAATATTTTATTAGAATTTCGTGAAGTTTTTAAATACATAGACACCAAGCAATATTTATTATTCGAGGTTATAAACAGAACTTAACGTAGGTAAACATACCGTCTTACTGGCGTACGTATACCGCAACAATCTCCTAACTCCACGCCTCGGACGTTAGCAACTCTGTTTGGGGAGAAATGACGTCACTTCTCTTGGACACACTACTTTCGCTCGCTCCCCCCACTCCTCCACTTTGACCTTTAATATCTCGAAAACTACCGCTAGTATTGAAATTTCCCCCGGTATGTATTATTTCCTAGAGGTTTACTACATTTTGACTGAGTTTTCAAAAAATATGAAAATTCCCCATTATACAGAATGCAAAAAGTTATCAGTAAAATTAAATGAAAACTCTCAAAAATGCAGCAGACATTTTTCCATTCCTTCGTATTGTTTTATTTTTTGGTAACCCAGCCACTGCTCGTAAAATCCATAATATTGGTCGGATCTTAACCGGATAACTTTTAAAATGTTTTAAATACAAATACACACATTGCCTATAAGTATTAGTAAAGTAAAATTAAAACTCTCAAAAATGCTGCAGAAATATTTCCTTTCATTCGTATTGTTTTATTTTTTGATAACCCAATCGCTGCTCGTTTAAAACAATTTTATGGTCGGATTTTAACCGGAAAACTTTTAAAATGTTTGAAACACAAATTTACACAATGCCTATAGGTATTAGTAAAATAAAATCAAAACTTTCAAAATTGCAGCAGAAATATTTCCATTCATTCGTATTGTTTTATTTTTTGATAACGCAGCCACTGCTCGTAAAAACCATAATTATTGTCGGATTTTAACCAGACAACTTTTAAAATGTTTGAAACACAAATTTACACAAAGTTTTTAAGTATCAGAAATTTAAAATGAAAACTTTTTTAATGCAGCAGAATTATTTCCATATATTCGTATTGATTTATTTTTCAATGACCCAGCCACTGCTCGTAAAAACGATAATTATGGTCGAATTTTAACCATATAACGTTAAAAATTTTGAATCACAAATATACACAAAGACTTCAAGTATCAGTTAAATAAACCAAAACTCTCAAAAAGGCAGCAGAAATATTTCCATTCATTCTTATTGTTTTATTTTTCAATAACCCACCCACTGCTCGTAAAAACCATAATTATAGTCGGATTTTAACCGGATAGCTTTTAAAATGTTTAAAACACAAATGAACACAATGGCTTTAAGTATAAATAAAATAAAAGCAAAACTTTAAAAAATCCAGCAGAAATATTTCCATTCAATCTTATTGTTTTTTTTCGATAACCCAGCCACTGCTCGTAAAAACCATAATTATGGTCGGATTTTAATCGGATAACTTTTAAAATGATTGAAACACAAATATACATAATGGCTATAAGTATCAGTAAAATAAAATCAAAACTCTCAAAATGAAGCTGAAATATTTCCATTCATTCGTATTTTTTTATTTCTTGATAACACAGCCACTGCACGTTAAACCATAAATATGGTCGGATATTTACCGGATAACTTTTAAAATGTTTGACACATAAATATACACAATGCCTTTAAGTATCAGTAAAATAAAATCAAAATTCTCAAAAATGCAGCAGAAATATTTCCTATCATTCGTATTGTTTTATTTTTTGATAATCCAGCAACTGCTCGTTAAAACCATAATTAGGGTAGCATTTTTACCGAAAAACTTTTAAAATGTTTGAAACACAATTATACACAATGCCTATAGGTATCACTAAAATAAAATGAAAACTTTTTTAAAAGCAGCAGAAATATTTCCATTAATTCGTATTGTTTTATTTTTTGATAACCCAGCTACTGCTCGTATAAACCATAATTATGGTCTGATTTTAGCCGGATAACTTTTAATATGTTTGAAACACAAATATACACAAGTCCTGTAGGTATTAGTAGAATAATATAAAAACTCTAAAAAATGCTGCAGAAATATTTCCATTCATTCGTATTGTTTTATTTTTCAATAACGCAGCCACTGGTTGTAAAAACAATAATTATTTTTGGATTTTAACCAGACAAATTTTATAATGTTTGAAATACAAATTAACACAATGCCTTTATGTATCAGTAATATAAAATCAAAACACTCAAGAATGCAGCAGAAATATTTCCATTTATTCGTTTTGATTTATTTTTCAATGACCCAACCACTGCTCATAAAAACCATTATTAATGTCGGATTTTAACCGGATAACTTTTAAAATGTTTGAAACACAAAAATACACAATGTCTATTTATATCAATAATATAAATTCAAAACTTTCGAAATATCAGCAGAAATTTTTCCATTCATTCGTACTGTTTCATTTTTAATAACACAGCCATTGCTCATAAAAACCAAAATTAAAGTCGTATTTTTATGGGATAAGTTTTAAAATGCTGGAAAGAAAAATATACACAATGTATATAAGTATCAGTAAAATAAAATCAAAACTATCATAAATGCAAAAGAAATATTTCCTTTCATTCGTATTATTTTTTTTGATGTCCCAGCCACAGCTCGTATAAACCAAAAATATGGCCGGTTTTTAACCGGATTAATTTTTGAATGTTTGAAACACAAATATACACAATGCCTAAAGGTATCAGGTAAATAAAATCAAAACATTCAAAATTGCAGCGGAAATATTTCCATTCATTCGTATTATTTTATTTTTAGATAACCCAGCCACTGCTTTTAAAAAACATAATTACTGCTGGATTTTAAACAGACAACTTTTAAAATCTTAGAAACACAAATATACACATTGCCTATTAGTATCAGTATAAGAAAGTCAAAACTTTCAAAAATGAAGCAGAAATATTTCTATTCATTCATGTTGTTTTATCTTTTGATAACACTGCCACTGCTCGTAAAAACCATAATTATGGTCGGATTTTTACCGTTTAACTTTAAAAATGTTTGAAACACGAATATAAACGATGCCTATAAGTATTAGTAAAAGAAAATCAAAATTCTCATAAATGCAGCAGAAATATTTCCAATTCATTTGTATTGTTTTATTTTATGATAACCCAGCCACTTCTCGTAAAAACCAAAATTATGGTCGGATTTTAACCGGATAACTTTTAAATTATTTGAAACACGATTATACACAATGCCTACAAGTACAGTAAAATAAAATATAAACTTTCAAAAATGCAGCGGAAATATTTCCATTGATTCGCATTGTTTTATTTTTTCATAACCCAGCCACTGCTCGTATAAACCATAATTATGGTCCGATACTAACTGGATAAATTTTTAAATGTTTGAAACACAAACATGCACAATGCCTAATGATATCAGTCAAAAAAAATCAAAACTCTCAAAAATGCATTAGAAATTTTTCCATTCATTCGTATTCTTTTCTTTTTCAGTAACCCAGCCACTGCTCGTAAAAACGATAATTATGGTCGGATTTTAACCGGAAAACTATTAAAATGTTTGAATCTCAAATATACACAATGCCTTTAAGTATCAGTAATATAAAATCAAAACTCTCAAAAATGCAGCAGAAATATTTCCCTTCATTCCTATTGTTTCATTTTTCAATAACCAACCCACTGCTCGTAAAAACCATAATTATGGTCGGATTTTAACCTGATAACCTTTAAAATGTTTGAAACACAAATATACACAATGCTTATAAGTATCAGTAAAATAAAATCAAAACTTTCAAAAATGCAGCAGAAATATTTGCATTCATTCGTATTGTTTTATATTTTGATAACACACCAACTGTTCGTAAAACCATAATTATCATCGGATTTTAACGGGAAAACATTTAAAATGTTTGAAACACAAATATACACATTGCCTATTAGTATCAGAATAAGAAAGTGAAAACTTTCAAAAATGAAGCAGAAATATTTCCATTCATTCGCATTGTTTTATCTTTTGATAACACAGCCACTGCTCATGAAAACCATAATTATGGTCGGATGTTTACCGTTTAACTTTAATAATGTTGGAAACACAAATATACACAAGGCCTATAGGTATCAGTAATATTATATAAAAACTCTAAAAAATGCAGCAGAAATATTTCCATTATTTTCGTATTGTTTTATTTTTCAATAACCCAGACACTGCTCGTAAAAACCATTATTATTGTCGGATTTTAACCAGGACTCTATTAAATTGTTTGAAACACAAATTAACACAATGCCTTTAAGTATCAGTAAAAGAAAATCAAAACTCTCAAAAACGCAGCAGAAATATTTCCATTCATTCGTATTGTTTTATTTTTTGATAATCCAGCCACTGCTCGTAAAAACCATAATATATGCTAGGATTTTTACCAGAAAACTTTTAAAATGTTTGAAACACGTTTATACATAATGCCTATAAGTATCAGTAAAATAAAATGAAAACTTTTTTAAATGCAGCAGAAATATTTCCATTCTTTTCTATTGTTTTCTTTAAACAGAGCCACTGCACGTATAAAGAATAATTACGGTCGGATGTAAACCGGATAACTTTTAAAATTTTTGAAACACAAATAAATGCACAATGCCTATAAGTATTAGTAAAATAAAATCAAAACTCTCAAAAATGCAGCAGAAATATTTGCAATCATTCGTATTGTTTTTTTTTCAATAACGAAGCCACTGCTTGTAAAAACCATAATAATTTTTGGATTTTAACCAGACAAATTTTAAAATGTTTGAAACACAAATTCAAACAATGCCTTTATTTATCAGTAATATAAAATCAAAACACTCAAGAATGCAGCAGAAATATTTCCATTCATTCGTATTGATTTATTTTTCAATGACCCAACCACGGCTCATAAAAACCATTATTATGGTCGGATTTTAACCGGATGACTTTTAAAATGTTTAAAACACAAAAATACACAATGTCTATATGTATCAGTAAAATAAAATATAAACTTAAAAAATATCAGCAGAAATATTTCCATTCATTCGTACTGTTTCATTTTTAATAACCCAGCTACTGCTCATAAAAACCAAAATTATGGTTGTATTTTAATCTGATAACTTTTAAAATGCTGGAAACACAAATATACACAATGCCTATAAGTATCAGTAAAATAAAATCTAAACTTTCATAAATGCAGCAGAAATATTTCCTTTCATTCGTATTGTTTTATTTTTAGAAAACCAAGCCACTGCTCCTAAAAAACATAATTATTGCTGGATTTTACCCAGACAACTTTTAAAATCTTAGAAACACAAATTCACACAATGCCTCTAAGTATCAGTAAAATAATATCAAAACACTAAAAAATGCAGCAGAAATATTTCCAATCATTCGTATTGTTTTATTTTTTGATATCCCAGACACAGCTCGTATAAACCAAAATTATGGCCGGATTTTAACCGGATAACATTTTGAATGTTTGAAACACAAATATAAACAATGCCTATAGGTATCAGGCAAATTAAAATCAAAACATTCAAAATTGCAGCGGAAATATTTCCATCCATTCGTATTATTTTATTTTTAGATAACCCAGCCACTACTCCTTAAAAAACATAATTATTGCTGGATTTTACCCAGACAACTTTTAAAATCTTAGAAACAAAAATTCACACAATGCCTTTAAGTATCAGTAAAATAATATCAAAACACTCAAAAATGCAGCAGAAATATTTCCATTCATTTGTATTTTTTTATTTTTCAATAACCCAGCCACTGCTGGTAAACCCATTATTATGGTCGGATTTTAACCGGATAAGTTTTAAAATGTTTGAAACACAAAAATACACAATGCCTTTACGTATCATTAAAATAAAATCAAAACATTCAAAAATCCAGCAGAATTATTTCCATTCATTCGTATTGTTTTATTTTTTGATAACACAGCCACTGCACGTTAAAACCATAATTATGGTCGCATTTTATTCGGATGACTTTTAAAATGTTTGAAACACGAATATACACAATGCCTATAGGTATCAGTAAAATAAAATCAAAACTCTTAATAATGCAGGAGAAATATTTCCATACATTCGTATTATTTATTTTTTGATAACCCAACCACTGATCGTAAAAACAATAATTATGGTCGGCTTTTTATCGGATAACTTTTAAAATGTTTGAAAAACAAATGAAAACAATGCCTATAAGTATCAGTAAAATAAAATCATACCTTTCTTAAATGCAGCAGAAATATTTCCATTCATTCGCATTGTTTTATGTTTTGATAACTCAGCCACTGCTCGTATAAACCATAATTATGGTCGGATTTTAACCGGATGACTTTTAAAATGTTTAAAACGCAAATTCAGACAATGCTTTTAGGTATCAGTAAAATAAACTCAATACCCTCAAAAATGCAGGAGAAATATTTCCATTCATTCGTATCGTTTAATTTTTTGATAACCCACTGCTCTTAAAAACCATAATCGTATGTCCGATTTTAACCGAATAACATTTAAAATATTTGAAATACAAATATGCACAATGCCTCTTAGTATCAGTAAAATATAATCAAAACTCTCAAAAATGCAGCATAAATATTTCCTTTCTTTCGTATTGTTTTATTTTTTGATAACCCAGCCACTGCTCTTAAAAATTATAATTATGGTCGGATTTTAACCGGATAACTTTTAAAATGTGTGAAACTCAAATATACACATTGCCTATAAGTGTCAGTAAAATAAAATCAAAACTTTCTTAAATTCAGCAGAAATATTTCCATTCATTCGTATTGTTATATTTTTTGATAACCCAACCACTGCTCGTTTTAACCATAATTATGGTCGGATTTTAACCGGATAATTTTTAAATGTTTGAAACACAAATTTATACAGTGCCAATATTTATTAAAAAAATAAAATAAAAACTCTTAAAAATCCAGCAGAAATATTTACATTCATTCGCTTTGTATTAAGTTTTGATAAACCAGCCACTGCTCGTATAAACCATAATTATGGTGCGATATTTACCGGATAAAATCTTAAATGTTTCAAACACAAATATACACAATGCCTATAGGTATTAGTAAAATAAAATAAAAAATCTCAAAAATGCAGCAGAAATATTATTATTCATTCGTATTGTTTTATTTTTTGATAACCCAGCCACTACTCGTAAAAATTATAATTATGGTCGGTTTTTTACCGGATAACTTTTAAAATCTTTGAAACTCAAATATACACAATGCCTATAAGTATCAGTAAAATAAAATCAAAACTTTCCTAAATGCAGCAGAAATATTTCCATTCATTCGCATTGTTTTATTTTTTGATAACCATGCCACTGCTTGTAAAAACCGTAATTATGGTCAAATTTTTATCGGATAACTTTTAAAATGTTTGAAAAACAAATATACACAATGCCTAAAAGTACTAGTAAAATAAAATCAAATCTTTTTTAATTGCAGCAGCAATATTTCCATTCATACGTATTGTTTTATTTTTTGATAACCAAGCCACTGCTCGTATTAACCATAATTATGGCCGGATTTTAACCGGATAACCTTGATTGTAATTTCCAAAGTATTTTCTCCTAGTGAATGTTATTCTACATCCTAAAACCATACATAAAGACACGCATTTTAAAAGTTATTCGAAAAGAATCGGTCAATAAATAGGGATTTTATTGTTGGTGGCTCAATATTTAGCGAGGTCGTAAATTTTTTTTTGTAGACATGTTTGATTGTTTTTTTCAAACTATTTTCTCCTAGTGAATGTTATTCAGTAACCTAAAACCATCCATAAATGCAAGTATTTTAAAAGTTATCCGAAAAGGATCGGTCAATAAATAGGGATTTTATGGTTGGTGGCTCAATTTTTGGCGATGACATCAATTTCTTCTTTTGGAGATGTTTGATTGTAATTTCCAAAGTATTTTCTCCTAGTAAACATTATTCTGCATTCTAACACCATTCATAAAAACAGGCATTTTAAAAGTTATTCGATAAGAATCGGTCAATAAATAGGGTTTCTATGGTTGATGGCTCAATATTATGCGATGACATCAATTTCTTTTTTTGGAGATGTTTGATTGTAATTTCCAAAGTATCATCTCCAAATGAATAAAATTCTGCATCGTAAAGCCATACTAAGAACACACACTTTAAATGTTATTCGAAAAGAATCGATCAATAATTAGGGGTTTTAAGGTTGGTGGCTCAATATATGGCGATGACGTTAATTTCTTTTTTGTGGAGATGTTTGATTGTAATTTCCAAAGTACCTTCTCCAAATGAATACAATTCTACATCGTAAAACCATAAATAAAAACACACATCTAAATAATTATTAGAAAAGAATCGGTCAATAAATTGAGATTTTTTGGTTGGTGGCTCAATATTTGGCGATGACGTTAATTTTTTTTTGTGGAGATGTTTGATTGTAATTTCCAAAAAATCTTCTCCAAATGAATAAAATTCTAAATCGTTAAACCATACATTAAACACATATTTTAAAAGTTATTCGAAAAGAATCGGTCAAAAAATAGGGATTTTAACGTTGGTGGCTCAATATTTGGCGAAGACATCAATTTCTTTTTTTGGAGATGTTTGATCGTAATTTCCAAAGTATCTTTTCCAAATGAATAAAATTTTGCATCGTAAAAGAAGACATAAATACAAACATTTTATAAGTTATTCAAAAAGAATCAGTAAATAAATAGGGATTTTAGGGTTGGTGGCTCAATATTTTGCGATGACGTTAATTTCTTTTTGTGGAGATGTTTGATTTTAATTTCCAACCTATCTTTTTCAAGTGAATAAAATTCTACATCATAAAACCATAAATAAAAACAGACATTTAAAAAGTTATTTGAAAAGAATCGGTCAATAAATAGGGATTTTATGGTTGGTAGCTCAATATTTGGCGATGTCGTAAATTTCTCTTTTTTGGAGATGTTTGATTGTAATTTCCAAAGTATTTTCTCCTAGTAAACATTATTCTGCATTCTAACACCATTCCTAAAAACAGGCATTTTAAAAGCTATTCGAAAAGAATCGGTCAATAAATAGGGATTTTATGGTGTTTGGCTCCTTATTTGGCGATGTCGTAAATTTCTTTTTTGTAGAGATGTTTGATTGTTATTTTCAAAGTATTTTCTCCTAGTAAAGGTTATTCAGAATCCTAAAACCATACATAAAGACAAGCATTTTAAAAGTTATTCGAAAAGAATCGGTCTATAAATAGGGATTTTAAGGTTGGTGGCTCAATATTTGGCGATGTCGTAAATTTTTTTTTTTGGAGATGTTTGATTGTTATTTCCAAAGTTTTTTCTCCTTGTGAATGTTATTCTGCATCCTTAAACCATACATAAAACCACGCATTTTAAAAGTTATTGGAAAAGAATCGGTCAATAAATAGGGTTTTTAAGGTTTGTTGGCTCAAAATTTGGCGATGACATCAATTTCTTTTTTGTGGAGTTGTTTGATTGTAATTTCCAAAGTATTTTCTCCAAGTGAATAAAATTCTTCATCGTAAAACCATAGGAAAAACACACATTTTAAAAGTTATAAGATAAGAATCGGTCAATAAATAGGGATTTATGGTTGGTGGCTCAATATTTGGTGATGTCGAAAATTTTTTTTTTTTGGAGATGTTTGACATTACTTTCCAAAGTATATAACTCCTAGTGAATGTAATTCTGCATCATAAAACAAAACAAAAAAACACACATTTTAAAAGTTATTCGAAAAGAATCGGTCCATAAATAGGGAATTTATGGTTGGTGGCTCAATATTGGGCGATGTCGTAAATTTCCTTTGTTTGGAGATGCTTGATTGTAATTTCCAAAGTATTTTTTCCTAATGAATGTTATTCTGCCTCCTAAAATTAAACATAAAAACACGCATTTTAAAAGTTATTCAATAAGAATCGGTCAATAAATAGGGATTTTATGGTTGGTGGCTATATATTTGGCGATGACGTTAATTTCTTTTTTGTGGAGATGTTTGATTGTAATTTCCAAAGAGTCTTCTCCAAATGAATACAATTCTACATCGTAAAACCATAAATAAAAACACACATCTAAATAATTATTAGAAAAGAATCGGTCAATAAATTGAGATTTTTTGGTTGGTGGCTCAATATTAGGCGATGACGTTAATTTTTTTTTTGTCGAGATGTTTGATTGTAATTCCCAAAAAATCTTCTCCAATTGAATTAAATTCTATATGGTTAAACCATACATTAAACACATATTTTAAAAGTTATTCGAAAAGAATCGGTCGATAAATAGGGATTTTAACGTTGGTGGCTCAATATTTGGCGAAGACATCAATTTCTTTTTTTGGAGATGTTTGATCGTAATTTCCAAAGTATCTTTTCCAAATGAATAAAATTTTGCATCGTAAAAGAAGACATAAAAACAAACATTTAAAAAGTTATTCAAAAAGAATCACTAAATAAATAGGGATTTTAGGGTTGGTGGCTCAATATTTTGCGATGACGTCAATTTCTTTTTTGTGGAGATGTTTGATTGTAATTTCCAAAGTATCTTCTACAAGTGAATAAAATTCTACATCATAAAACCAAAATTAAAAACATAGATTTAAGAAGTTATTCGAAAAGAATCGGGTAATAAATGGGGATTTTATGGTTGGTGGCTCAATATTTGGCGATGACGTTAATTTCTTTTTTGTGGAGATGTTTGATTGTAATTTCCAACGTATCTTCTCCAAGTGAATAAAATTCTACATCGTAAAACCATAAATAAGAACACACTTTTTTATAGTTATTCTAAAAGAATCCGTCAATAAATAGGGATTTTATGGTTGGTGGCTCAATATTTTGCGATGTCGTACATTTCTTTTTTGTGGATATGTTTGATTGAATTCCCAAAGTATTTTCTCCTAGTGAATTTAATTCTGCCTCCTAAAACAATACATAAAAACATACATTTTAAAAGGTGTTCGAAAAAAAACGGTCAATAAATAGGGATTTTATGGTTGGTGGCTCAATATTTGGCGATGTCATAAAATTCTCTTCTGTGGAAATGTTTGATTGTAATTTCCGAAGTATTTTCTCCTAGTAAATGTAATTCTGCATCGTATAACAATACATAAAAGCACGCATTTTAAAAGTTATTCGAAAAGAATCGGTCAATAAAAAGGGATTTTAAGGGTGGTGGCTCAATATTTTGCGATGTCGTAAGTTTCTTTTTTGTGGAGATGTTTGATTGTAATTTCCAAAGTTTTTTCTCCTGGTGAATGTTATTCTCCATCGTAAAACAATACATAAAAGAAAACATTTTTAAAGTTATTTGAAAAGAATCGGTCAATGAATAGGTATTTTATGGTTGGTGGCTCAATATTATGCCAGGAAATCAATTTCTTTTTTTGGAGATGTTTGATTGTAATTTCCAAAGTATCCTCTCCAAATGAATAAAATTCTGCATCGTAAAACCATACATAAGAGCACACACTTTAAATGTCATTCGAAAAGAATCGGTAAATAAATAGGGATTTTAAGATTGGAGGCTCAATATTTGGCGATGTCGTAAATTTATTTTTTGTGGAGATGTTTGTTTGTAATTTCCAAAGTATTTTTTCCTAGTTAATGTTAATCTTAATGCTAGAACCGTACATAAAAACACGCATTTTAAAAGTTATTCGAAAAGAATCGGTCAATAAATAGGGATTTTATGGTTGGTGGGTCAATATTTGGGAATGTCGTAAATTTCTTGTCTGTGGAGATGTTTGATTGTAATTTCCAAAGTATTTTCTCCTAGTAAATGTAATTCTCCATCGTAAAACAATACATAAAAGAAAACATTTTAAAATTTATTAGAAAAGAATCAATCAATGAATAGGGATTTTTAGGTTGGTGGCTAAATATTTGGCGATGTCCTAAATTTCTTTTTTGTGGACATGTTTGATTGTAATTTCCATCGTATCTTCTCCAAGGGAATAAAATTCTACATCGTAAAACCATAAATAAAAACACACATTTAATTAGTTATTCGAAAAGAATCGGTCAAAAAATTGAGATTTTGTGGTTGGTAGCTCAGTATTTGGCGATGACGTTAATTTCTTTTTTGTGGAGATGTTTGATATTACTTTCCAAAGTATATAAATCCTTGTGAATGTGATTCTGCATCATAAAACAATACATAAAAACAAACATTTTAAAGGTATTCGATAAGAATCGGTCAATAAATAGGGATTTTATGGTTGGTGGCAATATATTTGGCTATGAGGTTTATTTCTTTTTTTGTGGAGATGTTTGACTGTAATTTCTAAAGCGTCTTCTACAAGTGAATAAAATTCTACATCATAAAACCATAATTAATAACACACATTCTAAAAGTTATTCGAAAAGAATCGGGTAATAAATAGGGATTTTATGGTTGGTGGCTGAATATTTAGCGATGACGTTAATTTCTTTTTTGTGGAGATGTTTGATTGTAATTTCCAACGTATCTTCTCCAAGTGAATAAAATTCTACATCGTAAAACCATAAAAAAAACACACATTTTAATAGTTATTCGAAAAGTAACGGTCAATAAATAGGGAATGTATGGTTGGTGGCTCAATATTTGGCGATGTCGTAAATTTCTTGTCTTTGGGTTTGGTTGATTGTTATTTCCAAAGTATTTTTACCTATTAAATGTAATTCTGCATCATAAAACCAAACATAAAAACACACATTTCAAAAGCTTTTCGAAAAGAATCGGGTAATAAATAGGGATTTAATGGTTGGTGGCTCAATATTTGGCGATGACATCAATTTCTTTTTTGGAGATGTTTTATTGTCATTTCCAAAGTATTTTTTCCTAGTGAATTTAATTCTTCATTCTAAAACAATACATAAAAGAAAACATTTAAAAAGTTTTTCGAAAAGAATCGGGTAATAAATAGGCATTTAATGGTTGGTGGCTCAATATTTGGCGATGACATCAATTTCTTTTTTTGGAGATGTTTGATTTTAATTTTAAATGTATCTTCTCCAAATGAATAAAATTCTGCATCGTAAAACCATACATAAGAACACACACTTTAAATGTTATTCGAAAAGAATCGGTCTAAAATTAGGGATTATAAGGTTGGTGGCTCAACATATGCGATGTCGTAAATTTCATTTTGTGGAGATTTGTGATTGTTATTTCCAAAGTATTTTTTCCTAGTGAATAATATTCTGCATCGTAAAACAATATCTAAAAACACACATTTTAAAAGTTATTCGAAAACAATCGGAAAATAAATAGGGATTTTAAGATTGGAGGCTCAATATTTGGCGATGTCGTAAATTTTTTTTTGGAGATGTTTCATTGTAATTTCCAAAGTATTTTCTCCTAGTTAATGTTAAGCTGCATGCTAAAACAATACATGAAAACACGCATTTTAAAAGTTATTTGATACGAATCGGTCAATAAATAGGGATTTTATGGTTGGTGGCTCAATATTTGGCGATGTCGTAAATTTCACTTGTGTGGAGATGCTTGATTGTAATTTCCAAAGTATTTTTTCCTAGTGAATGTTATTCTGTATCGTAAAGCAATATAAAAAAAACATTTTTCAGGGAATTCGATAAGAATCGGTCAATAAATAGGGATTTTATGGTTGGTGGCTCAATATTATGCGATGACATTAATTTATTTTTTTGGAGATGTTTGATTGTAATTTTAAAAGTATCTTCTCCAAATGAATAAAATTCTGCATCGTAAAGCCATACATAAGAACACACACTTTAAATGTTATTCGAAAAGAATCGGTCTAAAATTAGGGATTTTAAGGTTGGGGGCGCAACATATGCGATGTCGTAAATTTCATTTTGTGGAGATGTGTGATTGTTATTTCCAAAATATTTTTTCCTAGTGAATGTTATTCTGCATCGTAAAACAATATCTAAAAACACATTTTAAAAGTTATTCGAAAAGAATCGGTAAATAAATAGGGATTTTAAGATTGGAGGCTCAATATTTGGCGATGTCGTAATTTTTTTTTTTTTTTGAGATGTTTGATTGTAATTTCCAAAGTATTTTCTCCTAGTGAATGTTATTCTGCATCGCAAAGTAATATATAAATACACACATTTTAAATGTAATTCGAAAAGAATCGATCAATAAATTTGGGATTTTATGGTTGGTGGCTCAATATTTGGCGATGACATTATTTTCTTTTTTGGAGATGTTTGATTATAATTTCTTAAGTATTTTTTCCTAGTGAATGTTATTCTGCATCCTAAATCAATACATAAAAACACACATTTTAAAAGATATTCGAACAGAATCGGGTAATAAATTGGGGTTTTATGGTAGGTGGCTCAATATTTGGCGATGTCGTAAATTTCTTTTTTGTGGAGATATTTGATTGTAATTTTCAAAGTATTTTCACCCAGTGAATGTAATTCTGCTTCGTAAAACCATACATAAAAACACACATTTCAAAAGTTTTTTCGAAAAGAATCGGGTAATAAATAGGGATTTAATGGTTGGTGGCTGAATGTCTGGCGATGACGTTAATTTTTTTTTGTGGAGATGATTGATTGTCAATTCCAAAGTATCCTCTACAAGTGAATAAAATTCTACATCGTAAAACCATAAATGAAAGCTCAATATTTAAAAGTTATACGAAAAGAATCGGTCAAAAAATAGGGATTTTATGGTTGGTGGCTCAATATTTGGCGATGTCGTAAATTCCTCTTTTGTGGAGTTGTTTGATTGTAATATCCAAAGTATTTTCTCCTTGTGAATGTAATTCTTCGTCGTAAAGCAATATATAAAAACACACATTTAAAACTTATTTGATAAGAAACGGGTAATAAATAGGTATGTCATGGTTGATGATTCAATATTGTGCGATATCGTAAATTTCTTTTTTGTGGAGATGTTTGATTGTAATTTCCTAAGTATTTTCACCTAGTGAATGTAATTCTGCATCTTAAAAACAAACATAAACACACAAAATTTAAAAGTTATTCGAAAAGAATCAGTAAATAAATAGGGATTTTATGGTTTGTGGTTCAATATTTGGAGATGACGTTAATTTCATCTTTTTTGAGATGATTGGGTGCATCCAGGGGGAGCTCCGCTCACTGAGCGGAAGGTGAGCGAAGCACCGCTTCTCCCCCTGGATGCGACCGCTCACCATCCGATCACTAGTGAGCGGCCGCCATGTTTGTGAGCGTACTCCTGGGTATGATCACTGATCACCGATCAGTGAGCGGCGGCGCGAGTTCAAAATGGTGCTGAAGAATTGTCGAGTCGAGCAGCCGTATTAATTATACATTGTAGCGTATCGAACGCTGGATGACTTATACGTAATGTAGGCATGTGAAATGCGTTTTGCGGAAGCCCTTTTGTTATGTATTAATTCACTAAATTAGGTAGCCAAAACATTATTCTGCGGTGGAATTTTGTCGTAAGCCAGGTTAAGTTCAGATGTAGTCTTCGCTGAAAAATGGATTTTCGAGTTGATATGTTTTTTTAATTCTTTATAAATATTTCATATGCTTCAGATAAATTGAAATATATCTACATACGTAAATCGCGGGTTATTACTTGTACGGTTAGTCAAAAAATAAGGCGTGAGTATAATTTTTCTCTCGGGTTAACTATAAGTAATTGCTTCAACATTGCCTTCATGCCGTTTCACACGGGGGACATCATTGCGCAATAGCTGAAGTATGTATGAAGTTAAAATCAAAATTGCGTCGTGTAAAGCGGTGAATTTCTATAACATACGCGAGATAATGATCGTTCATAAGGTACATTTATAAATATTGGTCTTCTGGTAGAGAAACATATTACAGTGATAACAGGCTTAAGAGTAAAACCTTTCATGTGACCTTTGACAAAGTGAGTGGCATACATAAAGTAGACAGAACTAGAAATGTTGAAGGTTAGAGGCTAAATCTATTATGTCAATAAAAAGTTGGCATCTCGCAAGTTGTTCAGCGATTTAAAAAACCCTTAAAACTACTCGTTGGCGAACGACAAGAAGAGATAACAAAAATTTGTTTGTCATCAGCAGGAACATTACCATTAACCCGAGCACATTCAAAGTCCATTCCTCAATTAGAAGCTCATGTGGCACATAGCTCACTTCAAAAGTAATGTCAGATTTGGTTAGTACGATATCACCAGCATTTTTTAAATTTGACCGGTTTACCAGCACTTCCTCAAAACATCCGCAACACTACGTCCCGTAATGCTGAGATATAACTTCATCATTAGTCACCCAATTTTCACAGATAATTGTGATAATAATAACAACGTCTACTGACTTCCTCGATCAATTATTAAATCTCATTCAAGTAACTATAAGACGAAGCGGATTTCTCGGTATTATCAAATGTGAAAGTATTTCTATCAAAACATGGAAAATACGTCCATTTTAGTTCAACGACTTCTTTTTTCAAGACTTCAATGTCAGCCACCAGATTCTCAACGAAATAATTGGACGATTGACACTAAAGGCATTTCCAATAAATATCACGCGACTCGTAAAGAACTGTTAGCGATACATCCTTTAGGTCCGTAGATTAAGAGTGATATATATTAGGTACAGAGTCACAAGATATGAACTTATCACAGGAATTAAAGGATATTTCGCAGCCGCTACACGAAAGTAAACACAAGCGCTGGGCGCCATATTGAATGTTTTGCATTTCAAGTTGCCCACCGAAGCGCTCACTGAGCATTCACCATCCAAGGAGGAATGTGATCGCTCAGTGAGCGCTGACGTCACAGTTCGCTCACTGATCAGTGAGCGATCACTCCCCCTGAATGCACCCATTGATTGTAATTTCCAAAGTAATTTTCCTAGTGAATGTTAATCTGCATCCTAAAACCATACATAAAAACACATTTTAAAAGTTATTCGAAAAGAATCGGGTTATAAATAGCGATTTATGATTGGTGGCTCAATATTTGGCGATGACGTTAATTTCTTTTTTGTGGAGATGTTTGAATATAATTTCCAAAGTATTTTCTCCTAGTGAATGTTATTCTGCATCCTAAAACCATACATATAAACACGAATTTTATAAGTTATTCGAAAAGAATCGTGTAATAAAAAGGGATTTTATAAGTGGTGGCTCAATATTCGGCGATGTCGTAAATTTCTTTTTTGTGGATATGTTTGATTGTAATTTCCAAAGTATTTTCTCCTAGTGAATGTAATTTTGCATCGTAAAACCGTACATTAAAACACACATTTTAAAAGTTTTTCGAAAAGAATCGGCATCTGCATTTAGCGATGTCGTAAAATTCTTTTTTGTGGGAATGTTTGATTGTAAATTCCAAAGTATTTTCTCCTAGTGAGTGTAATTCTGCATCCTAAAACAATACATAAAAACACACATTTAAAAGTATTTCGAAAAGAATCGGGTAATAAATAGGGATTTTATGGTTGGTGGCTGAATGTCTGGCGATGATGTTAATTTCTTTTTTGTGGTGATGTTTGATTGTAATTTCCTAGGTATTTTCTCCTAGTTAATGTTATTCTGCATCCTAAAACAAAACATTAAAAAACCCACGTTTTAAAAGTTATTCGAAAAGAATCGGTCAATAAATAGGGATTTTATGGTTGGTGGGTCTATATTTGGCAATGACATCAATTTCTTTTTTTTGAGATGTTTGATTAATATTTCCAAAACATTTTTTCCTAGTAAATGTTATTCTGCATCCTAAAACAATACATAAAAACACACATTTTAAAAGATATTCGAACAGAATCGGGTAATAAATTGGGGTTTCATGGTTAGTGGCTCAATATTTGGCGATGTCGTAAATTAATTTTTTTGTGGAGATGTTTGATTGTAATTTCCAAAGTATTTTCATCCAGTGAATGTAATTCTGATTCCTAAAACCATACATAAAAACACACATTTCAAAAGTTTTTCGAAAAGAATCGGGTAATAAATAGGGATTTCATGGTTGGTGGCTGAATGTCTGGCGATGTGGTAAATTTCTTTTTTTGAGATGTTTGATTGTAATTTCCAAAGTATTTTCTCCTAGTGAATGTTATTCTGCATCGCAAGGTAATATATAAATACACACATTTTAAAAGTAATTCGAAAAGAATCGGTCAATAAATTAGGGATTTTATGGTTGGTGGCTCAATATTTGGCGATGACGTTAATTCATTTTTTGTGGAGATGTTTGATTGTAATTTCCAAGGTATTTTCTCCTAGTTAATGTTATTCTGCATCCTATAACAAAACATGAAACACACTTTTTAAAAGTTATTCGAAAAGAATCGGTCAATAAATAGGGATTTTATGGTTGGTGGCTCAATATTTGGCGATGACATTATTATCTTTTTTGGAGATGTTTGATTATAATTTCTAAAGTATTTTTTCCTAGTGAATGTTATTCTGCATCCTAAATCAACACATAAAAACACACATTTTAAAAGATATTCGAACAGAATCGGGTAATAAATTGGGGTTTTATGGTAGGTGGCTCAATATTTGGCGATGTCGTAAATTTCTTTTTTGTGGAGATGTTTGATTGTAATTTTCAAAGTATTTTCACCCAGTGAATAAAATTCTGCTTCGTAAAACCATACATAAAAACACACATTTCAAAAGTTTTTTCGAAAAGAATCGGGTAATAAATAGAGATTTAATGGTTGGTGGCTGAATGTCTGGCGATGACGTTAATTTTTTTTTGTGGAGATGATTGATTGTCATTTCCAAAGTATCCTCTACAAGTGAATAAAATTCTACATCGTAAAACCATAAATAAAAACTCAATATTTAATAGTTATTCGAAAAGAATCGGTCAAAAAATAGGGATTTTATGGTTGGTGGCTCAATATTTGGCGATGTCGTAAATTTCTTTTTTGTGGAGATGTTTGATTGTTATTTCCAAAGTATTTTCTTGTAGTGATAGTTATTCTGCATCTTAAAACAAAACGTAAAAACACACATTTTAAAAGTTATTTCAAAAGAATCGGTCTATAAATAGGGATTTATTTGGTTGGTGGCTCAATATTTGGCGATGTCGTAAATTTCTCTTTTGTGGAGTTGTTCTATTGTAATTTCCAAAGTATTTTCTCCTAGTGAATGTAATTCTTAATCTTAAAAAAAACATAAACACACAAATTTTAAAAGTTATTCGAAAAGAATCGGTAAATAAATAGGGATTTTATGGTTGGTGGCTCAATATTTGGCGATGACGGTTATTTCTTTTTTGTTGAGATGATTGATTTTAATTTCCAAAGTATTTTTCCTAGTGAATGTAATTTTGCATTGTAAAACCATACATAAAAACACACATTCTAAAAGTTTTTCGAAAAGAATCGGCATCTGTATTTAGCGATGTCGTAAATTTCTTTTTTGTGGAAATGTTTGATTGTAAATTCCAAAGTTTTTTCTCCTACTGAATGTAATTCTGCATCGTAAAGCAATACATAAAAACACACATTTTAAAAGTTATTCGAAAAGAATCAGGTAATAAATTGGGATTTCATGGATGTTGGCTCAATATTTGGCGATGTCATAAATTTCTTTTTATGGAGATGTTTGAATGTAATTTCCAAAGTTTTTTCTCCTAGTGAATGTAATTCTGCATTCTAAAACAAAACATAAAAACACACTTTTTAAAAGTTATTCGAAAAGAATCGGGTTATAAAATAGGATTTATGGTTTGTGGCTCAATATTTGGCGATCACGATAATTTCTTTTTTGTGGAGACTTTTGATTTTAATTTCCAAAGTATATTCTCCTAGTGAATGTTATTCTGCGTCCTAAAATCATACATATAAACACGCATTTTAAAAGTTATTCGAAAAGAATCGTGTAATAAATAGGGTTTTTATGAGTGGTGGCTCAATATTTGGCGATGTCGTAAATTTCTTTTTTGTGGATATGTTTGATTGTAATTTCCAAAGTACTTTCTCCCAGTGAATGTTATTCTGTATCCTAAAACCATACATAAAAACACATTTTAAAAGTTATTCGTAAAGAATCGGGTTATAAATAGGGATTCATGGTTGGTGGCTCAATATTTGGCGATGACGTTAATTTCTTTTTTGTGGAGATGTTTGATTTTAATTTCCAAAGTATTTTCTCCTAGTGAATGTTATTCTGCATCCTAAAACCATACATATAAACACGAATTTTAAAAGTTATTATAAAAAAATCATGTAATAAATAGGGATTTTATGAGTGTTGGCTTAATATTTGGCGATGTCGTAAATTTCTTTTTTGTGGAAATGTTTGATTGTAAATTCCAAAGAATTTCTACTAGTGAGTGTAATTCTGCATCGTAAAATAATACATAAAAACACACATTTTAAAAGTTATTCGAAAAGAATCGGTCAATAAATAGGGATTTTATGGTTGGTGGCTCAATATTTGGCGATGACATTATTTTCTTTTTTGGAGATGCTTGATTATAATTTCTAAAGAATTTTTCCTAGTGAATGTTATTCTGCATCCTAAATCAATACATAAAAACACACATTTTAAAAGATATTCGAACAGAATCGGGTAATAAATTGGGGTTTTATGGTAGGTGGCTCAATATTTGGCGATGTCGTAAATTTCTTTTTTGTGGAGATGTTTGATTGTAATTTTCAAAGTATTTTCACCCAGTGAATAAAATTCTGCTTCGTAAAACCATACATAAAAACACACATTTCAAAAGTTTTTTCGAAAAGAATCGGGTAATAAATAGGGATTTAATGGTTGGTGGCTGAATGTCTGGCGATGACGTTAATTTTTTTTTGTGGAGATGATTGATTGTCATTTCCAAAGTATCCTCTACAAGTGAATAAAATTCTACATCGTAAAACCATAAATAAAAACTCAATATTTAATAGTTATTCGAAAAGAATCGGTCAAAAAATAGGGATTTTATGGTTGGTGGCTCAATATTTGGCGATGTCGTAAATTTCTTTTTTGTGGAGATGTTTGATTGTAATTTCCAAAGTATTTTCACCCAGTGAATGTAATTCTGCTTCGTAAAACCATACATAAAAACACAAATTTCAAAAGTTTTTCGAAAAGAATCGGGTAATAAATAGGGATTTAATGGTTGGTGGCTGAATGTCTGGCGATGTCGTAAATTTCTTTTTTTGATATTTTTGATTTAATTTCCAAAGTATTTTCTCCTAGTGAATGTTATTCTGCATCGCAAAGTTATATATAAATGCACACATTTTAAAAGCAATTCGAAATAATCGGTCAATAAATTACGGATTTTATGGTTGGTGGCTTAATTTTGGCGATGACGTTAATTTATTTTTTGTGGAGATGTTTGATTGTAATTTCCTAGGTATTTTCTCCTAGTTAATGTTATTCTGCATTCTATAACAAAACATGAAACACACTTTTTAAAAGTTATTCGAAAAGAATCGGTCAATAAATAGGGATTTAAAGGTTGGTGGCTCAATATTTAGCGATTTCGTAAATTTCTTTTTTGCGGAGATGTTTGATTGTTATTTCCAAAAAATATTTTCCTAGTAAACGTTATTCCGCATCCTAAAACATTGCATAAAACACACATTATAAAAGTTATTTTAAAAGAATCGGGTAATAAATAGGGATTTTATGGTTGGTGGAACAATATTTGGCGATGTCGTAAATTTCTCTTTTGTGGAAATGTTTAGTTGTAATTTCCAAAGTATTTTCTCTTAGTAAATGTTATTCCGCATCCTAAAACATTGCATAAAGACACACATTTCAAAAGTTTTTCGAAAAGAATCGGGTAATAAATAGGGATTTTATGTTTGGTGGCTCAATGTCTTGCGATGACGTTAATTTCTTTTTTATGGAGATGTTTGATTGTAATTTTCAAATTATTTTTTTGTAGTGAATGTTATTCTGCATCCCAAAATCATACATAAAAACACAAATTTTAAAAGTTATTTGAAAAGAATCGTTCAAAAAATAGGGATTTTAAGGTTGGTGGCTCCATATTTGGCCATGTCTTAACTTTCTTTTTTGTGGAGATGTTTGATTGTAATTTCCAAAGTATTTTCTCCTAGTGAATGTTATTCTGCATCGCAAAACCATACATAAAAACACACATTTTAAAAGTTTTTCGAAAACAATCGGGAAATAAATAGGGATTTTATGGTTGGTGGCTGAATGTCTGGCGATGACGTTTATTTCATTTCTGTGGAGATGTATGATTGTTTTTTCCAAAGTATTTTCTCCTAGTGAATGTTATTCTGCATCATAGAAGAATACATATAAACACACATTTCAAAATTTTCGAAAAGAATCGGGTAATAAATAGGGATTTTATGTTTGCTGGCTCAATATTTAGCGATGTCGTAAATTTCTTTTTTACGGAGATATATGATTGTTATTTCCAAAGTATTTTCTCTAAGTGAATGCTATTCTGCATCTTAAACGAATACATGATAAGACACATTTTAAAAGTTATTTGAAAAGAATCGGGTAAGAAATAGGGATTTTATGGTTGGTGGGTCAATATTTAGCGATGTCGTAAATTTCTTTTTTGTGGAGATGTTTGATTTTAATTTCCAAAGTTTTTTCTCTTAGTAATTGTTATTCTTACTCGTAAAACATTGCATAAAAACAAACATTTTAAAGGTTATTTGAAAAGACTCGGTCAATAAATAGCGATTTTATGGTTGGTGGCTCAATATTTGGCGATGTCGTAAATTTCTCTTTTAAGGAGATGTTTGATTGTAATTTCCAAAGTATTTTCACCTGGAGAATGTTATTCTGCAGCGTAAAACCATACATAGAAACACACATTTCAAAAGTATTTCGAAAAGAATCGGGTAATAAATAGGGATTTTATGGTTGGTGGCTGAATGTCTGGCGATGTCGTAAATTTCTTTTTTGTGGAGATGTTTGATTGTAATTTCCAAAGAAATTTCTTATAGTGAATGTTATTCTGCATCCTAAAACCATACATAAAAACACACATTTTAAAAGTTATTCGAAAAGAATCGGTCCATAAATAGGGATTTAAAGGTTGGTGGCTCAATATTTGGCCATGTCGTAAATTTCTTTTTTGTTGAGATGTTTGATTGTGATTTCCAAAGTATTTTTACCAAGTGAATTTAATTCTGCATCATAAAACTATACATAAAGACACACATTTCAACCGTTTTTTGAAAAGAATCAGGTAATAAAGAGGAATTTTATGGTTGGTGGCTGAATGTCTGGCGATGACGTTAATTTCATTTTTGTGGAGATGTATGTTTGTTATTTCCAAAGTATTTTCTCCTAGTAAATGTTATTCTGCATCCTAAAACAAAACATAAAAACACACACTTAAAAATTATTCGAAAAGAATCGGGTAATAAATACGGAATTTATGGTTGGTGGGTCAATATTTAGCGATGTCGTAAATTTCATTTTTGTGGAGATGTTTGATTGTAATTTCCAAAGTATTTTCTCTTAGTAAATGTTATTCTACATCGTAAAACATTGCATAAAAACACACATTTTAAAAGTTAATCGAAATGAATAAGTGAAAAAATAGGGATTTTATGGTTGGTGGCTGAATGTGTGGCGATGACGTTAATTTCATTTTTGTGGAGATGTATGATTGTTATTTCCAAAGTATTTTCTCGTAGTGAATGTTATTCTGCATCATAGAAGAATACTTAAAAACACACTTTTTAAAATTTACTCGAAAAGAATCGGGTAATAAATAGGGATTTTATGGTTGGTGGCTCAATATTTAGCGATGTCGTAAATTTCTTTTTTGCGGAGATGTATAATTGTTATTTCCAAAGTATTTTCTCTAAGTGAATTTTATTCTGCATCTTAAACGAATGCATGATAACACACATTTTAAAAATTATTTGAAAAGAATCGGGTAATAAATAGGGATTTTTTGGTTGGTGGGTCAATATTTAGCGATGTCGTAAATTTCTTTTTTGTGGAGATGTTTGATTGTAATTTCCAAAGTATTATCTCTTTGTAAATGTTTTTCTGCACCCAAAAACATTACATAAAAGCACACATTTTAAAAGTTATTCGAAAAGAATCGGTCAATAAATACGGATTTTATGGTTGGTGGCTCAATATTTGGCGATGTCGTAAATTTCTCTTTTGTGGAGATGTTAAATTGTTATTTCCAAAGTATTATCTCTTAGTAAGTGGTATTCTGCATCCTATAACATTGCATAAAAACACACATTTTTAAAGTTATTCGAAAAGAATCGGTCACTAAATAGGGATTTTATGGTTTGTGGCTCAATATTTGGCGATGTCGTAAATTTCTCTTTTGTGGAGATGTTTGATTGTAATTTCCAAAGTATTTTCTTATAGTGAATGTTATTCTGCATCCTAAAACCATACATAAAAACACACATTTTAAAAGTTATTTGAAAAGAATCGGTGTATAAATAGGGATTTAAAGGTTGGTAGCTCAATATTTGGCCATGTCGTAAATTTCTTTTTTGTGGAGATGTTTGATTGTAATTTACAAAGTATTTTCACCTAGTGAATGTAATTCTGAATCGTAAAACCATACATAAAAACACACATTTCAACAGTTTTTCGAAAAGAATCGGGTAATAAATAGGGATTTTATGGTTGGTGGGTGAATGTCTGGCGATGACGTTAAATTCATTTTTGTGGAGATGTATGATTGTTATTTCCAAAGTCATTTCTCCTAGTTATTGTTATTCTGCATCATAGAAGAATACATAAAAACACACATTATAAAATTTACTCGAAAAGAATCGGGTAATAAATAGGGATTTTATGGTTGGTGGCTCAATATTTGGCGATGTCGTAAATTTCTCTTTTGTGGAGATGTTTGATTGTAATTTCCAAAGTATTATCTCTTAGTAAATGTTATTCTGCATCCTATAACATTGCATAAAAACACACATTTTTAAAGTTATTCGAAAAGAATCGGTCACTAAATAGGGATTTTATGGTTGGTGGCTCAATATTTGGCGATGTGGTAAATTTCTCTTTTGTGGAGTTGTTTGATAGTAATTTCCAAAGTATTTTTACCTGGAGAATGTTATTCTGCAGCGTAAAACCATACATAAAAACACACATATCAAAAGTATTTCGAAAAGAATCGGGTAATAAATAGGGATTATATGGTTGGTGGCTGAATGTCTGGCGATGACGTTAATTTCTTTTTTGTGGAGATGTTTGAATGTAATTTCCAAAGTAATTTCCTATAGTGAATGTTATTCTGCATCCCAAAACCATACATAAAAACACACATTTTAAAAGTTATTCGAAAAGAATCGGTCAAAAAATAGGGATTTAAAGGTTGGTGGCTCAATATTTGGCCATGTCGTAAATTTCTTTTTTGCGGAGATGTATGATTGTTATTTCCAAAGTACTTTCTCTAAGTGAATGTTATTCTGCATCTTAAACGAATACATGATAACACACATTTTAAAAGTTATTTAAAAAGAATCGGGTAATTAATAGGGATTTTATGGTTGGTGGGTCAATATTTAGCGATGACGTAAATTTCTTTTTTGTGGAGACGTTTCATTGTAATTTCCAAAGTATTTTCTCCAAGTGTATGTTATTCTGCATCCTAAAACAAAACATAAAAACACACATTTAAAAAGTTATTCGAAAATAATCGGGTAATAAATAGGGATTTTATGGTTGGTGGCTCAATATTTAGCGATGTCGTAAATTTCTTTTTTGCGGAGATGTATGATTGTTATTTCCAAAGTATTTTCTCTAAGTGAATGTTATTCTGCATCTTAAACGAATACATGATAGCACACATTTTTAAAGTTTTTCGAAAAGAATCGGGTAATAAATAGGGATTTTATGGTTGGTGGCTGAATGTCTGGTGATGACGTTAATTTCTTTTTTATGGAGATGTTTGATTGTAATTTCCAAAGTATTTTCTTATAGTCAATGTTATTCTGCTACCTAAAACCATACATAAAAACACACATTTTAAAAGTTATTTGAAAAGAATCGGGTAGGTAATAAATAAGGATTTTATGGTTGGTGGGTCAATATTTAGCGATGTCGTAAATTTCTTTTTTGTGGAGATGTTTTTATTGTAATTTCCAAAGTATTTTCTTATAGTCAATGTTATTCTGCATCCTAAAACCATACATAAAAACACACATTTTAAAAGTTATTCGAAAAGAATCGGTCAATAAATAGGGATTTAAAGGTTGGTGGCTCAATATTTGGCCATGTCGTAAATTTCTCTTTTGTGGAGATGTTTGATTGTAATTTCCAAAGTATTTTCTTATAGTGAATTTTATTCTGCATCCTAAAACCATACATAAAAACACACATTTTAAAAGTTATTTGAAAAGAATCAGTCTATAAATAGGGATTTAAAGGTTGGTGTTTCAATATTTGGCCATGTCGTAAATTTCTTTTTTGTGGAGATGTTTGATTGTAATTTACAAATTATTTTCACCTAGTGAATGTAATTCTGTATCGTAAAACCATACATAAAAACACACATTTCAACAGTTTTTCGAAAAGAATCGGGTAATAAATAGGGATTATATGGTTGGTGGCTGAATGTCTGGCGATGACGTTAATTTCATTTTTGTGGAGATGTTTGATTGTAATTTCCAAAGTATTTTCTTATAGTGAATTTTATTCTGCATCCTAAAACCATACATAAAAACACTCATTTTAAAAGTTATTTGAAAAGAATCGGTGTATAAATAGGGATTTAAAGGTTGGTAGCTCAATATTTGGCCATGTCGTAAATTTCTTTTTTGCGGAGATGTATGATTGTTATTTCAAAAGTATTTTCTCTAAGTGAATTTTATTCTGCATCTTAAACGAATGCATGATAACACACATTTTAAAAGTTATTTGAAAAGAATCGGGTAATAAATAGGGATTTTTTGGTTGGTGGGTCAATATTTTGCGATGTCGTAAATTTCTTTTTTGTGGACATGTTTGATTGTAATTTCCAAAGTATTAATACTTTGTAAATGTTTTTCTGCACCCAAAAACATTACATAAAAGCACACATTTTAAAAGTTATTCGAAAAGAATCGGTCAATAAATACGGATTTTATGGTTGGTGGCTCAATATTTGGCGATGTCGTAAATTTCTCTTTTGTGGAGATGTTTGATTGTTATTTCCAAAGTATTATCTCTTAGTAAGTGGTATTCTGCATCCTATAACATTGCATAAAAACACACATTTTTAAAGTTATTCGAAAAGAATTGGTCACTAAATAGGGATTTTATGGTTTGTGGCTCAATATTTGGCGATGTCGTAAATTTCTCTTTTGTGGAGATGTTTGATTGTAATTTCCAAAGTATTTTCTTATAGTGAATGTTATTCTGCATCCTAAAACCATACATAAAAACACTCATTTTAAAAGTTATTTGAAAAGAATCGGTGTATAAATAGGGATTTAAAGGTTGGTAGCTCAATATTTGGCCATGTCGTAAATTTCTTTTTTGTGGAGATGTTTGATTGTAATTTACAAAGTATTTTCTCCTAGTGAATGTAATTCTGAATCGTAAAACCATACATAAAAACACACATTTCAACAGTTTTTCGAAAAGAATCGGGTAATAAATAGGGATTTTATGGTTGGTGGGTGAATGTCTGGCGATGACGTTAAATTCATTTTTGTGGAGATGTTTGATTGTTATTTCCAAAGTATTTTCTCCTAGTTATTGTTATTCTGCATCATAGAAGAATACATAAAAACACACATTATAAAATTTACTCGAAAAGAATCGGGTAATAAATAGGGATTTTATGGTTGGTGGCTCAATATTTGGCGATGTCGTAAATTTCTCTTTTGTGGAGATGTTTGATTGTAATTTCCAAAGTATTATCTCTTAGTAAATGTTATTCTGCATCCTATAACATTGCATAAAAACACACATTTTTAAAGTTATTCGAAAAGAATCGGTCACTAAATAGGGATTTTATGGTTGGTGGCTCAATATTTGGCGATGTGGTAAATTTCTCTTTTGTGGAGTTGTTTGATAGTAATTTCCAAAGTATTTTTACCTGGAGAATGTTATTCTGCAGCGTAAAACCATACATAAAAACACACATATCAAAAGTATTTCGAAAAGAATCGGGTAATCCTATCTATATACAGCCCTTGTGGTGACTGACTCACTCATGGATACAAATTCCCGACCACTTCTAGAAGTGCTGGAGAGCTGAAATTTGGCACGCGTGCGGGGAACCCGAAATGATCCGGAGGAAAAATCCGAAAACCGGAAGTTTCCGCCACGTGTCGTCGCTAGGACGACAAAATGGCCGAAATCGCGCTTTCTCCGGGGACCGTCTTCCGGTTTTTATTTTACTGCGCGCGAACCGTGCGTGCCACACGGATCGTTAATGCATTTTTTGAAAGCTGGTAAATGTAGTAACGTAATTATGTTATGTTATAAGTTTGTTTTTAAGAAATTTGCTGCCAAAATGGCGTCCAAAAATTGATTTTTCGAAAAAAATTTCATAACTTCCGCTACCCTCGACTTAATTTAAGGTGTTGGATAACGAAAATGATTATTATATATGCTCATAACATCCTCTACGAAATGTAGGTAACAATTTTCTTTCGTCATCCTAGGTTACTCAGAAAAAAATTTAAATATTCCGAAAATCACCGAAAATTACGATTTCCAAAAGATTAACACAGGATTATGCCAAATTTAATCAGACCGATTTCTTTTAAACTTTGTAGTTACATACAGCTATGCATTATGTTTCAGAAAACATAAACATTTAATAAATGATTTAATCGATATTACCGCGAAAAAATAAAAATGGCGCGCACTACTAATTTTTTCCGGGGAGAGATCTACTTTTTATTGTATTACTCTCGAAATATGGATTTCATAGGGGCAGCTTCTCTTAGATATGATAGTAAATGGATGTGAGCATATAACATGGTCATCTTTAAACCCCCCGAAACCCCCCAAAAAAATTAAAATTTGCATATAAGTAGCCTTTTCGGGTACTTTTCGTCACAATTCCGCCGCTTTTCCAAGCCTTACCACTCATCGCTACGGAATTGATTAGGACGATTGATGACCGCTGGCAGTAAGAACCTAAACCCCCGGTAAACCCTCAAAAACTCCCGAAAAATTAAAATTTTCATATAAGTCTACTTTTTGGGTACTTTTATTGACTATTCCACCACCCCAACCGACTCATCCCCACGGAATTTATGTGAATGGATGGTGACCGCCAGGAGTACACACATTTAAACCCCCGGTATACCCCTGAAATCCCCCCCAAATGTAAAATGTGTCATTTAGTCTCCTATTCGGGAACTTCTCGCAAACATAACGCCGCACAACCCGTCCCCTTTGAGCTCTAGATCCGGAATATTTGGTGAGGGCGAGCCACCGTAAACCATACGGGAAAAAATACCAGAAAACCCCCGATCACCTCCTGGAACATCGCTGAAAAAAAAATAAAAAAATTTTAAAGTCGCCTCTCGGAATAGTTTTCGTCACAATTTAACCGGTGCCCCTACCACTTATTGAAACCACCGATAACCCCTTGAAACTTCCCAAAAACATTTCTAATAAATCGCCTCTCCAGGTAAAAGAATCATCAGACCACTGCTTCGGACCCCTAGGACTTATCGGCACGGAATTCATGACAACGATTTGTTGCCACTAGTTTAACACAAGTTTAAAACCCCCGGTATTCGGTTGGAAACCCCCGCAAAAAATGAAAAAACTTGCCATTAAGTCTTCTTTTATGGGTACTTGCCGCCACTATTACTCCGCATTGCACTACCCTTTACAATCATCGCTACGTGATCACTGTGGAGGATTGGTGACCGCATGTATAACACATTAAAACCCCCGAATCACCCTGGGCACCCCTCTCGGTGGAGAAGAGCATTACCGAGGACTAAGCGGAGCAGCCGCGGGGGGGCTCCTCAACCCCAAGGAGGCGAAGCCGCCCCACAACGAGGAACGGCGAAGCCGTTCCGAGGAGTAACAGGCGTAGGCGAGGGGGAGCTTCAGTAACCCTCGGGCGGCGAAGCCGCCCCGATGTTCAAGCGGCGCAGCCGCTGTGGGCCCCCCCATCTCTGGGCGGCGAAGCCGCCCCTCAAACGAATAACGGTGAAACAGTTCCGAAATGCCCTCGTCCTCTGGGCGGCTATGGCCACCCCAGACGAGGAACGGCGAAACCGTTCCGAGTATTAAGCGGGGTAGCCCCGGGGGGGCACGCTCCAGCCGCGGGCGGCGAAGCCGCCCTTCAGCTAGGAGCGGCAAAGCCGTTCCGAGGAATGAGTGGGGCGCCTCCCTACCCCCTTGCCGGCGAAGCCGGCCAATAGCTGAGGTGAGATTATTCGAACTTCAAAAGCCTTCGAACGACTACAAATGTAGACGGCGAAGCCGGAACCGGGGTTTTAAGGGGCGGAGCCCCTTAACGAGCGCGCGGAGCGTGCGAGTCCTATCTATATACAGCCCTCGTGGTGACTGACTCACTGATGGATACAAATTCCCGACCAATTCTAGAAGTGCTGGAGAGCTGAAATTTGGCACGCGTGCGGGGAACCCGAAATGATCCGCAGGAAAAATCCGAAAACCGGAAGTTTCCACCACGTGTCGTCGCTAGGACGACAAAATGGCCGAAATCGCGCTTTTTCCGGGGACCGTCTTTCGGTTTTTATTTTACTGCGCGCGAATTATGCGTGACACACGGGTCGTTTATGCTTTTTTTGAAAGCTGATAAACGTGGGCACGTAATAAAGTAAATTTATTAGTTTCCATTTGAGAAAATTGCAGCCAAAATGGCGTCCAAAAATTGATTTTTCGAATAAAATTTCATAACTTCCGCTCCATTCGAGTTAATTTAAGGTGTAGGGTAACGAAAATGATTATTATATATGCTTATAACATTGTCTACGAAATGTAGGCAACAATTTATTTCGTCGTTCTTGGTTACTCAGAAAAAAAATAAAATATTTCGAAAATCACCGAAAATTACGATTTCCAAAAGATTAACACAAGATTTTGTCAACTTTAACCTTACCGATTTCTTTCAAACCTTGTTGTTACATACAACTTTGCATTGTCTTTCAGAAAACATGAATTTTTAATAAATGATTCAACGCATTTAACCGCGAAAAAATAAAAATGGCGGGTACTACTCACTTTTTCCAGGGACTAGTTTGCTTTTTATTGTATTACTCTCGAAATATGGATGTCATAAGGCACACTTCTTTTAGTTATGACAGTAAATGAATGTGACCATATAGTTTCGTCATCTCTAAACCCCCCGAAACCCCCTAAAAAGTAAAAATTTGCATATAAGTAGCCTTTTCGGGTATTTTTCGTCACAATTCCGCCGCTTCCCCAAGCCTTATGACACATCGCTACGAAATTGATATGGACGATTGATGACCCCTGGCAGTAAAAACCTATAAACCCCCGGTAAACCCACATATACCCCCAAAAAAATAAAAGTTTGCATATAAGTCTACTTTTTGGGTACTTTTCGTGACTACATCACCGCCCCCAACGACTCATCGCCACGAAATTTATGTGAACGGATGGTAACTGCCAGGTGTACAAGCATATAAACCCCCGGTATTCCCCTTAAATCCCCCCTAATTTGGTGAGGGCGGGCCACCGTAAAGTATACGGGAAAAAATACCAGAAAACCCCCGATCACCTCCTGGAACCTCGCCGAAAAAAATTAAAAAACTTTAAGTCGCCTCTCCGAGTAGTTTTCGTCACAGTTTAGCCCCTACTTCTTATTAAAACCCCCGATAACCCCGTGAAATCTCCCCAAAAAAATTCATAATAAATCACCTCTCCGGGTAAACGAATCGTCAGAATTCTGCCACACATTAGAACCCCCGAATCGCCCTGGGTACCCCTCTCGGTGGAGAAGACCATTTATGAAGTATAAGCGGAGCAGCCGCGGGGGGCTTCTCAAGCCAATGGCGGCATAGCCGCCCCACATCGTGAAACGGCGATGACGTTCTGAGGAGTAACTGGCGCAGGCGAGGGGGTCCTTCAGTAACCCTCGGGCGGCGAAGCCGCCCCGATGTTCTAGCGGCGCAGCCGCTGTGGGCTCCCCCCACCCCTGGGCGGCGAAGCCGCCCCTTAAACGGTATAACGGTGAAACAGTTCGGAAATGCCCTCGCCCTCTGGGCGGCTATGCCGACCCAAAACGAGGAACGGCGAAGCCGTTCCGAGTATGAAGCGGGGTAGCTCCGGAGGGGCACACTAAACCCCTGGGCGACGAAGCCGCCTCTCAACGAGGAACGGCGAAGCCGTTCCGAGGAATGAGTGTTTCGCTTCTCTACCCCCCGGCCGGCGAAGCCGGCCCCTAGCCGAGGTGAGATTATTCGAACTAAAATATTTCGAACGACCACAAATGTAGACGGCGAAGCCGGAACCGGGGTTTTTAAGGGGCGGAGCCCCTTAACGAGCGCGCGGAGCGTGCGAGTTAATAGGGATTATATGGTTGGTGGCTGAATGTCTGGCGATGACGTTAATTTCTTTTTTGTGGAGATGTTTGAATGTAATTTCCAAAGTAATTTCCTATAGTGAATGTTATTCTGCATCCCAAAACCATACATAAAAACACACATTTTAAAAGTTATTCGAAAAGAATCGGTCAAAAAATAGGGATTTAAAGGTTGGTGGCTCAATATTTGGCCATGTCGTAAATTTCTTTTTTGTTGGGATGTTTGATTGTAATTCCAAAGTATTTTTACCAAGTAAATTTAATTCTGCATCGTAAAACTATACATAAAGACACACATTTCAACAGGTTTTTGAAAAGAATCGGGTAATAAAGAGGGATTTTATGATTGGTGGCTGAATGTCTGGCTATGACGTTAATTTCATTTTTGTGGACATGTATGATTGTTATTTCCAAAGTATTTTCTCCTAGTAAATATTATTCTGCATCATAAAAGAATACATAAAAACACACATTTTAAAATTTACTCGAAAAGAATCGGGTAATAAATAGGGATTATATGGTTGGTGGCTCAATATTTAGCGATGTCGTAAATTTCTTTTTTGCGGAGATGTATGATTGTTATTTCAAAAGTATTTTCTCTAAGTGAATGTTATTCTGCATCTTAAACGAATACATGATCACACACATTGTAAAAGTTATTTAAAAAGAATCGGGTAATAAATAGGGATTTTATGGTTGGTGGGTCAATATTTAGCGATGTCGTAAATTTCTTTTTTGTGGAGATGTTTGATTGTAAATTCCAAAGTATTTTCTCCTAGTGTATATTATTCTGCATCCTAAAACAAAACATAAAAACACACATTTAAAAAGTTATTCGAAAAGAATGGGGTAATATATACGGATTTTATGGTTGGTGGGTCAATATTTAGCAAAGTCGTAAATTTCATTTTTGTGGAGATGTTTGATTTTAATTTTCAAAGTATTTTCTCTTGGTAAATATATTTCTACATCCTAAAACATTGCATAAAAACACACATTTTAAAAGTAATTCGAAATGAATTGGTGAAAAAATAGGGATTTTATGGTTGGTGGCTCAATATTTGGCGATGTCGTAAATTTCTCTTTTGTTCAGATGTTTGATTGTAATTTCCAAAATATTTTCACCTAGTGAATGTTATTCTGCATCGTAAGACCATACATTAAACACATATTTCAAGAGTTTTTTTCAAAAGAATCGGGTAATAAATAGAGATTTTATGGTTGGTAGCTGAATGTCTGGCGATGACGTTATTTTCATTTTTGTTGAGATGTTTGATTTTAATTTCCAAAGTATTTTCTCGTGGTGAATGTTATTCTGCATCCTAAAACAAAACCTTAAAAACACACATTTAATAAGTTATTCGAAAAGAATCGGCTAATAAATACGGATTTTATGGTTGGTGGCTCAATATTTAGCGATGTCGTAAATATCTTTTTTGCGGAGATGTATGATTGTTATTTCCTAAGTATTTTCTCTAAGTGAATGTTATTCTGCATCTTAAACGAATACATGATAACCCACATTTTAAAAGTTATTTAAAAAGAATCGGGTAATAAATAGGGATTTTATGGTTTGTGGGTCAATATTTAGTGATGTCGTAAATTTCTTTTTTGTGGAGACGTTTCATTGTAATTTCCAAAGTATTTTCTCCAAGTGTATGTTATTCTGCATCCTAAAACAAAACATAAAAACACACATTTAAAAAGTTATTCGAAAAGAATCGGGTAATAAATAGGGATTTTATGGTTGGTGGCTCAATATTTAGCGATGTCGTAAATTTCTTTTTTGCGGAGATGTATGATTGTTATTTCCAAAGTATTTTCTCTAAGTGAATGTTATTCTGCATCTTAAACGAATACATGATAGCACACATTTTAAAGTTTTTCGAAAAGAATCGGGTAATAAATAGGGATTTTATGGTTGGTGGCTTAATGTCTGGTGAAGACGTTAATTTCTTTTTTATGGAGATGTTTGATTGTAATTTCCAAAGTATTTTCTTATAGTCAATGTTATTCTGCTACCTAAAACCATACATAAAAACACACATTTTAAAAGTTATTCGAAAAGAATCGGTCAATAAATAGGGATTTAAAGGTTGGTGGCTCAATATTTGGCCATGTCGTAAATTTCTCTTTTGTGGAGATGTTTGATTGTAATTTCCAAAGTATTTTCTTATAGTGAATGTTATTCTGCATCCTAAAACCATACATAAAAACACACATTTTAAAAGTTATTTGAAAAGAATCGGTCTATAAATAGGGATTTAAAGGTTGGTGGCTCAATATTTGGCCATGTCGTAAATTTCTTTTTTGTGGAGATGTTTGATTGTAATTTACAAAGTATTTTCACCTAGTGAATGTAATTCTGTATCGTAAAACCATACATAAAAACACACATTTCAACAGTTTTTCGAAAAGAATCGGGTAATAAATAGGGATTTTATGGTTGGTGGCTGAATGTCTGGCGATGACGTTAATTTCATTTTTGTGGAGATGTATGATTTTAATTTCCAAAGTATTTTCTCGTAGTGAATGTTATTCTGCATCCTAAAATAAAACCTTAAAAATACACATTTAAAAAGTTATTCGAAAAGAATCGGGTAATAAATAGGGATTTTATGGTTGGTGGCTCAATATTTAGCGATGTCGTAAATTTCTTTTTTGCGGAGATGTATGATTGTTATTTCAAAAGTATATTCTCTAAGTGAATGTTATTCTGCATCTTAAACGAATACATGATCACACACATTGTAAAAGTTATTTTAAAAAATCGGGTAATAAATAGGGATTTTATGGTTGGTGGGTCAATATTTAGCGATGTCGTAAATTTCTTTTTTGTGGAGATGTTTGATTGTAAATTCCAAAATATTTTCTCCTAGTGTATGTTATTCTGCATCCTAAAACAAAACATAAAAACACACATTTAAAAAGTTATTCGAAAAGAATCGGGTAATAAATAGGGATTTTATGGTTGGTGGCTCAATATTTAGCGATGTCGTAAATTTCTTTTTTAAGGAGATGTTTTCATTGTAATTAGCAAAGTATTTTCCCTAAGTAAATGTTATTCTGCATCCTAAAACCATACATAAAAACACACATTTTAAAAGTTATTCGAAAAGAATCGGTCAATAAATAGGGATTTAAAGGTTGGTGGCTCAATATTTGGCCATGTCGTAAATTTCTTTTTTGTGGAGATGTTTGATTGTAATTTCCAAAGTATTATCTCTCAGTGAATGTTTTTCTGCACCCTAAAACATTGCATAAAAACACACATTTTAAAAGTTATTCGAAAAGAATCGGTCAATAAATACGGGTTTTATGGTTGGTGGATCAATATTTTGCGATGTCGTAAATTTCTCTTTTGTGGAGATGTTTGATTGTATTTTCCAAAGTATTTTCACCTGGAGAATGTTATTCTGCAGCGTAAAACCATATATAAAAGCAAACATTTCAAAAGTATTTCGAAAAGAATCGGGTAATAAATAGGGATTTTATGGTTGGTGGCTGAATGTCTGGCGATGACGTTAATTTCATTTTTGTGGAGATGTATGATTGTTATTTCTAAAGTATTTTCTCCTAGTAAATGTTATTCTGCATCATAAAAGAATACATAAAAACACACATTATAAAATTTACTCGAAAAGAATCGGGTAATAAATGGGGATTTTATGGTTGGTGGCTCAATATTTGGCGATGTCGTAAATTTCATTTTTAGGAGATGTTTGATTGTAATTTCCAAAGTACTTTCTTTTAGTAAATGTTATTCTACATCGTAAAACATTGCATAAAAACACACATTTTTAAAGTTATTCGAAATGAATCGGTCAATAAATAGGGATTTTATGGTTGGTGGCTCAGTATTTGGCGATGTCGTAAATTTGTCTTTTGTTGAGATGTTTGATTGTACTTTCCAAAGTATTTTCTTATAGTGAATGTTATTCTGCATCCTAAAACCATACATAAAAACACACATTTTAAAAGTTATTTGACAAGAATCGGTCTATAAATAGGGATTTAAAGGTTGGTGGCTCAATATTTGGCCATGTCGTAAATTTCTTTTTTGTGGAGATGTTTGATTGTAATTTACAAAGTATTTTCACCTAGTGAATGTAATTCTGTATCGTAAAACCATACATAAAAACACACATTTCAACAGTTTTTCGAAAAGAATCGGGTAATACATAGGGATTTTATGGTTGTGGCTGAATGTCTGGCGATGACGTTAATTTAATTTTTGTGGAGATGTATGATTGTTATTTCCAAAGTATTTTCTCCTTGTGATTGTTATTCTGCATCATAGAAGAATACATAAAAACACACGTTATAAAATTTACTCGAAAAGAATCGGGTAATAAATAGGGATTTTATGGTTGGTGGCTGAATGTCTGGCGATGACTTTAATTTCTTTTTTGTGGAGATGTTTGATTGTAATTTCCAAAGAATTTTGTTATAGTCAATGTTATTCTGCATCCTAAAACCATAAATAAAAACACATTTTAAAAGTTATTTGAAAAGAATCGGGTAATAAAAAGGGATTTTATGGTTGGTGGGTCAATATTTAGCGATGTCGTAAATTTCTTTTTTGTGGAGATGTGTGATTGTAATTTCCAAAGTATTTTCTTATAGTCAATGTTATTCTGCATCCTAAAACCATACATAAAAACACACATTTTAAAAGTTATTTGAAAAGAATCGGGTAATAAAAAGGGATTTTATGGTTGGTGGGTCAATATTTAGCGATGTCGTAAATTTCTTTTTTGTGGAGATGTTTGTTTGTAATTTCCAAAGTATTTTCTCTTAGTAATTGTTATTCTGCATTTTAAAACATTGCATTAAAACACACATTTTAAAAGTTATTCAGAAAGAATCGGTCAATAAAAAGGGATTTTATGGTTGGTGGCTCAATATTTGGCGATGTCGTAAATTTCTCTTTTGTTGAGATGTTTGATTATAATTTCTAAACTATTTTCACCTGGAGAATGTTATTCCGCAGCGTAAAACCATACATAAAAACACACATTTCAAAAGTTTTCCGAAAAGAATCGGGTAATAAATAGGGATTTTATGGTTTGTGGCTGAATGTCTGGCGATGACGTTAATTTCTTTTTTGTTGAGATGTTTGATTGTAATTTCCAAAGTATTTTCTCTAAGTGAATGTTAGTCTGCATCTTAAACGAATACATGACACATTAACACACATTTTAAAAGTTATTTGAAAAGAATCGGGTAATAAATAGGGATTTTATGGTTGGTGGCTCAATATTTGGCCATGTCGTAAATTTCTTTTTTGTGGAGATGTTTGATTGTAATTTCCAAAGTATTATCTCTCAGTGAATGTTTTTCTGCACCCTAAAACATTGCATAAAAACACACATTTTAAAAGTTATTCGAAAAGAATCGGTCAATAAATACGGGTTTTATGGTTGGTGGATCAATATTTTGCGATGTCGTAAATTTCTCTTTTGTGGAGATGTTTGATTGTATTTTCCAAAGTATTTTCACCTGGAGAATGTTATTCTGCAGCGTAAAACCATATATAAAAGCAAACATTTCAAAAGTATTTCGAAAAGAATCGGGTAATAAATAGGGATTTTATGGTTGGTGGCTGAATGTCTGGCGATGACGTTAATTTCATTTTTGTGGAGATGTATGATTGTTATTTCTAAAGTATTTTCTCCTAGTAAATGTTATTCTGCATCATAAAAGAATACATAAAAACACACATTATAAAATTTACTCGAAAAGAATCGGGTAATAAATGGGGATTTTATGGTTGGTGGCTCAATATTTGGCGATGTCGTAAATTTCATTTTTAGGAGATGTTTGATTGTAATTTCCAAAGTACTTTCTTTTAGTAAATGTTATTCTACATCGTAAAACATTGCATAAAAACACACATTTTAAAAGTTATTCGAAATGAATCGGTCAATAAATAGGGATTTTATGGTTGGTGGCTCAGTATTTGGCGATGTCGTAAATTTGTCTTTTGTGGAGATGTTTGATTGTACTTTCCAAAGTATTTTCTTATAGTGAATGTTATTCTGCATCCTAAAACCATACATAAAAACACACATTTTAAAAGTTATTTGACAAGAATCGGTCTATAAATAGGGATTTAAAGGTTGGTGGCTCAATATTTGGCCATGTCGTAAATTTCTTTTTTGTGGAGATGTTTGATTGTAATTTACAAAGTATTTTCACCTAGTGAATGTAATTCTGTATCGTAAAACCATACATAAAAACACACATTTCAACAGTTTTTCGAAAAGAATCGGGTAATACATAGGGATTTTATGGTTGGTGGCTGAATGTCTGGCGATGACGTTAATTTAATTTTTGTGGAGATGTATGATTGTTATTTCCAAAGTATTTTCTCCTTGTGATTGTTATTCTGCATCATAGAAGAATACATAAAAACACACGTTATAAAATTTACTCGAAAAGAATCGGGTAATAAATAGGGATTTTATGGTTGGTGGCTGAATGTCTGGCGATGACTTTAATTTCTTTTTTGTGGAGATGTTTGATTGTAATTTCCAAAGAATTTTGTTATAGTCAATGTTATTCTGCATCCTAAAACCATACATAAAAACACACATTTTAAAAGTTATTTGAAAAGAATCGGGTAATAAAAAGGGATTTTATGGTTGGTGGGTCAATATTTAGCGATGTCGTAAATTTCTTTTTTGTGGAGAATTGTGATTGTAATTTCCAAAGTATTTTCTTATAGTCAATGTTATTCTGCATCCTAAAACCATACATAAAAACACACATTTTAAAAGTTATTTGAAAAGAATCGGGTAATAAAAAGGGATTTTATGGTTGGTGGGTCAATATTTAGCGATGTCGTAAATTTCTTTTTTGTGGAGATGTTTGATTGTAATTTCCAAAGTATTTTCTGATAGTTAATGTTATTCTGCATCCTAAAACCATATATAAAAACACACATTTCAAAAGTTATTCGAAAAGATTTGGTCAATAAATAGGGATTTAAAGGTTGGTGGCTCTATATTTGGCCATGTCGTAAATATCTTTTTTGTGGAGATGTATGATTGTTATTTCCAAAGTATTTTCTCCTATTGAATGTTATTCTGCATCGTAGAAGAATACATAAAAACACACATTTTAAAATTTATTCGAAAAGAATCGGGTAATAAATAGGGTTTATATGGTTGGTGGCTCAATATTTAGCGATGTCGTAAATTTCTTTTTTGCGGAGATGTATGATTGTTATTTCCAAAGTATTTTCTCTAAGTGAATGTTATTCTGCATCTTAAACGAACACATGATAACACACATTTTAAAAGTTATTTGAAAAGAATCAGGTAATAAATAAGGATTTTATGGTTGGTGGGTCAATATTTAGCGATGTCGTAAATTTCTTTTTTGTGGAGATGTTTGTTTGTAATTTCCAAAGTATTTTCTCTTAGTAATTGTTATTCTGCATTTTAAAACATTGCATTAAAACACACATTTTAAAAGTTATTCAGAAAGAATCGGTCAATAAAAAGGGATTTTATGGTTGGTGGCTCAATATTTGGCGATGTCGTAAATTTCTCTTTTGTTGAGATGTTTGATTATAATTTCTAAAGTATTTTCACCTGGAGAATGTTATTCTGCAGCGTAAAACCATACATAAAAACACACATTTCAAAAGTTTTCCGAAAAGAATCGGGTAATAAATAGGGATTTTATGGTTGGTGGCTGAATGTCTGGCGATGACGTTAATTTCTTTTTTGTTGAGATGTTTGATTGTAATTTCCAAAGTATTTTCTCTAAGTGAATGTTAGTCTGCATCTTAAACGAATACATGACACATTAACACACATTTTAAAAGTTATTTGAAAAGAATCGGGTAATAAATAGGGATTTTATGGTTGGTGGGTCAATATTTAGCGATGTCGTAAATTTCTTTTTTGTGGAGATGTTTTTATTGTAATTTCCAAAGTATTTTCTTATAGTCAATGTTATTCTGCATCCTAAAACCATACATAAAAACACACATTTTAAAAGTTATTCGAAAAGAATCGGTCGATAAATAGGGATTTAAAGGTTGGTGGCTCAATATTTGGCCATGTCGTAAATTTCTCTTTTGTGGAGATGTTTGATTGTAATTTCCAAAGTATTTTCTTATAGTGAATGTTATTCTGCATCCTAAAACCATACATAAAAACACACATTTTAAAAGTTATTTGAAAAGAATCGGTCTATAAATAGGGATTTAAAGGTTGGTGGCTCAATATTTGGCCATGTCGTAAATTTCTTTTTTGTGGAGATGTTTGATTGTAATTTCCAAAGTATTATCTCTTAGTGAATGTTTTTCTGCACCCTAAAACATTGCATAAAAACACACATTTTAAAAGTTATTCGAAAAGAATCGGTCGATAAATACGGGTTTTATGGTTGGTGGCTCAATATTTGGCGATGTCGTAAATATCTCTTTTGTGGAGATGTTTGATTGTATTTTCCAAAGTATTTTCACCTAGTGAATGTAATTCTGTATCGTAAAACCATACATAAAAACACACATTTCAACAGTTTTTCGAATAGAATCGGGTAATAAATAGGGATTTTATGGTTGGTGGCTGAATGTCTGGCGATGACGTTAATTTCATTTTTGTGGAGATGTATGATTTTAATTTCCAAAGTATTTTCTCGTAGTGAATGTTATTCTGCATCCTAAAATAAAACCTTAAAAATACACATTTAAAAAGTTATTCGAAAAGAATCGGGTAGTAAATAGGGATTTTATGGTTGGTGGCTCAATATTTAGCGATGTCGTAAATTTCTTTTTTGCGGAGATGTATGATTGTTATTTCAAAAGTATTTTCTCTAAGTGAATGTTATTCTGCATCTTAAACGAATACATGATCACACACATTTTAAAAGTTATTTAAAAAGAATCGGGTAATAAATAGGGATTTTATGGTTGGTGGGTCAATATTTAGCGATGTCGTAAATTACTTTTTTGTGGAGATGTTTGATTGTAAATTCCAAAGTATTTTCTCCTAGTGTATGTTATTCTGCATCCTAAAACAAAACATAAAAACACACATTTAAAAAGTTATTCGAAAAGAATCGGGTAATAAATAGGGATTTTATGGTTGGTGGCTCAATATTTAGCGATGTCGTAAATTTCTTTTTTAAGGAGATGTTTTTATTGTAATTTGCAAAGTATTTTCCCTTAGTAAATGTTATTCTGCATCCTAAAACCATACATAAAAACACACATTTTAAAAGTTATTCGAAAAGAATCGGTCAATAAATAGGGATTTAAAGGTTGGTGGCTCAATATTTGGCAATGTCGTAAATTTTTTTTTTGTGGAGATGTTTGATTGTAATTTCCAAAGTATTATCTCTTCGTGAATGTTTTTCTGCACCCTAAAACATTGCATAAAAACACACATTTTAAAAGTTATTCGAAAAGAATCGGTCGATAATACGGGTTTTATGGTTGGTGGCTCAATATTTGGCGATGTCGTAAATATCTCTTTTGTGGAGATGTTTGATTGTATTTTCCAAAGTATTTTCACCTGGAGAATGTTATTCTGCAGCGTAAAACCATATATAAAAACACACATTTCAAAAGTATTTTGAAAAGAATCGGGTAATAAATAGGGATTTTATGGTTGGTGGCTGAATGTCTGGCGATGACGTTAATTTCATTTTTTTGGAGATGTATGATTGTTATTTCTAAAGTATTTTCTCCTAGTAAATGTTATTCTGCATCATAAAAGAATACATAAAAACACACATTATAAAATTTACTCGAAAAGAATCGGGTAATAAATAGGGATTTTATGGTTGGTGGCTCAATATTTGGTGATGTCGTAAATTTCTCTTTTGTGGAGATGTTTGATTGTAATTTTCAAAGAATTTTCACCTGGAGAATGTAATTCTGCATCGTAAAACCATACATAGAAACACACATTTCAACAGTTTTTCGAAAAGAATCGGGTAAAAAATAGGGATTTTATGGTTGGTGGCTGAATGTCTGGCGATGACATTAATTTCATTTATGTGGAGATGTATGATTGTGATTTCCAAAGTATTTTCTCCTAGTGATTGTTATTCTGCATCATAGAAGAATACATTAAAACACACATTATAAAATTTACTCGAAAAGAATCGGGTAATAAATGGGGATTTTATGGTTGGTGGCTCAATATTTGGCGATGTCGTAAATTTCATTTTTTGGAGATGTTTGATTGTAATTTCCAAAGTATTTTCTCTTAGTAATTGTTATTCTGCATCCTAAAACATTGCATTAAAACACACATTTTAAAAGTTATTCAGAAAGAATCGGTCAATAAAAAGGGATTTAATGGTTGGTGGCTCAATATTTGGCGAGGTCGTAAATTTCTCTTTTGTTGAGATGTTTGATTATAATTTTTAAAGTGTTTTCACCTGGAGAATGTAATTCTACAGCGAAAAACCATACGTAAAAACACATATTTCAAAAGTTTTTCGAAAAGAATCGTGTAATAAATAGGGATTTTATGGTTGGTGGGTCAATATTTAGCGATGTCGTAAATTTCTTTTTTGTGGAGATGTTTCATTGTAATTTCCAAAGTATTTTCTTATAGTCAATGTTATTCTTCATCCTAAAACCATACAAAAACACACATTTTAAAAGTTATTCGAATAGAATCGGTCAATAAATAGGGATTTAAAGGTTGGTGGCTCAATATTTGGCCATGTCGTAAATTTCTTTTTTGTGGAGATGTTTGATTGTAATTTCAACAGTATTTTCTTATAGTCAATGTTATTCTGCATCCTAAAACTATACATAAAAACACACATTTTAAAAGTTATTCGAAAAGAATCGGTCAATAAATAGGGATTTAAAGGTTGGTGGCTCAATATTTGGCCATGTCGTAAATTTCTTTTTTGTGGAGATGTTTGATTGTAATTTCCAAAGTATTTTCACCTAGAGAATGTAATTCTGCATATTAATACCATACCATAAAACACACATTTCAACAGTTTTTCGGAAAGAATCAGGTAATAAATAGGGATTTTATGGTTCGTGGCTGAATGTCTGGCGATGACGTTTATTTCATTTTTGTAGAGATGTATGATTGTTTTTTCCAAAGTATTTTCTCCTAGTGAATGTTATTCTGCATCATAGAAGAATACATAAAAATACACATTTTAAAATTTACTCGAAAGTAAAAGGATAAAAAATAGGGATTTTATGGTTGGTGGCTCAATATTTAGCGATGTCGTAAATTTCTTTTTTGCGGAGATGTATGATTGTTTTTACCAAAGTATTTTTTCTAAGTGAATGTTATTTTGCATCTTAAACGAATACATGATAACACACATTTTAAAAGATATTTGAAGAGAATCGGGTAATAAATAGGGTTTTTATGGTTGGGGGGTCAATATTTAGCGGTGTCGTAAATTTCTTTTTTGCGGAGATGTTAGATTGTAATTTCCAAAGTATTTTCTCTTAGTAATTGTTATTCTGCATCCTAAAACATTAGATAAAAATACACATGTTAAAAGTTATTCGAAAAGAATCGGTCAATAAATACGGATTTTATGGTTGGTGTCTCAATATTTGGCGATGTCGTAAATTTCTCTTTTCTGGAGATGTTTGATTGTAATTTCCAAAGTATTTTCACCTGGAGAATGTCATTCTGCAGCGTAAAACCATACATAAAAACACACATTTCAAAAGTATTTAAAAAAGAAGCGGGTAATAAATAGGGATTTTATGGTTGGTGGCTGAATGTCTGGCGATGACGTTAATTTTTTTTTGTGGAGATGTTTGAATGTAATTTCCAAAGTATTTTTTTATAGTGAATGTTATTCTGCGTCCTAAAACCATACATAAAAACACACATTTTAAAAGTTATTCGAAAAGAATCGGTCAATAAATAGGGATTTCAAGGTTGGTGGCTCAATATTTGGCCATGTCGTAAATTTCTTTTTTGTTGAGATGTTTGATTATAATTTCCATAGTATTTTTACCAAGTGAATTTAATTCTGCATCGTAAAACTATACATAAAAACACCAATTTCAACAGTTTTTCGAAAAGAATCGGGTAATAAATAGGGATTTTATGGTTGGTGGCTGAATGTCTGGCGATGACGTTAATTTCATTTTTGTGGAGATGTATGATTGTTATTTCCAAAGTATTTTCTCCTAGTGAATGTTATTCTGCATCATAATAGAATAAAAAAAACACACATTTTAAAATTTACTCGAAAAGAATCGGGTTATAAATAGGGATTATATTGTTGTTGGCTCAATATTTAGCGATGTCGTAAATTTCTTTTTTGCGAAGATGTATGATTGTTATTTCCAAAGTATTTTCTCTAAGTGAATGTTATTCTGCATCTTAAACAAATGCATGATTACACAAATTTTAAAAGATATTTGAAAAGAATCGGGTTATAAATAAGGATTTTATGGTTGGTAGCTGAATGTTTGGCGATGACGTTTATTTCATTTTTGTGGAGATGTTTGATTTTAATTTCCAAAGTATTTTCTCCTAGTAAATGTTATTCTACATCCTTAAACATTGCATAAAAACATACATTTTAAAAGTTATTCGAAATGAATCAGTTAATAAATAGGGATTTTATGGTTGGTGGCTCAATATTAGGCTATGTCGTAAATTTCTCTTTTGTTGATTGTAATTTCCAAAGTATTTTCACCTATTGAATGTAATTCTGCATCGTAAGACCATAAATACTAGCACACATTTCAAAGGTTTTTCGAAAAGAATCGGGTAATAAATAGAGATTTTATGGTTGGTAGCTGAATGTCTGGCGATGACGTTTATTTCATTTTTGTGGAGATGTTTGATTTTAATTTCCATAGTATATTCTCCTAGTGAATGTTATTCTGCATCCTAAAACAAAACCTTAAAAACACAAATTTAAAAAGTTATTCGAAAGGAATCGGGTAATAAATAGGGATTTTATGGTAGGTGGCTCAATATTTATCGATGTCGTAAATTTCTTTTTTGCGGAGATGTATGATTGTTTTTTCCAAAGTATTTTCTCCTAGTGAATGTTATTCTGCATTATAAAAGAATACATAAAAACACACATTTTAAAATTAAATCGAAAAGAATCGGGTAAGAAATAGGGATTTTATGGTTGGTGGGTCAATATTTAGCGATGTCGTAAATTTCTTTTTTTGGAGATGTTTGATTTTAATTTCCAAAGTTTTTTCTCTTAGTAATTGTTATTCTTACTCGTAAAACAATGCATAAAAACAAACATTTTAAAGGTTATTTGAAAAGAATCGGTCAATAAATAGAGATTTTATGGTTGGTGGCTCAATATTTGGCGATGTCGTAAATTTCTCTTTTGTGGAGATGTTTGATTGTAATTTCCAAAGCATTTTCACCTGGAGAATGTTATTCTGCAGCGTAAAACCATACATAAAAACACACATTTCAAAAGTATTTCGAAAAGAATCGGGTAATAAATAGGGATTTTATGGTTGGTGGCTGAATGTCTGGCGATGTCGTAAATTTCTTTTTTGTGGAGATGTTTGATTGTAATTTCCAAAGTAATTTCTTATAGTGAATGTTATTCTGCATCCTAAAACCATACATAAAAACACACATTTTAAAAGTTATTCGAAAAGAATCGGTCCATAAATAGGGATTTAAAGGTTGGTGGCTCAATATTTGGCCATGTCGTAAATTTCTTTTTTGTGGAGATGTTTGATTGTAATTTCCAAAGTATTTTTACCAAGTGAATTTAATTCTGCATCATAAAACTATACATAAAGACACACATTTCAACCGTTTTTTGAAAAGAATCAGGTAATAAAGAGGAATTTTATGGTTGGTGGCTGAATGTCTGGCGATAACGTTAATTTCATTTTTGTGGAGATGTATGTTTGTTATTTCCAAAGTATTTTCTCCTAGTAAATGTTATTCTGCATCCTAAAACAAAACATAAAAACACACACTTAAAAATTATTCGAAAAGAATCGGGTAATAAATACGGATTTTATGGTTGGTGGGTCAATATTTAGCGATGTCGTAAATTTCTTTTTTAAGGAGATGTTTTTATTGTAATTTGCAAAGTATTTTCCCTTAGTAAATGTTATTCTGCATCCTAAAACCATACATAAAAACACGCATTTTAAAAGTTATTCGAAAAGAATCGGTCAATAAATAGGGATTTAAAGGTTGGTGGCTCAATATTTGGCCATGTCGTAAATTTCTTTTTTGTGGAGATGTTTGATTGTAATTTCCAAAGTATTATCTCTCAGTGAATGTTTTTCTGCACCCTAAAACATTGCATAAAAACACACATTTTAAAAGTTATTCGAAAAGAATCGGTCAATAAATACGGGTTTTATGGTTGGTGGATCAATATTTTGCGATGTCGTAAATTTCTCTTTTGTGGAGATGTTTGATTGTATTTTCCAAAGTATTTTCACTTGGAGAATGTTATTCTGCAGCGTAAAACCATATATAAAAACACACATTTCAAAAGTATTTCGAAAGGAATCGGGTAATAAATAGGGATTTTATGGTTGGTGGCTGAATGTCTGGCGATGACGTTAATTTCATTTTTGTGGAGATGTATGATTGTTATTTCTAAAGTATTTTCTCCTAGTAAATGTTATTCTGCATCATAAAAGAATACATAAAAACACACATTATAAAATTTACTCGAAAAGAATCGGGTAATAAATAGGGATTTTATGGTTGGTGGCTCAATATTTGGCGATGTCGTAAATTTCTCTTTTGTGGAGATGTTTGATTGTAATTTTCAAAGAATTTTCACCTGGAGAATGTAATTCTGCATCGTAAAACCATACATAGAAACACACAGTTCAACAGTTTTTCGAAAAGAATCGGGTAAAAAATAGGGATTTTATGGTTGGTTGCTGAATGTCTGGCGATGACGTTAATTTCATTTTTGTGGAGATGTATGATTGTTATTTCTAAAGTATTTTCTCCTAGTAAATGTTATTCTGCATCATAAAAGAATACATAAAAACACACATTTTAAAAGTTATTCGAAAAGAATCGGTCGATAAATACGGGTTTTATGGTTGGTGGCTCAATATTTGGCGATGTCGTAAATATCTCTTTTGTGGAGATGTTTGATTGTATTTTCCAAAGTATTTTCACCTAGTGAATGTTATTCTGTATCGTAAAACCATACATAAAAACACACATTTCAACAGTTTTTCGAATAGAATCGGGTAATAAATAGGGATTTTATGGTTGGTGGCTGAATGTCTGGCGATGACGTTAATTTCATTTTTGTGGAGATGTATGATTTTAATTTCCAAAGTATTTTCTCGTAGTGAATGTTATTCTGCATCCTAAAATAAAACCTTAAAAATACACATTTAAAAAGTTATTCGAAAAGAATCGGGTAGTAAATAGGGATTTTATGGTTGGTGGCTCAATATTTAGCGATGTCGTAAATTTCTTTTTTGCGGAGATGTATGATTGTTATTTCAAAAGAATTTTCTCTAAGTGAATGTTATTCTGCATCTTAAACGAATACATGATCACACACATTTTAAAAGTTATTTAAAAAGAATCGGGTAATAAATAGGGATTTTATGGTTGGTGGGTCAATATTTAGCGATGTCGTAAATTACTTTTTTGTGGAGATGTTTGATTGTTAATTCCAAAGTATTTTCTCCTAGTGTATGTTATTCTGCATCCTAAAACAAAACATAAAAACACACATTTAAAAAGTTATTCGAAAAGAATCGGGTAATAAATAGGGATTTTATGGTTGGTGGCTCAATATTTAGCGATGTCGTAAATTTCTTTTTTAAGGAGATGTTTTTATTGTAATTTGCAAAGTATTTTCCCTTAGTAAATGTTATTCTGCATCCTAAAACCATACATAAAAACACACATTTTAAAAGTTATTCGAAAAGAATCGGTCAATAAATAGGGATTTAAAGGTTGGTGGCTCAATATTTGGCAATGTCGTAAATTTTTTTTTTGTGGAGATGTTTGATTGTAATTTCCAAAGTATTATCTCTTCGTGAATGTTTTTCTGCACCCTAAAACATTGCATAAAAACACACATTTTAAAAGTTATTCGAAAAGAATCGGTCGATAAATACGGGTTTTATGGTTGGTGGCTCAATATTTGGCGATGTCGTAAATATCTCTTTTGTGGAGATGTTTGATTGTATTTTCCAAAGTATTTTCACCTGGAGAATGTTATTCTGCAGCGTAAAACCATATATAAAAACACACATTTCAAAAGTATTTTGAAAAGAATCGGGTAATAAATAGGGATTTTATGGTTGGTGGCTGAATGTCTGGCGATGACGTTAATTTCATTTTTTTGGAGATGTATGATTGTTATTTCTAAAGTATTTTCTCCTAGTAAATGTTATTCTGCATCATAAAAGAATACATAAAAACACACATTATAAAATTTACTCGAAAAGAATCGGGTAATAAATAGGGATTTTATGGTTGGTGGCTCAATATTTGGTGATGTCGTAAATTTCTCTTTTGTGGAGATGTTTGATTGTAATTTTCAAAGAATTTTCACCTGGAGAATGTAATTCTGCATCGTAAAACCATACATAGAAACACACATTTCAACAGTTTTTCGAAAAGAATCGGGTAAAAAATAGGGATTTTATGGTTGGTGGCTGAATGTCTGGCGATGACATTAATTTCATTTATGTGGAGATGTATGATTGTGATTTCCAAAGTATTTTCTCCTAGTGATTGTTATTCTGCATCATAGAAGAATACATTAAAACACACATTATAAAATTTACTCGAAAAGAATCGGGTAATAAATGGGGATTTTATGGTTGGTGGCTCAATATTTGGCGATGTCGTAAATTTCATTTTTTGGAGATGTTTGATTGTAATTTCCAAAGTATTTTCTCTTAGTAATTGTTATTCTGCATCCTAAAACATTAGATAAAAATACACATGTTAAATGTTATTCGAAAAGAATCGGTCAATAAATACGGATTTTATGGTTGGTGTCTCAATATTTGGCGATGTCGTAAATTTCTCTTTTCTGGAGATGTTTGATTGTAATTTCCAAAGTATTTTCACCTGGAGAATGTCATTCTGCAGCGTAAAACCATAGATAAAAACACACATTTCAAAAGTATTTAAAAAAGAAGCGGGTAATAAATAGGGATTTTATGGTTGGTGGCTGAATGTCTGGCGATGACGTTAATTTTTTTTTGTGGAGATGTTTGATTGTAATTTCCAAAGTATTTTTTTATAGTGAATGTTATTCTGCGTCCTAAAACCATACATAAAAACACACATTTTAAAAGTTATTCGAAAAGAATCGGTCAATAAATAGGGATTTCAAGGTTGGTGGCTCAATATTTGGCCATGTCGTAAATTTCTTTTTTGTTGAGATGTTTGATTATAATTTCCATAGTATTTTTACCAAGTGAATTTAATTCTGCATCGTAAAACTATACATAAAAACACCAATTTCAACAGTTTTTCGAAAAGAATCGGGTAATAAATAGGGATTTTATGGTTGGTGGCTGAATGTCTGGCGATGACGTTAATTTCATTTTTGTGGAGATGTATGATTGTTATTTCCAAAGTATTTTCTCCTAGTGAATGTTATTCTGCATCATAATAGAATAAAAAAAACACACATTTTAAAATTTACTCGAAAAGAATTGGGTTATAAATAGGGATTATATTGTTGTTGGCTCAATATTTAGCGATGTCGTAAATTTCTTTTTTGCGAAGATGTATGATTGTTATTTCCAAAGTATTTTCTCTAAGTGAATGTTATTCTGCATCTTAAACAAATACATGATTACACAAATTTTAAAAGATATTTGAAAAGAATCGGGTTATAAATAAGGATTTTATGGTTGGTAGCTGAATGTTTGGCGATGACGTTTATTTCATTTTTGTGGAGATGTTTGATTTTAATTTCCAAAGTATTTTCTCCTAGTAAATGTTATTCTACATCCTTAAACATTGCATAAAAACATACATTTTAAAAGTTATTCGAAATGAATCAGTTAATAAATAGGGATTTTATGGTTGGTGGCTCAATATTTGGCTATGTCGTAAATTTCTCTTTTGTTGATTGTAATTTCCAAAGTATTTTCACCTATTGAATGTAATTCTGCATCGTAAGACCATAAATACTACCACACATTTCAAAAGTTTTTCGAAAAGAATCGGGTAATAAATAGAGATTTTATGGTTGGTAGCTGAATGTCTGGCGATGACGTTTATTTCATTTTTGTGGAGATGTTTGATTTTAATTTCCATAGTATTTTCTCCTAGTGAATGTTATTCTGCATCCTAAAACAAAACCTTAAAAACACAAATTTAAAAAGTTATTCGAAAGGAATCGGGTAATAAATAGGGATTTTATGGTAGGTGGCTCAATATTTATCGATGTCGTAAATTTCTTTTTTGCGGAGATGTATGATTGTTTTTTCCAAAGTATTTTCTCCTAGTGAATGTTATTCTGCATTATAAAAGAATACATAAAAACACACATTTTAAAATTAAATCGAAAAGAATCGGGTAAGAAATAGGGATTTTATGGTTGGTGGGTCAATATTTAGCGATGTCGTAAATTTCTTTTTTTGGAGATGTTTGATTTTAATTTCCAAAGTTTTTTCTCTTAGTAATTGTTATTCTTACTCGTAAAACAATGCATAAAAACAAACATTTTAAAGGTTATTTGAAAAGAATCGGTCAATAAATAGAGATTTTATGGTTGGTGGCTCAATATTTGGCGATGTCGTAAATTTCTCTTTTGTGGAGATGTTTGATTGTAATTTCCAAAGCATTTTCACCTGGAGAATGTTATTCTGCAGCGTAAAACCATACATAAAAACACACATTTCAAAAGTTATTCGAAAAGAATCGGGTAATAAATAGGGATTTTATGGTTGGTGGCTGAATGTCTGGCGATGTCGTAAATTTCTTTTTTGTGGAGATGTTTGATTGTAATTTCCAAAGTAATTTCTTATAGTGAATGTTATTCTGCATCCTAAAACCATACATAAAAACACACATTTTAAAAGTTATTCGAAAAGAATCGGTCCATAAATAGGGATTTAAAGGTTGGTGGCTCAATATTTGGCCATGTCGTAAATTTCTTTTTTGTGGAGATGTTTGATTGTAATTTCCAAAGTATTTTTACCAAGTGAATTTAATTCTGCATCATAAAACTATACATAAAGACACACATTTCAACCGTTTTTTGAAAAGAATCAGGTAATAAAGAGGAATTTTATGGTTGGTGGCTGAATGTCTGGCGATAACGTTAATTTCATTTTTGTGGAGATGTATGTTTGTTATTTCCAAAGTATTTTCTCCTAGTAAATGTTATTCTGCATCCTAAAACAAAACATAAAAACACACACTTAAAAATTATTCGAAAAGAATCGGGTAATAAATACGGATTTTATGGTTGGTGGGTCAATATTTAGCGATGTCGTAAATTTCTTTTTTAAGGAGATGTTTTTATTGTAATTTGCAAAGTATTTTCCCTTAGTAAATGTTATTCTGCATCCTAAAACCATACATAAAAACACACATTTTAAAAGTTATTCGAAAAGAATCGGTCAATAAATAGGGATTTAAAGGTTGGTGGCTCAATATTTGGCCATGTCGTAAATTTCTTTTTTGTGGAGATGTTTGATTGTAATTTCCAAAGTATTATCTCTCAGTGAATGTTTTTCTGCACCCTACAACATTGCATAAAAACACACATTTTAAAAGTTATTCGAAAAGAATCGGTCAATAAATACGGGTTTTATGGTTGGTGGATCAATATTTTGCGATGTCGTAAATTTCTCTTTTGTGGAGATGTTTGATTGTATTTTCCAAAGTATTTTCACTTGGAGAATGTTATTCTGCAGCGTAAAACCATATATAAAAACACACATTTCAAAAGTATTTCGAAAAGAATCGGGTAATAAATAGGGATTTTATGGTTGGTGGCTGAATGTCTGGCGATGACGTTAATTTCATTTTTGTGGAGATGTATGATTGTTATTTCTAAAGTATTTTCTCCTAGTAAATGTTATTCTGCATCATAAAAGAATACATAAAAACACACATTATAAAATTTACTCGAAAAGAATCGGGTAATAAATAGGGATTTTATGGTTGGTGGCTCAATATTTGGCGATGTCGTAAATTTCTCTTTTGTGGAGATGTTTGATTGTAATTTTCAAAGAATTTTCACCTGGAGAATGTAATTCTGCATCGTAAAACCATACATAGAAACACACAGTTCAACAGTTTTTCGAAAAGAATCGGGTAAAAAATAGGGATTTTATGGTTGGTTGCTGAATGTCTGGCGATGACGTTAATTTCATTTATGTGGAGATGTATGATTGTGATTTCCAAAGTATTTTCTCCTAGTGATTGTTATTCTGCATCATAGAAGAATACATAAAAACACACATAATATTTACTCGAAAAGAATCGGGTAATAAATGGGGATTTTATGGTTGGTGGCTCAATATTTGGCGATGTCGTAAATTTCATTTTTTGGAGATGTTTGATTGTAATTTCCAAAGTACTTTCTTTTAGTAAATGTTATTCTACATCGTAAAACATTGCATAAAAACACACATTTTAAAAGTTATTCGAAATGAATCGGTCAATAAAAAGGGATTTAATGGTTGGTGGCTCAATATTTGGCGATGTCGTAAATTTGTCTTTTGTGGAGATGTTTGATTGTACTTTCCAAAGTATTTTCTTATAGTGAATGTTATTCTGCATCCTAAAACCATACATAAAAACACACATTTTAAAAGTTATTTGAAAAGAATCGGTCTATAAATAGGGATTTAAAGGTTGGTGGCTCAATATTTGGCCATGTCGTAAATTCCTTTTTTATGGAGATGTTTGATTGTAATTTACAAAGTATTTTCACCTAGTGAATGTAATTCTGTATCGTAAAACCATACATAAAAACACACATTTCAACAGTTTTTCGAAAAGAATCGGGTAATACATAGGGATTTTATGGTTGGTGGCTGAATGTCTGGCGATGACGTTAATTTAATTTTTGTGGAGATGTATGATTGTTATTTCCAAAGTATTTTCTCCTTGTGATTGTTATTCTGCATCATAGAAGAATACATAAAAACACACGTTATAAAATTTACTCGAAAAGAATCGGGTAATAAATAGGGATTTTATGGTTGGTGGCTGAATGTCTGGCGATGACTTTAATTTCTTTTTTGTGGAGATGTTTGATTGTAATTTCCAAAGTATTTTGTTATAGTCAATGTTATTCTGCATCCTAAAACCAAACATGAAAACACACATTTTAAAAGTTATTTGAAAAGAATCGGGTAATAAAAAGGGATTTTATGGTTGGTGGGTCAATATTTAGCGATGTCGTAAATTTCTTTTTTGTTGAGATGTTTGATTGTAATTTCCAAAGTATTTTCTTATAGTCAATGTTATACTGCATCCTAAAACCATACATAAAAACACACATTTTAAAAGTTATTTGAAAAGAATCGGGTAATAAAAAGGGATTTTATGGTTGGTGGGTCAATATTTAGCGATGTCGTAAATTTCTTTTTTGTGGAGATGTTTGATTGTAATTTCCAAAGTATTTTCTGATAGTTAATGTTATTCTGCATCCTAAAACCATATATAAAAACACACATTTCAAAAGTTATTCGAAAAGATTTGGTCAATAAATAGGGATTTAAAGGTTGGTGGCTCTATATTTGGCCATGTCGTAAATATCTTTTTTGTGGAGATGTATGATTGTTATTTCCAAAGTATTTTCTCCTATTGAATGTTATTCTGCATCGTAGAAGAATACATAAAAACACACATTTTAAAATTTTTTCGAAAAGAATCGGGTAATAAATAGGGTTTATATGGTTGGTGGCTCAATATTTAGCGATGTCGTAAATTTCTTTTTTGCGGAGATGTATGATTGTTATTTCCAAAGTATTTTCTCTAAGTGAATGTTATTCTGCATCTTAAACGAACACATGATAACACACATTTTAAAAGTTATATGAAAAGAATCAGGTAATAAATAAGGATTTTATGGTTGGTGGGTCAATATTTAGCGATGTCGTAAATTTCTTTTTTGTGGAGATGTTTGTTTGTAATTTCCAAAGTATTTTCTCTTAGTAATTGTTATTCTGCATTTTAAAACATTGCATTAAAACACACATTTTAAAAGTTATTCAGAAAGAATCGGTCAATAAAAAGGGATTTTATGGTTGGTGGCTCAATATTTGGCGATGTCGTAAATTTCTCTTTTGTTGAGATGTTTGATTATAATTTCTAAAGTATTTTCACCTGGAGAATGTTATTCTGCAGCGTAAAACCATACATAAAAACACACATTTCAAAAGTTTTCCGAAAAGAATCGGGTAATAAATAGGGATTTTATGGTTTGTGGCTGAATGTCTGGCGATGACGTTAATTTCTTTTTTGTTGAGATGTTTGATTGTAATTTCCAAAGTTTTTTCTCTAAGTGAATGTTAGTCTGCATCTTAAACGAATACATGACACATTAACACACATTTTAAAAGTTATTTGAAAAGAATCGGGTAATAAATAGGGATTTTATGGTTGGTGGGTCAATATTTAGCGATGTCGTAAATTTCTTTTTTGTGGAGATGTTTTTATTGTAATTTCCAAAGTATTTTCTTATAGTCAATGTTATTCTGCATCCTAAAACCATACATAAAAACACACATTTTAAAAGTTATTCGAAAAGAATCGGTCAATAAATAGGGATTTAAAGGATGGTGGCTCAATATTTGGCCATGTCGTAAATTTCTCTTTTGTGGAGATGTTTGATTGTAATTTCCAAAGTATTTTCTTATAGTGAATGTTATTCTGCATCCTAAAACCATACATAAAAACACACATTTTAAAAGTTATTTGAAAAGAATCGGTCTATAAATAGGGATTTAAAGGTTGGTGGCTCAATATTTGGCCATGTCGTAAATTACTTTTTTGTGGAGATGTTTGATTGTAATTTACAAAGTATTTTCACCTAGTGAATGTAATTCTGTATCGTAAAACCATACATAAAAACACACATTTCAACAGTTTTTCGAAAAGAATCGGGTAATAAATAGGGATTTTATGGTTGGTGGCTGAATGTCTGGCGATGACGTTAATTTCATTTTTGTGGAGATGTATGATTTTAATTTCCAAAGTATTTTCTCGTAGTGAATGTTATTCTGCATCCTAAAATAAAACCATAAAAATACACATTTAAAAAGTTATTCGAAAAGAATCGGGTAGTAAATAGGGATTTTATGGTTGGTGGCTCAATATTTAGCGATGTCGTAAATTTCTTTTTTGCGGAGATGTATGATTGTTATTTCAAAAGTATTTTCTCCTAGTGTATGTTATTCTGCATCTTAAACGAATACATGATCACACACATTTTAAAAGTTATTTATAAAGAATCGGGTAATAAATAGGGATTTTATGGTTGGTGGGTCAATATTTAGCGATGTCGTAAATTTCTTTTTTGTGGAGATGTTTGATTGTAAATTCCAAAGTATTTTCTCCTAGTGTATGTTATTCTGCATCCTAAAACAAAACATAAAAACACACATTTAAAAAGTTATTCGAAAAGAATCGGGTAATAAATAGGGATTTTATGGTTGGTGGCTCAATATTTAGCGATGTCGTAAATTTCTTTTTTAAGGAGATGTTTTTATTGTAATTTGCAAAGTATTTTCCCTTAGTAAATGTTATTCTGCATCCTAAAACCATACATAAAAACACACATTTTAAAAGTTATTCGAAAAGAATCGGTCAATAAATAGGGATTTAAAGGTTGGTGGCTCAATATTTGGCCATGTCGTAAGTTTCTTTTTTGTGGAGATGTTTGATTGTAATTTCCAAAGTATTATCTCTTAGTGAATGTTTTTCTGCACCCTAAAACATTGCATAAAAACACACATTTTAAAAGTTATTCGAAAAGAATCGGTCGATAAATACGGGTTTTATGGTTGGTGGCTCAATATTTGGCGATGTCGTAAATTTCTCTTTTGTGGAGATGTTTGATTGTATTTTCCAAAGTATTTTCACCTGGAGAATGTTATTCTGCAGCGTAAAACCATATATAAAGACACACATTTCAAAAGTATTTTGAAAAGAATCGGGTAATAAATAGGGATTTTATGGTTGGTGGCTGAATGTCTGGCGATGACGTTAATTTCATTTTTTTGGAGATGTATGATTGTTTTTTCTAAAGTATTTTCTCCTAGTAAATGTTATTCTGCATCATAAAAGAATACATAAAAACACACATTATAAAATTTACTCGAAAAGAATCGGGTAATAAATAGGGATTTTATGGTTGGTGGCTCAATATTTGGCGATGTCGTAAATTTCTCTTTTGTGGAGATGTTTGATTGTAATTTTCAAAGAATTTTCACCTGGAGAATGTAATTCTGCATCGTAAAACCATACATAGAAACACACATTTCAACAGTTTTTCGAAAAGAATCGGGTAAAAAATAGGGATTTTATGGTTGGTGGCTGAATGTCTGGCGATGACGTTAATTTCATTTATGTGGAGATGTATGATTGTGATTTCCAAAGTATTTTCTCCTAGTGATTGTTATTCTGCATCATAGAAGAATACATAAAAACACACATTATAAAATTTACTCGAAAAGAATCGGGTAATAAATGGGGATTTTATGGTTGGTGGCTCAATATTTGGCGATGTCGTAAATTTCATTTTTTGGAGATGTTTGATTGTAATTTCCAAAGTATTTTCTCTTAGTAATTGTTATTCTGCATCCTAAAACATTGCATTAAAACACACATTTTAAAAGTTATTCAGAAAGAATCGGTCAATAAAAAGGGATTTAATGGTTGGTGGCTCAATATTTGGCGAGGTCGTAAATTTCTCTTTTGTTGAGATGTTTGATTATAATTTTTAAAGTATTTTCACCTGGAGAATGTAATTCTGCATCGTAAGACCATACGTAAAAACACATATTTCAAAAGTTTTTCGAAAAGAATCGTGTAATAAATAGGGATTTTATGGTTGGTGGGTCAATATTTAGCGATGTCGTAAATTTCTTTTTTGTGGAGATGTTTGATTGTAATTTCCAAAGTATTTTCTTATAGTCAATGTTATTCTTCATCCTAAAACCATACAAAAACACACATTTTAAAAGTTATTCGAAAAGAATCGGTCAATAAATAGGGATTTAAAGGTTGGTGGCTCAATATTTGGCCATGTCGTAAATTTCTTTTTTGTGGAGATGTTTGATTGTAATTTCAACAGTATTTTCTTATAGTCAATGTTATTCTGCATCCTAAAACCATACATAAAAACACACATTTTAAAAGTTATTCGAAAAGAATCGGTCAATAAATAGGGATTTAAAGGTTGGTGGCTCAATATTTGGCCATGTCGTAAATTTCTTTTTTGTGGAGATGTTTGATTGTAATTTCCAAAGTATTTTACCTAGAGAATGTAATTCTGCATCGTAATACCATACATTAAAACACACATTTCAACAGTTTTTCGGAAAGAATCAGGTAATGAATAGGGATTTTATGGTTGGTGGCTGAATGTCTGGCGATGACGTTTATTTCATTTTTGTAGAGATGTATGATTGTTTTTTCCAAAGTATTTTCTCCTAGTGAATGTTATTCCGCATCATAGAAGAATACATTAAAATACACATTTTAAAATTTACTCGAAAGTAAAAGGATAAAAAATAGGGATTTTATGGTTGGTGGCTCAATATTTAGCGATGTCGTAAATTTCTTTTTTGCGGAGATGTATGATTGTTTTTACCAAAGTATTTTTTCTAAGTGAATGTTATTTTGCATCTTAAACGAATACATGATAACACACATTTTAAAAGATATTTGAAGAGAATCGGGTAATAAATAGGGTTTTTATGGTTGGTGGGTCAATATTTAGCGGTGTCGTAAATTTCTTTTTTGCGGAGATGTTAGATTGTAATTTCCAAAGTATTTTCTCTTAGTAATTGTTATTCTGCATCCTAAAACATTGCATAAAAATACACATTTTAAAAGTTATTCGAAAAGAATCGGTCAATAAATACGGATTTTATGGTTGGTGTCTCAATATTTGGCGATGTCGTAAATTTCTCTTTTCTGGAGATGTTTGATTGTAATTTCCAAAGTATTTTCACCTTGAGAATGTCATTCTGCAGCGTAAAACCATACATAAAAACACACATTTCAAAAGTATTTAAAAAAGAAGCCGGTAATAAATAGGGATTTTATGGTTGGTGGCTGAATGTCTGGCGATGACGTTAATTTTTTTTTGTGGAGATGTTTGATTGTAATTTCCAAAGTATTTTTTTATAGTGAATGTTATTCTGCGTCCTAAAACCATACATAAAAACACACATTTTAAAAGTTATTCGAAAAGAATCGGTCAATAAATAGGGATTTCAAGGTTGGTGGCTCAATATTTGGCCATGTCGTAAATTTTTTTTTTGTTGAGATGTTTGATTATAATTTCCATAGTATTTTTACCAAGTGAATTTAATTCTGCATCGTAAAACTATACATAAAAACACCAATTTCAACAGTTTTTCGAAAAGAATCGGGTAATAAATAGGGATTTTATGGTTGGTGGCTGAATGTCTAGCGATGACGTTAATTTCATTTTTGTGGAGATGTATGATTGTTATTTCCAAAGTATTTTCTCCTAGTGAATGTTATTCTGCATCATAATAGAATAAAAAAAACACACATTTTAAAATTTACTCAAAAAGAATCGGGTTATAAATAGGGATTATATTGTTGTTGGCTCAATATTTAGCGATGTCGTAAATTTCTTTTTTGCGAAGATGTATGATTGTTATTTCCAAAGTATTTTCTCTAAGTGAATGTTATTCTGCATCTTAAACAAATACATGATTACACAAATTTTAAAAGATATTTGAAAAGAATCGGGTTATAAATAGGGATTTTATGGTTGGTAGCTGAATGTTTGGCGATGACGTTTATTTCATTTTTGTGGAGATGTTTGATTTTAATTTCCAAAGTATTTTCTCCTAGTAAATGTTATTCTACATCCTTAAACATTGCATAAAAACATACATTTTAAAAATTATTCGAAATGAATCAGTTAATAAATAGGGATTTTATGGTTGGTGGCTCAATATTTGGCTATGTCGTAAATTTCTCTTTTGTTGATTGTAATTTCCAAAGTATTTTCACCTATTGAATGTAATTCTGCATCGTAAGACCAAAAATACTAGCACACATTTCAAAAGTTTTTCGAAAAGAATCGGGTAATAAATAGAGATTTTATGGTTGGTAACTGAATGTCTGGCGATGACGTTTATTTCATTTTTGTGGAGATGTTTGATTTTAATTTCCATAGTATTTTCTCCTAGTGAATGTTATTCTGCATCCTAAAACAAAACCTTAAAAACACAAATTTAAAAAGTTATTCGAAAGGAATCGGGTAATAAATAGGGATTTTATGGTAGGTGGCTCAATATTTATCGATGTCGTAAATTTCTTTTTTGCGGAGATGTATGATTGTAATTTCCAAAGTATTTTCTTATAGTCAATGTTATTCTTCATCCTAAAACCATACAAAAACACACATTTTAAAAGTTATTCGAAAAGAATCGGTCAATAAATAGGGATTTAAAGGTTGGTGGCTCAATATTTGGCCATGTCGTAAATTTCTTTTTTGTGGAGATGTTTGATTGTAATTTCAACAGTATTTTCTTATAGTCAATGTTATTCTGCATCCTAAAACTATACATAAAAACACACATTTTAAAAGTTATTCGAAAAGAATCGGTCAATAAATCGGGATTTAAAGGTTGGTGGCTCAATATTTGGCCATGTCGTAAATTTCTTTTTTGTGGAGATGTTTGATTGTAATTTCCAAAGTATTTTCACCTAGAGAATGTAATTCTGCATCGTAATACCATACATTAAAACACACATTTCAACAGTTTTTCGGAAAGAATCAGGTAATAAATAGGGATTTTATGGTTGGTGGCTGAATGTCTGGCGATGACGTTTATTTCATTTTTGTAGAGATGTATGATTGTTTTTTCCAAAGTATTTTCTCCTAGTGAATGTTATTCTGCATCATAGAAGAATACATAAAAACACACATTTTAAAATTTACTCGAAAGTAAAAGGATAAAAAATAGGGATTTTATGGTTGGTGGCTCAATATTTAGCGATGTCGTAAATTTCTTTTTTGCGGAGATGTATGATTGTTTTTACCAAAGTATTTTTTCTAAGTGAATGTTATTTTGCATCTTAAACGAATACATGATAACACACATTTTAAAAGATATTTGAAGAGAATCGGGTAATAAATAGGGTTTTTATGGTTGGTGGGTCAATATTTAGCGGTGTCGTAAATTTCTTTTTTGCGGAGATGTTAGATTGTAATTTCCAAAGTATTTTCTCTTAGTAATTGTTATTCTGCATCCTAAAACATTGCATAAAAATACACATGTTAAAAGTTATTCGAAAAGAATCGGTCAATAAATACGGATTTTATGGTTGGTGTCTCAATATTTTGCGATGTCGTAAATTTCTCTTTTCTGGAGATGTTTGATTGTAATTTCCAAAGTATTTTCACCTGGAGAATGTCATTCTGCAGCGTAAAACCATACATAAAAACACACATTTCAAAAGTATTTAAAAAAGAAGCGGGTAATAAATAGGGATTTTTGGTTGCTGGCTGAATGTCTGGCGATGACGTTAATTTTTTTTTGTGGAGATGTTTGATTGTAATTTCCAAAGTATTTTTTATAGTGAATGTTATTCTGCGTCCTAAAACCATACATAAAAACACACATTTTAAAAGTTATTCGAAAAGAATCGGTCAATAAATAGGGATTTCAAGGTTGGTGGCTCAATATTTGGCCATGTCGTAAATTTCTTTTTTGTTGAGATGTTTGATTATAATTTCCATAGTATTTTTACCAAGTGAATTTAATTCTGCATCGTAAAACTATACATAAAAACACCAATTTCAACAGTTTTTCGAAAAGAATCGGGTGATAAATAGGGATTTTATGGTTGGTGGCTGAATGTCTGGCGATGACGTTAATTTCATTTTTGTGGAGATGTATGATTGTTATTTCCAAAGTATTTTCTCCTAGTGAATGTTATTCTGCATCATAATAGAATAAAAAAAACACACATTTTAAAATTCACTCGAAAAGAATCGGGTTATAAATAGGGATTATATTGTTGGTGGCTCAATATTTAGCGATGTCGTAAATTTCTTTTTTGCGAAGATGTATGATTGTTATTTCCAAAGTATTTTCTCTAAGTGAATGTTATTCTGCATCTTAAACAAATACATGATTACACAAATTTTAAAAGATATTTGAAAAGAATCGGGTAATAAATAGGGATTTTATGGTTGGTAGCTGAATGTTTGGCGATGACGTTTATTTCATTTTTGTGGAGATGTTTGATTTTAATTTCCAAAGTATTTTCTCCTAGTAAATGTTATTCTACATCCTTAAACATTGCATAAAAACATACATTTTAAAAGTTATTCGAAATGAATCAGTTAATAAATAGGGATTTTATGGTTGGTGGCTCAATATTTGGCTATGTCGTAAATTTCTCTTTTGTTGATTGTAATTTCCAAAGTATTTTCACCTATTGAATGTAATTCTGCATCGTAAGACCATAAATACTAATACACATTTCAAAAGTTTTTCGAAAAGAATCAGGTAATAAATAGAGATTTTATGGTTGGTAGCTGAATGTCTGGCGATGACGTTTATTTCATTTTTGTGGAGATGTTTGATTTTAATTTCCAAAGTATTTTCTCCTAGTGAATGTTATTCTGCATCCTAAAACAAAACCTTAAAAACACAAATTTAAAAAGTTATTCGAAAGGAATCGGGTAATAAATAGGGATTTTATGGTAGGTGGCTCAATATTTATCGATGTCGTAAATTTCTTTTTTGCGGAGATGTATGATTGTTTTTTCCAAAGTATTTTCTCCTAGTGAATGTTATTCTGCATTATAAAAGAATACATAAAAACACACATTTTAAAATTAAATCGAAAAGAATCGGGTAAGAAATAGGGATTTATGGTTGGTGGGTCAATATTTAGCGATGTCGTAAATTTCTTTTTTGTGGAGATGTTTGATTTTAATTTCCAAAGTTTTTTCTCTTAGTAATTGTTATTCTTACTCGTAAAACATTGCATAAAAACAAACATTTTTAAGGTTATTTGAAAAGAATCGGTCAATAAATAGAGATTTTATGGTTGGTGGCTCAATATCTGGCGATGTCGTAAATTTCTCTTTTGTGGAGATGTTTGATTGTAATTTCCAAAGTATTTTCACCTGGAGAATGTTATTCTGCAGCGTAAAACCATACATAAAAACACACATTTCAAAAGTATTTCGAAAAGAATCGGGTAATAAATAGGGATTTCATGGTTGGTGGCTGAATGTCTGGCGATGTCGTAAATTTCTTTTTTGTGGAGATGTTTGATTGTAATTTCCAAAGTAATTTCTTATAGTGAATGTTATTCTGCATCCTAAAACCATACATAAAAACACACATTTTAAAAGTTATTCGAAAAGAATCGGTCCATAAATAGGGATTTAAAGGTTGGTGGCTCAATATTTGGCCATGTCGTAAATTTCTTTTTTGTGGAGATGTTTGATTGTAATTTCCAAAGTATTTTTACCAAGTGAATTTAATTCTGCATCATAAAACTATACATAAGGACACACATTTCAACCGTTTTTTGAAAAGAATCAGGTAATAAAGAGGAATTTTATGGTTGGTGGCTGAATGTCTGGCGATAACGTTAATTTCATTTTTGTGGAGATGTATGTTTGTTATTTCCAAAGTATTTTCTCCTAGTAAATGTTATTCTGCATCCTAAAACAAAACATAAAAACACACACTTAAAAATTATTCGAAAAGAATCGGGTAATAAATACGGATTTTATGGTTGGTGGGTCAATATTTAGCGATGTCGTAAATTTCATTTTTGTGGAGATGTTTGATTGTAATTTCCAAAGTATTTTCTCCTAGTGTATGTTATTCTGAATCCTAAAACAAAACATAAAAACACACATTTAAAAAGTTATTCGAAAAGAATGGGGTAATATATACGGATTTTATGGTTGGTGGGTCAATATTTAGCAAAGTCGTAAATTTCATTTTTGTGGAGATGTTTGATTTTAATTTTCAAAGTATTTTCTCTTGGTATATATATTTCTACATCCTAAAACATTGCATAAAAACACACATTTTAAAAGTAATTCGAAATGAATTGGTGAAAAAATAGGGATTTAATGGTTGGTGTGTCAATATTTAGCGATGTCGTAAATTTCTTTTTTGTGGAGATGTTTTTATTGTAATTTCCAAAGTATTTTCTTATAGTCAATGTTATTCTGCATCCTAAAACCATACATAAAAACACACATTTTAAAAGTTATTCGAAAAGAATCGGTCAATAAATAGGGATTTAAAGGTTGGTGGCTCAATATTTGGCCATGTCGTAAATTTCTCTTTTGTGGAGATGTTTGATTGTAATTTCCAAAGTATTTTCTTATAGTGAATGTTATTCTGCATCCTAAAACCATACATAAAAACACACATTTTAAAAGTTATTTGAAAAGAATCGGTCTATAAATAGTGATTTAAAGGTTGGTGGCTCAATATTTGGCCATGTCGTAAATTTCTTTTTTGTGGAGATGTTTGATTTTAATTTACAAAGTATTTTCACCTAGTGAATGTAATTCTGTATCGTAAAACCATACATAGAAACACACATTTCAACAGTTTTTCGAAAAGAATCGGGTAATAAATAGGGATTTTATGGTTGGTGGCTGAATGTCTGGCGATGACGTTAATTTCATTTTTGTGGAGATGTATGATTTTAATTTCCAAAGTTTTTTCTCGTAGTGAATGTTATTCTGCATCCTAAAATAAAACCTTAAAAATACACATTTAAAAAGTTATTCGAAAAGAATCTGGTAATAAATAGGGATTTTATGGTTGGTGGCTCAATATTTAGCGATGTCGTAAATTTCTTTTTTGCGGAGATGTATGATTGTTATTTCAAAAGTAATTTCTCTAAGTGAATGTTATTCTGCATCTTAAACGAATACATGATCACACACATTGTAAAAGTTATTTAAAAAGAATCGGGTAATAAATAGGGATTTTATGGTTGGTGGGTCAATATTTAGCGATGTCGTAAATTTCTTTTTTGTGGAGATGTTTGATTGTAAATTCCAAAGTATTTTCTCCTAGTGTATGTTATTCTGCATCCTAAAACAAAACATAAAAACACACATTTAAAAAGTTATTCGAAAATAATCGGGTAATAAATAGGGATTTTATGGTTGGTGGCTCAATATTTAGCGATGTCGTAAATTTCTTTTTTAAGGAGATGTTTTTATTGTAATTTGCAAAGTATTTTCCCTTAGTAAATGTTATTCTGCATCCTAAAACCATACATAAAAACACATATTTTAAAAGTTATTCGAAAAGAATCGGTCAATAAATAGGGATTTAAAGGTTGGTGGCTCAATATTTGGCCATGTCGTAAATTTCTTTTTTGTGGAGATGTTTGATTGTAATTTCTAAAGTATTATCTCTTAGTGAATGTTTTTCTGCACCCTACAACATTGCATAAAAACACACATTTTAAAAGTTATTCGAAAAGAATCGGTCAATAAATACGGGTTTTATGGTTTGTGGCTCAATATTTTGCGATATCGTAAATTTCTCTTTTGTGGAGATGTTTGATTGTATTTTCCAAAGTATTTTCACCTGGAGAATGTTATTCTGCAGCGTAAAACCATATATAAAAACACACATTTCAAAAGTATTTCGAAAAGAATCGGGTAATAAATAGGGATTTTATGGTTGGTGGCTGAATGTCTGGCGATGACGTTAATTTCATTTTTGTGGAGATGTATGATTGTTATTTCTAAAGTATTTTCTCCTAGTAAATGTTATTCTGCATCATAAAAGAATACATAAAAACACACATTATAAAATTCACTCGAAAAGAATCGGGTAATAAATGGGGATTATATGGTTGGTGGCTCAATATTTGGCGATGTCGTAAATTTCATTTTTTAAAGATGTTTGATTGTAATTTTCAAAGTACTTTCTTTTAGTAAATGTTATTCTACATCGTAAAACATTGCATAAAAACACACATTTTAAAAGTTATTCGAAATGAATCGGTCAATAAATAGGGATTTTATGGTTGGTGGCTCAATATTTGGCGATGTCGTAAATTTGTCTTTTGTGGAGATGTTTGATTGTACTTTCCAAAGTATTTTCTTATAGTGAATGTTATTCTGCATCCTAAAACCATACATAAAAACACACATTTTAAAAGTTATTTGAAAAGAATCGGTCAATAAATAGGGATTTAAAGGTTGGTGGCTCAATATTTGGCCATGTCGTAAATTTCTTTTTTGTGGAGATGTTTGATTGTAATTTACAAAGTAGTTTCACCTAGTGAATGTAATTCTGTATCGTAAAACCATACATAAAAACACACATTTCAACAGTTTTTCGAAAAGAATCGGGTAATAAATAGGGATTTTATGGTTGGTGGCTGAATGTCTGGCGATGACGTTAATTTAATTTTTGTGGAGATGTATGATTGTTATTTCCAAAGTATTTTCTCCTTGTGATTGTTATTCTGCATCATAGAAGAATACATAAAAACACACGTTATAAAATTTACTCGAAAAGAATCGGGTAATAAATAGGGATTTTATGGTTGGTGGCTGAATGTCTGGCGATGACTTTAATTTCTTTTTTGTGGAGATGTTTGATTGTAATTTCCAAAGTATTTTGTTATAGTCAATGTTATTCTGCATCCTAAAACCATACATAAAAACACACATTATAAAAGTTATTTGAAAAGAATCGGGTAATAAAAAGGGAATTA